>NC_060196.1:55534454-55731954 GCF_021184085.1 Oncorhynchus gorbuscha | reverse complement strand
TGCTTTAGTTTCTGCTTGTAAGATAGAATTATTGTCAAATTTGCCAAATGGGGGGGGGGGGGGGCTTTGTACTCGTCTTTGTCTGTGGAGGAAAGGTGGTCTAGAGTTTTTTTCCCCTCTGGTTGCACGTGATATGCTGGTAGAATTTAGGTAAAACAGATTTAAGTTTGCCTGCATTAAAGTACCTGGCCACTAGGAGCGCCGCTTCCGGATGAGCATTTTCTTGTTTGCTTAGGGCCTTATAGAGGTCGTTGAGTGCGGTCTTAGTGCCAGCATCAGTTTGTGGTGGTAAATAGACGGCTACAAAAAATATAGATGAAATCTCTCTTGACAAATAGACTTACACCTCCAACACTCATCTTACCGGATGTAGCTGTTCTGTCCTACCAAGGCATAGAAATACCCAGCCATATTATCCACATTGTCGTACAGCCACGACTCGGTGAAATGTAAGATATTACAGTTTTTAATGTCCCGTAGGTAGGATAGTCTCAAATGGAGCGCATCCAGTTTATTCTCCAATGATTGCACGTTGGCCAATAGATCAGATGTTAGGCGGGTCAACCACTCACTGACAAATTCTTACAAGCCACCCTGATCTGTTCCCCCTGTATTCCTTCTTTTCTTCATGCGAATGACGGGGATTTTGAACTTGTCTGGGAGCAACATTATCTCCTTCTTGTCAGACTCATTAAAGAAAAAATATTTTTCCTGTTCGAGGTGAGTAATCGCTGTTCTGATATCCAGAAGCTATATTCGGTCATAAGAGACTTTATGTACAAAATAAGTTACAAACAATTAGAAAAAAAAACTCACAAAATAGCTGGTTAGGAGCCCGTAGAACGGCAGCCATCCCCTCCAGCGCCATTCCTTCATAAGTGTTAGCAGAACACTGTAGCTGTTCCACCCTGTCCACCCCACTTCCTCCCTGGGTGATTGGTGCGCCTCTCAGGGCCTGGGGGAGGATGAGATAAGTGGGTCCGCTGTGCCCTCTAACCCCTAAAAGCTGAAACCCCCATAAAGTTCACACATGTTCCTCTCACAGATATGCAGGCTTACCCATCATATGTCTCAGTGAAGGCTCCTCAGAGGAGGACCATTCTACTCAGTGATATCTTTTTTATTTATTTATAGTGAAACAAAAAAAGTATAGATAAGATAAACCTATACTAAATATATTAAATAATTAAATAAATAAATTACTAAATCAAACTGTTTTGCGATGAAGGTCTACAGTCGCCTCAGCAGCACTCTGTAGGGTAGCACCATGGTGTAGCTGGAGGAGAGCTGATTTCCGTCCTCCTCTGAGTACATTGACTTATATACAAAACCTAGGAGGCTCATGGTTCTCGCCCCCTTCCATAGACATACACAGCAATTATGATGACTTCCGGAGGACGCCCTCCAGCCAATTAGAGCTTTTGCAGCATGAACTGAAATGTTGTCCAATCAAAGGGTCAGAGAATTAATCTAGTACTATTTTCTGGATTTATGAGTATCTTCCTAATTCTGCTCTGCATGCATTATGTTGTGTTTTACGCTGTACACGTTTTTGTAGAATAACTTTTTTTGGTGTTTGTTCCATTTGATGAAGTCTTGGTTGGTGGGCGGACCCCAGATATTACAACCACGAAGGGCAATGGGTTCTATAACTGATTCTTGTGTTTTTAGCCAGATCCTAATTGGGATGTTGAATTTATGTTCCTTTTGATGGTGTAGAAGATCCTTCTTGCCTTGTCTCTCAGATCCTTCACAGCTTTGTGGAAGTTACCTGTGGAGCTGATGTTTAGGCCAAGGTATGTATAGTTTTCTGTGTGCTCTAGGGCAGCGGTGTGTCGATGGAATTTGTGGTCCTGGCAACTGGACCTTTTTTAGAACCCCATTATTTTGGTCTTACTGAGATTTACTGTCAGGGCCCAGGTCTGGCAGAATCTGTGCAGAATATCTAGGTGCTGCTGTAGGCCCTCCTTGGTTGGTGACAGAAGCAGCAGATCATCAGCAAACATGTGTACATGGATTTTATAATGTTGTATAATGTTTTATATTTTTACCCCCAACACCACTTTCCATCAATTTGTATAGCAGACCCTCATGCCAAATTGAGTCGAAGGCTTTTTTGAAATCAACAAAGCATGAGAAGACTTTGCCTTTGTTTTGGTTTGTTTGTTTGTCAATTAGGGTGTGCAGGGTGAATACATGGTATGTTGTACGGTAATTTGGTAAAAAGCCAATTTGACATTTGCTTAGTACATTGTTTTCATTGAGGAAATGTATGAGTCTGCTGTTAATGATAATGCAGAAGATTTTCCCAAGGTTACTGTTGACGCATATCCCACGGTAGTTATTGGGGTCAAATTTGTCTCCACTTTTGTGGATTGGGGTGATCAGTCCTTGGTTCCAAATATTGGGGAAGATGCCAGATGATGTTAAAGAGTTTTAGTATAGCCAATTGGAATTTGTTGTCTGTATATTTGATCATTTCATTAAGGATTTAAGGGTTTTTATTTTGTCCTGTAGTTCATTCAAGGTAGTTGGATAATCCAGTGGGTTCTGGTCTTTAATAGTTGAGTCTAAGATTTGTATTTGATCATTTATATGTTTTTGCTGTTTATTCTTTGTAATAGAGCCAAAAAGATTGGAGAAGTGGTTTACCCATACATCTCCATTTTGGATAGATAATTCTTCGTGTTGTTGTTTGTTTAGTGTTTTCCAATTTTCCCAGAAGTGGTTAGAGTCTATGGATTCTTCAATAACATTGAGCTGATTTCTGACGTGCTGTTCCTTCTTTTTCCGTAGTGTGTTTCTGTATTGTTTTAGTGAGTCACCATAGTGAAGGCGTTGACTCAGGTTTTCCGGGTCTCTATGTTTTTGGTTGGACAGGTTTCTCAATTTCTTTCTTAGATTTTTGCATTCTTCATCAAAGCATTGGTCATTGTTGTTAATTTTCTTCGGTTTTCTATTTGAGATTTTTAAATTTGATAGGGAAGCTGAGAGGTCAAATATACTGTTAAGATTTTCTACTGACAAGTTTACACCTTGACTATTTTTTACCCAGGAAATTGTCTGAAACTGCATTCCTTCCATCTATAGCATTTCTTAATGTTACTCGGCTTGGCTTTGATGCCTCATGATTGAGTATTGCTCTGTTCAAGTAGACTGTGATTTTGTTGTGGTCTGATAGGGGTGTCAGTGGGCTCTCTCTCTCTCTTTCTGTCTGTCTGTCTATCTGTCTCTCTCTCTCTCTCTCTCTCTCTCCCTACGTTCACTCATTCACTCAGTCAAAGGCTGTGACCTCGCTCGCTCGCTCTCACTCTCTCTCTCTCTCTCTCTCTCTCTCTCTCTCTCTCTCTCTCTCTCTCTCTCTCTCTCTCTCTCTCTCTCTCTCTCTCTCTCTCTCTCTCTCTCTCGCTCTCTCGCTCTCCTAATCCATTCTCACATTCCCTCATTCAAAGGCTGTGACCTCACCTTGTGGTGACACTGATGCAGAAAGAGGCAACATGGGAATGTAAGGATCATAATGATGTACAGTAGATATGCCTCTCTCCATTTGGGGTTGTGCTCAGTGGAATTTGTCATTGAAATGGGAGTTTGATTTCAGTAAAATCATGGAAAGTCCTTTTTTTGGGGGACTTGAAATTGAGGATGAGATGGCTCAATATTTTAGATTGAATGTGTAGTTTGTTTCTCTCTCCCGAAGAGGAGATGTCCATTGTGTTACGGACTTCATCATGTTATTCCGTCCTTCTGTAGCTCAGTTGGTAGAGCATGGCGCTTGTAACGCCAGGGTAGTGGGTTCGATCCCCGGGACCACCCATACGTAGAATGTATGCACACATGACTGTAAGTCGCTTTGGATAAAAGTGTCTGCTAAATGGCATATATTATTATTATTATTATTATATTACTCAATCATTGAAGGACTTTACAACAGGTCCTCTCTATACTTCTTTTAGAGTTCATGTTTGGTTTTGAATACACAAGCTGTAGATGTTTTATTAAACCACCATGGGCTGGAACTTTCCAAGACGTACTTCTCAATGCTCTTTGAAATGAAATAGTGTCTGGGCAAACATATCTGTAAGTAAATGTGACATCATGTGAGGATTTACCCCTCGGAAACAAGAAGGCCTTTGTCTGCGCACTTCACTCATTTTGATGTTTAATCTCAGTAATTCAGTTATGACTAGGGTAGAGTCCACAGAGTCCGCCAGTTTTTTAAAGCCCAGTGTGCAGTGTTCTAGGCTGTGTTGCCTGGCCTGAAGGCGACTGGACCGACTGCCTGGGTGGCGGGTGGATCTATACAGGAGGCTCCCTGAGTCGGTGTGGTCGACTGGGCCAGAGAGAGAGGGACAAGCTTCAGAGAGCCCTTTCACTGGCCAGGCCACATGGTGGTCTAAACCAGCTCCAGACCAGCAAACCAGGCCTACCACAGTCAAAGAGATGGAGAGATAGAGAGAGAGAAAATAGACAGAGGGAGAGAGACGGAGGTTGAAAGAGAGAGACATGCTCCAGAGAGCCCTTTCCCTGGCCGGTCTACCTGGTGGTCTAAACCATAGTCAAAGAGAGAAAGAGAGAGAGAAATAGACAGAGAGAGAGATATGGAAATATTAATAAAAAAACAGAGCAAACTAGAATGCTATTTGGTCCTAAACAGAGAGTACACCGTGACAGAATACCTGACCACTGTGAATGACTCAAATTTAAGGAAAGCTTTACCTATATACAGACTCAGTGAGCATAGCCTTGCTATTGAGAAAGGCCGCTGAAGGCAGACCTGGTTCTCAAGAGAAGACAGGCTATGTGCACACTGCCCACAAAATGAGGTGGAAACTGAGCTGCCCTTCCTAACCAAATGTATGACCATATTAGAGACACATATTTCCCTCAGATTACACAGATCCACAAAGAATTTGAAAACAAACCCAATTTTGATAAACTCCCATATCTACTGGGTGAAATACCATAGATTGAAAAACTTTACATGTCTTAATTGTCTTATAACTGAGACAGAGTAGTACTTATTATATAGCAATACAGATGTAAGATCTTAATTTGATCACTATTTTCTTTCTGACAATTGTATTACACTACAAACTTGTTGTGTATTTAAGTTTTAAAAAGGCTTCTAAAGTTTGTAATTTCCACTTTGAAATTTCAGACTTGATTTTTCTCCCCCTACAAAAATGTCCATGAATTATAATCCACATAATAAATTATACTTCAGTTCCTACTGGATTATTTTCCTGCTGTAGCAAACTGGCTCACATTAAGATCTGATATCTGTCATATACTGTATTATGTTTGTGCACCAGGAGAATTTCTTATTTTTATGATTCACTATTAAGTTGGTTTTACAGAAATCCACCATTAGACATGTTGGAAATGACTGTGGTTGACGCCACAGTCTGCATCCCCAATGGCACCATATTCCCTATATATATCCCTATATAGGGAATGGGGTGGGGAATATATATATATTCCTATATCTCCATTGGAGATACAACTCAGTGATACTCTGCTCATCTGTGACTCTGGTCTCTGGTCTCCTCTTGAAATGCATGTATTCTAGTTATGTGTTGCTGGTTGTTACTTCTCCTAGCTAAACTCAGCAAAAAAAGAAACATCCCTTTTTCAGGACCCTGTCTTTCAAAGATAATTCATAAAAATCATTGTAAAGGGTTTAAACACTGTTTCCCATGCTTGTTCAATGAACCATAAACAATTAATGAACATACACCTGTGGAACGGTCGTTAAGACACTAACAGCTTACAGACGGTAGGCAATTAAGGTCACAGTTATGAAGACTTAGGACACTAAAGGGACCTTTCCACTGACTCTGAAAAACACACACAAAAAATGCCCAGGGTCCCTGCTCATCTGTGAGAACGTGCCTTAGGTATGCTGCAAGGAGGCATGAGGACTGCACATGTGGCCAGGGCAATAAATTGAAATGTCCGTACTGTGTGTCGCCTAAGACAGAGCTACAGGGAAACAGGACAGACAGCTGGTCGTCCTCGCAGTGACAGACCATGTGTAACAACACCTGCACAGGATTAGTACAAACGAACATTACACCTGCGGGACAGGTACAAGTTGTACAGGATGGCAACAACATCTGCCCAAGATACACCAGGAATGGACAATTAGGTTGAATTTGGAGGTCCGTATTGTCTGGGGTAGTGTGTCACAGCATCATCGGTCTGAGCTTGTTGTCATTCATTGCAGGCAATCTCAATACTGCACGTTACAGGGAAGACATCCTCCTCCCTCATGTGGTACCCTTCCTGCAGGCTCATCCTGACATGACCCTCCAGCATGACAATGCCACCAGCCATACTGCTCGTTCTGTGCATGATTTCCTGCAAGACAGTAATGTCAGTGTTCTGCCTTGGTCGGCGAAAGGCTCAGATCCCATTGAGCAGGTATGGGACCTGTTGGATCGGGGGGTGAGGGCTAGGGCCATTCCCCCCAGAAATGTCTGGGAACTTGCAGGCACCTTGGTGGAAGAGTGGGGTAACATCTCTCAGCAAGAACTGGCAAATCTGGTGCAGTTTATGAGAAGCAGATGCCCTGCAGTACTTAATGCAGCTGTTGGCCACACCAGATACTGACTGTTACTTTTGATTTTGACCCCCCCCCCTTTTTTTTTCAGGGACACATTATTCCATTTCTGTTCGTCACATGTCTGTGGAACTTGTTCAGTTCATGTCTCAGTTGTTGAATCTTGTTATGTTCATACAAATATTTACACATGTTAAGTTTGCTGAAAGTAAATGCAGTTGACAGTGAGAGGATATTTCATGTTTTGCTTAGTTTAGTTGTTGGTGAGGAGATATAGTCTGCAGTCATTTATTTATCAGTTTGGGTTGTATAACTGATACATGGTCCACTAGCCACCAATGAATGACTTGGAGAGGAGAGGATTCTGATAAATGACTTGGAGAGGATTCTAATAAATGACTTTGGGAGGATTCTAATAAATGACTTGGAGAGGAGAGGATTCTGATAAATGACTTGGAGAGGATTCTAATAAATGACTTGGAGAGGAGAGGATTCTGATAAATGACTTGGAGAGGATTCTAATAAATGACTTTGGGAGGATTCTAATAAATGACTTGGAGAGGAGAGGATTCTGATAAATGACTTGGAGAGGATTCTAATAAATGACTTGGAGAGGAGAGGATTCTGATAAATGACTTGGAGAGGATTCTAATAAATGACTTTGGGAGGATTCTAATAAATGACTTGGAGAGGATTCTAATAAATGACTTGGAGAGGATTCTATTAAATGACTTGGAGAGGATTCTAATACATGACTTGGAGAGGATTCTAAAAAATGACTTGGAGAGGATTCTAATACATGACTTGGAGAGGATTCTAATAAATGACTTGGAGAGGATTCTAATAAATTACTTTGGGAGGATTCTAATACATGACTTGGAGAGGATTCTAATACATGACTTGGAGAGGATTCTAATAAATGACTTGGAGAGGATTCTATTAAATGACCCGGAGAGGATTCTAATAAATGACATGGAGAGGATTCTATTAAATGACTTGGAGAGGATTCTAATAAATGACTTGGAGAGGATTCTTAAATGACTTGGACTAATTTACTTGAGAGGATTCTAATAAATGACTTGGAGAGGATTCTAATAAATGATAAATTACTTGTTCTAATAAATGACTTGGAGGATTCTAATAAATGACTTTGGGAGGATTCTAATAAATGACTTGGAGAGGATTCTAATAAATGACTTGGAGAGGATTCTAATAAATGATTTGGAGAGGATTCTAATAAATGACTTGGAGAGGATTCTAATAAATGACTTGGAGAGGATTCTAATAAATGACTTGGAGAGGATTCTAATAAATGACTTGGAGAGGATTCTAATAAATGACTTGGAGAGGATTCTAATAAATGACTTGGAGAGGATTCTAATAAATGACTTGGAGAGGATTCTAATAAATGACTTGAGAGGATTATATTAAATGACTTGGAAAGGATTCTAATAAATGACTTGGAGAGGATTCTAATAAATGACTTGAGAGGATTCTATTAAATGACTTTGGGAGGATTCTAATAAATGACTTGGCGATGATTCTATTACATGACTTTGGGAGGATTCTATTAAATGACTTGGAGAGGATTCTATTAAATGACTTGGAGAGGATTCTATTAAATGACTTGGAGAGGATTCTAATAAATGACTTGGAGAGGATTCTAATAAATTACTTGGAGAGGATTCTAATAAATTACTTGGAGAGGATTCTATTAAATGACTTGGAGAGGATTCTATTAAATGACTTGGAGAGGATTCTAATAAATGACTTGGAGAGGATTCTATTAAATGACTTGGAGAGGATTCTAATAAATGACTTGGAGAGGATTCTAATAAATGACTTGGAGAGGATTCTAATAAATTACTTTGGGAGGATTCTAATAAATGACTTGGAGAGGATTCTAATAAATGACTTGGAGAGGATTCTATTAAATGACTTGGAGAGGATTCTAATAAATGACTTGGAGAGGATTCTAATAAATGACTTGGAGAGGATTCTAATAAATTACTTGGAGAGGATTCTATTAAATGACTTGGAGAGGATTCTATTAATGACTTGGAGAGGATTCTAATATGACTTGACTTAATAAATGACTTGGAGAGGATTCTATTAAATGACTTGGAGAGGATTCTAATAAATGACTTGGAGAGGATTCTAATAAATGACTTGGAGAGGATTCTAATAAAATTACTTTGGGAGGATTCTAATAAATGACTTGGAGAGGATTCTAATAAATGACTTGGAGAGGATTCTAATAAATGACTTGGATTCTAATAAATGAGGATTCTAATAAATGACTTGATTCTATTAAATGAGAGGATTCTAATAAATGACTTGGAGAGGATTCTATTAAATGACTTGGAGAGGATTCTAATAAATTACTTGGAGAGGATTCTAATAAATGACTTGGAGAGGATTCTATTAAATGACCCGGAGAGGATTCTAATAAATGACTTGGAGAGGATTCTATTAAATGACTTGGAGAGGATTCTAATAA
Organism: Oncorhynchus gorbuscha; assembly: GCF_021184085.1. Taxonomy (NCBI): domain Eukaryota; kingdom Metazoa; phylum Chordata; class Actinopteri; order Salmoniformes; family Salmonidae; genus Oncorhynchus; species Oncorhynchus gorbuscha. The sequence goes on along the minus strand of NC_060196.1, from coordinate 55,722,892 downwards.
ATGACGGAGAGGATTCTAATAAATTACTTGGAGAGGATTCTATTAAATGACTTGGAGAGGATTCTAATAAATTACTTGGAGAGGATTATATTAAATGACTTGGAGAGGATTCTATTAAATGACCCGGAGAAGATTCTAATAAATGACTTGGAGAGGATTCTATTAAATGACTTGGAGAGGATTCTATTAAATGACATGGAGAGGATTCTAATAAATGACTTGGAGAGGATTCTAATAAATGACTTGGAGAGGATTCTAATAAATGACTTGGAGAGGATTCTAATAAATGACTTGGAGAGGATTCTAATAAATGACTTGGAGAGGATTCTATTAAATGACCCGGAGAGGATTCTAATAAATGACTTGGAGAGGATTCTAATAAATGACTTGGAGAGGATTCTAATAAATGACTTGGAGAGGATTCTAATAAATGACTTGGAGAGGATTCTAATAAATGACTTGGAGAGGATTCTAATAAATGACTTGGAGAGGATTCTAATAAATGACTTGAGAGGATTCTAATAAATGACTTGAGAGGATTCTATTAAATGACTTTGGGAGGATTCTAATAAATGACTTGGCGATGATTCTATTACATGACTTTGCGAGGATTCTATTAAATGACTTGGAGATGATTCTATTAAATGACTTTGGGAGGATTCTAGTACATGACTTGGAGAGGATTCTATTAAATGACTTGGAGAGGATTCTAATAAATGACTTGGAGAGGATTCTAATAAATGACTTGGAGAGGATTCTAATAAATGCCTTGGAGAGGATTCTAATAAATGACTTGGAGAGGATTCTAATAAATGACTTTGGGAGGATTCTAATAAATGACTTGGAGAGGATTCTATTAAATGACTTGGAGAGGATTCTAATAAATGAGAGTTTCCCATAATTTTGCGCAACACTCACTCTGAGTCCAGATTGTCTGTTGTCCTGAGTTTCTTTGTTCCTCCGCTCCTCTCAGTGGGGGCTGAGTTATGGTATCTCGTTCGTTCTATCCTCACCGGAAACGAGGGTTCCAAAATGGTTTTTCGGCTGTCCCCATAGGAGAACCGTTTTTGGTCCAAGGTAGAACCCTTTTGGGTTACATGTAGAACCCTCTGTGTAAGAGTGTAGAGAGGGCAACGTTTATCAGAACGTTACATTGCTTGTTTTTTAGAAGGTCTGCAATTAATCAGGGATGATGACGTTTTCATCTGCGGGCACGTTCATCTACCCGGCCAATCCCTGTCTTTCACATCTTGGCAGTGGATGTTCCAGTAGTATTTATATAGTTTTGAATAAAACATTTATATGCTGTACAGAAATCATTTCATAATAGCAGCTCATAAACCGGTGCTGCAGTGGGCCTGTAATTTATGTCTGGACTCTTAGAACATAATAGCACCTAACAGGCAGTGTGGAGCGTAGGACCTACTGTATGTGTGAGTTCCTCAATGCCAGCGCGTAGCAGCACTACTTTGTTCTGTCTGAACAGTCTGTCTCTGTCTTTACAGATGTAAAAACTCAACGAGGTAGCAGCATTACTTTGTTTAGTCTGAAGAGTCTCTGTTTACAGTTGCCAAAGTGCACTCCTCCGTCCATCACGCTGACAGAAAACAATGAATGGCATACTCCTAAAGGTCTCCTGAACTGTTCTGAAAAGTTCTGCTGCTGACAACGGAGACACGCAGTACCTTATTATCTACGTAGTGCACTACTGTTGACCAAAGCCTTATGAGGCTCTCTATGTGCCCTGGTCAACAGTAGGGCACTATATAAGGAATAGGGTGCCATTTGGGACGCAGGCAATGATGAAAGCACTAGCTTTGTGAGGAGTGAGGCAACATAGACGGTATTCATATCACAATGAGAAAGGTAGCTACATTAAAGGTTAATCACTTATCCACTTATGGAGCCTGGAAATACCAAAGCTTTTGTATTGTCTAGGCCTTTGTGTATGGTAGATGGTGCCAGTGAGAGATCTCTAATGCATGACACACAGGCTCTGGTTCACAACAGCAGGGGACCACCAACCTAACGGTCTAGAGAGACACAACGGCAGTATGGAAGTAGATGCATGATGCATCACGTGAGCAGGTGAAGAGGTTGAAGGCTTGTTTTAGATGGAAAATCCTGTAAGAGAGATAATTATGAGCTATCGTAGGAAGTAAAATAAAAGGTCAAGATGGTGGCAGAATGAAGATGACCTTTCTTCTGTCTGCGTCTTCCACCCACCTTCCTTTGTCTATGGCATTACACTGTCAATCTGTTGTCTAACTGTTGGCTAAACATGTCATGAACTTTTACTAGACTTGGATCTCTCTGCTAGTAAACCCCAAAAATACAGAAAAGTCTGATTTTCCAGAGAAGGTCCAGATCTCAGGGAATTAGACCAAAGTTCTCAATTGGTACAAAATATATAAAGTATTCCAAACACTACAATGACTTAGGTTTAAGCTCTGGATGCCTTAATAAGGCAGTGAATGATCTGCGAGAGATAGCACACATTCTACGCCATTAAAAACTAATTGAAGTTGAAATACCTACATTGCTGCCTGAGGGACAGTGATTGATAAACCAACCAACCTGCAAACGTCCTCTATGCCATTGTTATTGTTATTGTTCATTGTTCATTGTTCATTGTATGGTTATTTACACCCTTGATTATTGTTGTTGACGATATTGATTATTATTATTTCAATGATGTTAATATTGTATATCTCCAAAGCTCTTGCAATATATATATATTTACATCGTGCCCTCATTCAATTCAATTGTGAGAGAGACACATAGAGACGAATTGAGACAAAGACACCGAGAGAGAGAGAGAGACACAGACAGACAGAGACACACAGAGAGAGAGAGAGAGAGACACAGAGAGAAGAATTGAGACAGACACAGAGAGAGACAGAGAGAAACATGGAGAAATGAATTGAGACACAGAGAGAGAGAGCGACAGAGAGAGAGAGAGAGAGAGAGACAGAGAGACAAATTGAGACAAAGACACAGAGAGAGAGACACAGAGAGACAGAGAAACAGAGAGAGAGAAAGAGACAGAGAGAGAGAGAGAAAGAAAGACAGAGAGATAAAGAGAGACAGAGAGAGATAAAGAGAGAGAGACAGAGAGAGAGAAGGAGAGACAGAGAAAGAAAGACAGAGAGATAAAGAGAGACAGAGAGAGATAAAGAGAGAGACAGAGAGAGAGAAGGAGAGAGAGAGAGAGAGAGAGAGAGAGAGAGAGAGAGAGAGAGAGAGAGAGAGAGAGAAATTTGAAATGTCTTTATTCTTTTGGAACTTCTGTGAGTGTAATGTTTACTATACATTTTATTGTTCATTTCAATTTAGTTTATTATCTACTTCACCTGCTTTGGCAATGTTAACATATGTTTCCCATGACAATAGAGCACTTAAATTTAATTGAATTGAGAGAAAGACAGAGACAGAGAGAAGGGAGGACAAAGAGCATCCATGGCTGTGTGGGTTCAGAATGTTCCGGTCAGTAGAGGGCAGTCTTTCTTTCTTCTGGTCTGAATCATCTTCTGCTTCTCCTCTCCTCCTGCTCCAGACTGACAGCCTTGACAGCTGGCTGAGAGAGAAAGAAAGATAGAGAGAGAGACAGAGATAGTGTGAGAGAGAGAGGTAGAGAGAGAGACGGAGATAGTGAGAGAGAGAGAGAGAGAGAGGTGGAGAGAGAGACGGAGATAGAGAGAGAGGTAGAGAGAGAGACGGAGATAGTGAGAGAGAGAGAGAGAGAGAGAGAGAGGTAGAGAGAGAGACGGAGATAGTGAGAGAGAGAGACAGAGATAGTGAGAGAGAGAGACGGTGATGGTCCGGGCCTAAACCACCCAAAAACAACACTAGACACTATGGTTGTCCTCTTACAGAGGGCTGGTAGTCCCATCCACCAAACTACCAGGTGTGAAACAGGGAAGAGACTCAGTGGGTATGTTAATCTGGTATAGAGAAGACCTAACCCACTCTATTAAATTAGTCAAAACAGGAACATTTTACATCTGGATAGAAATTAATAAGAAAACGATTCTCAACAGAGAAAAATGTCCTCAGGTATCCCCTCAATAGAATCCCCATACTTTAACGATGACAACTTCTCCATCCTAGAGGGGAGATCAACCATTTCCAGGCCCAAGGACATGTACTAATCTGTGGTGACCTAAATGCCAGAACTGGACATGAACCTGACACCCTCAGCACACAGGGGGATAAACACCTACTTGGAGGTGACAGCATTCCCTCCCCCATATGCCCCCTTAGACACAACTACGACACCATAACCAAAAAAATGGGTTACAACTTCCGCAGCTCTGTCAGACGCTGGGTATGTACCTTGTCAATGGTAGACTTTGAGGGGACTAGTACGGTAGATGCACCTATAGCTCATCTCTTGGTATTAGTACTATAGACTACTTTATCACTGACCTCAACCCAGAGTCTCTTAGAGTGTTCACAGTCAGTCCACTGACAACATCACACTCTACTTCAACAGAACTATGCTCAATCTTGAGTAGGGATGGGTGCCAAAACCCGGTATTAAACGGGCCCCGAGGCTAAATTATGAAAGACCATAGTATTGATAAGATCTGATGTTATCGATTCTGCTTTCGGTACTGGAGAAATTAAGATTTCCTATTTATTATTGCTACAATAAATGCTACAATTGCTACAATTATTGCTAAACGTTATCTTGCACATTTTCTCACCAACCGTTTCTAATTTGCAATATGATTAAGACATTCGTCTATAATGCGTTGTCAATATTCCCAATCCAGAAGAGAGATCTCTCACACACACGCACGGTCACACACACACACACACACACACACACTCCACACACACACACACACACACACACACACTACCACACACACACACACACACACACACACACACACTACCACACACACACACTACCACACACACACACACACACACACACACACACACACACACACACACACACACACACACACACACACACACACACACACACACACACACACACACACACACACACACACACACACACACACACACACCCTGCTCTTAATTAGTGACGTTGGAGGAGAGAACTAAATGTTCAAAGGCGTGGTTACACCTCAGCGGAGTCCATGCTGCTCGTTACCACAAGTGCAACAAGACTTTTTCTTGTGAGGGTGGAAAACACGAGCAATCTGTCCAAACATCTATGGAAAGTGCATCATGTACTGGCTCGTAGTTCATCCCGTTGTCTGATCTCCTGTAAGGGTTGTCGTCGGGAGAAAGAGAGGACCAAGGTGCAGCGTGGTAAATATTCATTGTAATTTAATAAAGAATGAATACTGAACCAAAAACATTACACGACAAACGAACCGTCCTGACTGGTGCAACAAAACACAGAACAGAAAATAAACACCCACAACCCATAGTGGGAAAACAGGCTACCTAAGTATGATTCTCAATCAGAGACAACGAACGACACCTGCCTCTGATTGAGAACCATACTAGGCCCAACACATAGAAATATAACAACCTAGAAAAACAAACATAGACTGCCCACCCCAACTCACGCCCTGACCATACTAAAACAAAGACAAAACAAAGGAACTAAGGTCAGAACGTGACATCTCCGTTAGGTATGTATGCTATCAGCCTAGAGCCCACACACAGAGTTAACTAGATTATGTGAACATGGGTTCCTGATCAAAAGGAACCATTAGCCAGCTGATTGTTTAGCTATGGGTGCATTCAGAAATTCAATCACCCATTTTAAGATTTTTAAACTTTTTTGTTAAAGTTGCATTTACAATGAACCAATGCACTCCTCCCTCTAATTACCACTGGTCCAAGCCAAATACCAGCCCACAGCCCTTTCACGCTGGCAGCTAGTGGGAGGATGACTGAGGAGAGGGGGAATGAGTGCCACCTAGCCGTCACCAAGTTCATAGTGAAAGGCCTACACCCCTTTGCAACAGTGGAGTCCAAGGGCTTTGGGTAACAGTCTGTCAATATGTATTGAGTTGTATTCATGTTTAGGATATAGTGGTATAAAAGGGTTGTATGTTAGTCCCATCACTCCACAATGCAACAAACAACAACACAAACATTCAATAATGATAATTCAACACATGAAAACTATATATATTTTTTTACTGTAGGGAGATGAGCAAGGCACTCAACCCCAAATATACCCCTCCTCCAGGAGTTACTTCCTACCTGGTATGGTGCAGAAAAGGTCAATGTGATCACTGAGCTGAAGGAGGTGCCAAAGCTGGCCATCATATCAGACGGGTGGACCAGCCTCTGTTAAGACCACTATCTCACTGTTAAAGTGCACTACACAAGCAAGGGCAGTGTACAACAGAAGGTCCTCCACACCAGGACAGTGTACAACAGAAGGTCCTCCACACCAGGGTAGTGTACAACAGAAGGTCCTCCACACCAGGGTAGTGTACAACAGAAGGTCCTCCGCACCAGGACAGTGTACAACAGAAGGTCCTCCACAGCAGGGTAGTGTACAACAGAAGGTCCTCCACACCAGGGTAGTGTACAACAGAAGGTCCTCCACACCAGGACAGTGTACAACAGAAGGTCCTCCACACCAGGGTAGTGTACAACAGAAGGTCCTCCACACCAGGGTAGTGTACAACAGAAGGTCTTCCACACCAGGGTAGTGTACAACAGAAGGTCCTCCACACCAGGACAGTGTACAACAGAAGGTCCTCCACACCAGGGTAGTGTACAACAGAAGGTCATCCACACCAGGACAGTGTACAACAGAAGGTCCTCCACACCAGGGTAGTGTACAACAGAAGGTCCTCCACACCAGGGTAGTGTACAACAGAAGGTCCTCCACACCAGGACAGTGTACAACAGAAGGTCCTCCGCACCAGGACAGTGTAAAACAGAAGGTCCTCCAGACCAGGGTAGTGTACAACAGAAGGTCCTCCACACCAGGGTAGTGTACAACAGAAGGTCCTCCACACCAGGGTAGTGTACAACAGAAGGTCCTCCACACCAGGGTAGTGTACAACAGAAGGTCCTCCACACCAGGACAGTGTACAACAGAAGGTCCTCCGCACCAGGACAGTGTAAAACAGAAGGTCCTCCACACCAGGACAGTGTACAACAGAAGGTCATCCACACCAGGACAGTGTTAAACAGAAGGTCCTCCACACCAGGACAGTGTACAACAGAAGGTCCTCCACACCAGGACAGTGTACAACAGAAGGTCATCCACACCAGGACAGTGTACAACAGAAGGTCCTCCACACCAGGACAGTGTTAAACAGAAGGTCATCCGCACCAGGACAGTGTACAACAGAAGGTCCTCCACACCAGGACAGTGTACAACAGAAGGTCATCCACACCAGGACAGTGTACAACAGAAGGTCATCCACACCAGGACAGTGTACAACAGAAGGTCCTCCACACCAGGGTAGTGTACAACAGAAGGTCATCCACACCAGGACAGTGTACAACAGAAGGTCATCCACACCAGGACAGTGTACAACAGAAGGTCCTCCACACCAGGACAGTGTACAACAGAAGGTCATCCACACCAGGACAGTGTACAACAGAAGGTCCTCCACACCAGGGTAGTGTACAACAGAAGGTCATCCACACCAGGACAGTGTACAACAGAAGGTCATCCACACCAGGACAGTGTACAACAGAAGGTGATCCACACCAGGACAGTGTACAACAGAAGGTCCTCCACACCAGGGTAGTGTACAACAGAAGGTCATCCACACCAGGACAGTGTACAACAGAAGGTCATCCACACCAGGACAGTGTACAACAGAAGGTCATCCACACCAGGACAGTGTACAACAGAAGGTCATCCACACCAGGACAGTGTACAACAGAAGGTCATCCACACCAGGACAGTGTACAACAGAAGGTCATCCACACCAGGACAGTGTACAACAGAAGGTCCTCCACACCAGGACAGTGTACAACAGAAGGTCATCCACACCAGGACAGTGTTAAACAGAAGGTCATCCACACCAGGACAGTGTTAAACAGAAGGTCATCCACACCAGGACAGTGTACAACAGAAGGTCATCCACACCAGGGTAGTGTACAACAGAAGGTCATCCACACCAGGACAGTGTACAACAGAAGGTCATCCACACCAGGGTAGTGTACAACAGAAGGTCATCCACACCAGGACAGTGTACAACAGAAGGTGATCCACACCAGGACAGTGTACAAATCACAAACTGGTAGTGGCAGAGGAGCTCTCAGACATTCTTGATGAGTTTGAGAGAGATCCGAGCAGATTGTAGCTGTGACTGTTGATAATGCTGTTAATATGGATGTTGCCATCAAGAGGCTACACATCCTAAAAATAGGATGCTTTGCACACACACTGAATCTGGCAGCTCGGAAAATCTACTAAATGACTTCCATTGATAAATGGGCAGCCCCAATCAGAGCAGTGGTCGTATGGTTCAAGAGATCCTCGATGTCCAGCCCCAATCAGAGCAGTGGTCGTGTGGTTCAAGAGATCCTCGATGTCCAGCCCCAATCAGAGCAGTGGTCGTATGGTTCAGGAGATCCTCGATGTCCAGCCCCAATCAGAGCAGTGGTCGTATGGTTCAAGAGATCCTCGATGTCCAGCCCCAATCAGAGCAGTGGTCGTATGGTTCAAGAGATCCTCGATGTCCAGCCCCAATCAGAGCAGTGGTCGTATGGTTCAAGAGATCCTCGATGTCCAGCCCCAATCAGAGCAGTGGTCGTATGGTTCAAGACATCCTCGATGTCCAGCCCCAATCAGAGCAGTGGTCGTGTGGTTCAGGAGATCCTCGATGTCCAGCCCCAATCAGAGCAGTGGTCGTATGGTTCAGGAGATCCTCGATGTCCAGCCCCAATCAGAGCAGTGGTCGTGTGGTTCAGGAGATCCTCGATGTCCAGCCCCAATCAGAGCAGTGGTCGTGTGGTTCAGGAGATCCTCGATGTCCAGCCCCAATCAGAGCAGTGGTCGTATGGTTCAGGAGATCCTCGATGTCCAGCCCCAATCAGAGCAGTGGTCGTATGGTTCAGGAGATCCTCGATGTCCAAAACAGTCTTGAAGGAAAAGCAGCAGCTCTTTGGTAAGAAGCCAGTTCAATCTATTAAAGTATTATTTTGAAATTCCGACATTTAACAATTTAATTCAATATTCAAGTGTGCGGTAATTCAATCTTTTTTTGTTTTTGTTTCAGGCCTTCTGCAACACTCCCTCCTCCTTGCTGTGAAGACCAGATGGAACTCTATCTAATGAGAGATTCCTGGTGCAGTATCCAGCGACGACCCCAAGCAGCAGCCTTGGACCCACGACTGCAAAAAGCAATGACCAAGGACAACCTGGACCGTCTGAAGGAGGAGGACTTCCATAAGGCTGAGGAGTTTGTCCAGCTCATGAGAATCCTCTATACATCCACACTGTGTGGGTCATGTGAATAGAATGCCACCTGTGGACAGATCATATCCATTGTCCACAAACTGGAAGAGCTCTTCACTGTGAAGCATGAAGATACAACGTTTGTGGCAACCATCAAAGAGAAGGTGTGAGAGAACCTCTGAGGCCACAGCAATGGACCCCAGATTTAAAGGGAGGCCGGTGAGTGACGCCTCCTGGGACAGGCTGAGGAAGGCAACTGTTGAGGCCAATGTGACCGGAGCAACACCAGGGCTGTCAGAGGAGCCGGAGCAGACAGACACAGAGCACCAGCAACAGGAGGAGTCGGAAGGAGAAGGAGAGGAAATGGAGGAGACAGTCCCTCCATTGTACAAAACAAGGAGTGCCTTGGGGGAGCTGTTCTCAGAGGACGACAGGGAGTTGAGGTTGATTATCCAACAGGACACCTCGTCCCTCACCCTCAGTGAGTGTGTTGACCTAGAGGTGGAGCTCTACAAAGGCCTCCCATCTCCATGTCTGGAGATCCTGTGATGTGGTGGTGGTTGGAGAACAGAGCTACTCTGCCCCTCCTCACAAACAGTGCAACAAGCTACCTCTGTGCTCAAGCCTCCTCCACACCTAGCGAGAGGGTATTTTTGACTGCAGGGAACACAATAAGCCAGGAGAGGACCCGACTTCTGCCAGATACGGAAAATATGTTGATCTTTCTCCAGAAGAACTGCTAAGAACTGTTAGTCCTCCTGCAGCCTACCTACAGGCCCCACCCGTGTTGCTCTATACCACTGTTAGTCCTCCTGCAGCCTACCTACAGGCCCCACCCGTGTTGCTCTATACCACTGTTAGTCCTCCTGCAGCCTACCTACAGGCCCCACCCGTGTTGCTCTATACCACTGTTAGTCCTCCTGCAGCCTACCTACAGGCCCCACCCGTGTTGCTCTATACCACTGTTAGTCCTCCTGCAGCCTACCTACAGGCCCCACCCGTGTTGCTCTATACCACTGTTAGTCCTCCTGCAGCCTACCTACAGGCCCCACCCGTGTTGCTCTATACCACTGTTAGTCCTCCTGCAGCCTACCTACAGGCCCCACCCGTGTTGCTCTATACCACTGTTAGTCCTCCTGCAGCCTACCTACAGGCCCCACCCGTGTTGCTCTATACCACTGTTAGTCCTCCTGCAGCCTACCTACAGGCCCCACCCGTGTTGCTCTATACCACTGTTAGTCCTCCTGCAGCCTACCTACAGGCCCCACCCGTGTTGCTCTATACCACTGTTAGTCCTCCTGCAGCCTACCTACAGGCCCCACCCGTGTTGTTCTCTACCACTGTCTTTTCTTTTGCAGGAAAGTATTGTTTATTTCATTTGTTTTACATTTCCATCATCACAACATTAGAGTCTATAATAGTGATTTGATCAAACTATTTCTGTTTCTTTTGCTGTAAATACATTTTTTTTTTACATTTCAGAAAATAAAGCAATGTCAATTCTGTTCTTAATTTGTTTCGTTTCTTTCTCGTAAAAAAAACAACTAAAATAACCGAGAAGAATACCGTTAAAGTGTCACGTTCTGACCATCGTTCTTGTGTGTTTTCCTTGTTTTAGTGTTGGTCAGGTTTAGTGTTAGTCATTGTCTCTGATTGGGAACCATATTTAGGTAGCCTGTTTTGTGTTGGGTTTTGTGGGTGGTTGTTTCCTGTGTCAGTGTACCACACGGGACCGTTTCGGGTTTTCATGTTTCTTGCTTTGTAGTCTATTTCATGTATAGATTCGTTATTAAAAAGAACCATGAATTATAACTACGCTGCGTCTTGGTCCGATCCCTGCTACACCTCTTCTTCAGAGGAAGAAGAGAACATAAAGTACCGGATCGATAAGCAGTATTAGTAAAATCTTAACGATACCCATCCCCATCCCTAATCATGAGTCATCAAAGCCAAAGGAACTGCATAATATTTATACATTCTAAAGAAGGAAGGAAAGTAGTGTGGAAATCTACCAAAAATCTATTAGGCAACAACAAATTCAATCCCTTCTAGACAATTTCCTGGACAAAATGTTTCACTATAATAGTGAAGGTGTCATGTTTTGTCATTTATTATCATGTCTTGTCCCTGTGCTCCCCATTCTATTCGTTTCCCTCTGCTGGTCTTATTAGGTTCTTTCCCTCTTTCTATCCCTCTCTCTCCCCCTCCCTCTCTCACTCTCTCGCTCTCTCTTCTCTCTATCGTTCCGTTCCTGCTCCCAGCTGTTCCTATTCCCCTAATCATCATTTAGCCTTCCCACACCTGTTCCCGATCCTTTTCCCTGATTAGAGTCCCTATTTCTCTCCTTGTTATTCGTTTCTGCCCCGTCGGTTCCTTGTCTAGAATTCACCGTGCTGTGTTTGTGTATCGCCCTGTCGTGTCGTGTTTTCCTCAGATGCTGCGTGGTGAGCAGGTGTCTGAGTCTGTTTGGTTCAAGTGCCTTCCCGAGGCAACCTGCTGTTCACCTGCTGTTCAAGATCGAGTCTCCAGTTTGTCCTCGTCATTTCGAGTGAAAGTTGTGTTTTTTGATTGTATTTACTTTACTGGATTAAAGACTCTGTTTTCGCCAAGTCGCTTTTGGGTCCTCTTTCACCAGCATGACAGAAGGAACCGACCAAGGAATGGACCCAGCGACTTCAGACGCTCGTTACACTGCCGTCGAGATCCAAGGAGCCATGCTCGGCAGACACGAGCAGGAATTGTCTGCTGCTCGCCATGCCGTGGAGAACCTGGCCGCTCAGGTTTCCGACCTCTCTGGACAGTTCCAGAGTCTACGTCTCGTGCCACCTGTTACTTCCTGGCCTGCCGAGCCTCCAGAACCTAGGGTTAATAACCCACCTTGCTACTCCGGGCAGCCCACTGAGTGCCGCTCCTTTCTCACGCAGTGTGAGATTGTGTTCTCTCTCCAACCCAACACATACTCTAGAGAGAGAGCTCGGGTTGCTTACGTCATTTCACTCCTTACTGGCCGGGCTCGAGAATGGGGCACAGCTATCTGGGAGGCAAGGGCTGATTGCTCTAACAAGTTCCAGAACTTTAAAGAGGAGATGATTCGGGTTTTTGACCGTTCAGTTTTTGGTAGGGAGGCTTCTAGGGCCCTGGCTTCCTTATGCCAAGGTGAACGGTCCATAACGGATTATTCTATTGAGTTTCGCACTCTTGCTGCCTCTAGTGAGTGGAACGAGCCGGCGCTGCTCGCTCGTTTTCTGGAGGGACTCCACGCAGTGGTTAAGGATGAGATTCTCTCCCGGGAGGTTCCTTCAGATGTGGACTCTTTGATTGCTCTCGCCATCCGCATAGAACGACGGGTAGATCTTCGTCACCGGGCTCGTGGAAGAGAGCTCGCATCAACGGTGTTTCCCTGCTCCGCATCGCAACCATCTCCCTCCTCTGGCTCTGAGACTGAGCCCATGCAGCTGGGAGGGATTCGCATCTCGACTAAGGAGAGGGAACGGAGGATCACCAACCGCCTGTGCCTCTATTGCGGAGTTGCTGGACATTTTGTTAATTCATGTCCAGTAAAAGCCAGAGCTCATCTGTAAGCGGAGGGCTACAGGTGAGCGCAACTACTCAAGTCTCTCCATCAAAATCCTGTACTACTTTGTCGGTCCATCTACGCTGGACCGGTTCGGGTGCTACATGTAGTGCCTTGATAGACTCTGGGGCTGAGGGTTGTTTCATGGACGAAGCATGGGTTCGGAAACATGACATTCCTTTCAGAGAGTTAGAGAAGCCTACGCCCATGTTCGCCTTAGATGGTAGTCATCTTCCCAGTATCAGATTTGAGACACTACCTTTAACCCTCACAGTATCTGGTAACCACAGTGAGACTATTTCTTTTTGATTTTCCGTTCACCGTTTACACCTGTTGTTTTGGGTCATCCCTGGCTAGTATGTCATAATCCTTCTATTAATTGGTCTAGTAATTCTATCCTATCCTGGAACGTTTCTTGTCATGTGAAGTGTTTAATGTCTGCCATCCCTCCCGTTTCTTCTGTCCCTACTTCTCAGGAGGAACCTGGCGATTTGACAGGAGTGCCGGAGGAATATCATGATCTGCGCACGGTCTTCAGTCGGTCCCGAGCCAACTCCCTTCCTCCTCACCGGTCGTATGATTGTAGTATTGATCTCCTTCCGGGGACCACTCCTCCTCGGGGTAGACTATACTCTCTGTCGGCTCCCGAACGTAAGGCTCTCGAGGATTATTTGTCTGTGTCTCTTGACGCCGGTACCATAGTGCCTTCTTCCTCTCCGGCCGGGGCGGGGTTCTTTTTGTTAAGAAGAAGGACGGTACTCTGCGCCCCTGCGTGGATTATCGAGGGCTGAATGACATAACGGTTAAGAATCGTTATCCGCTTCCCTTATGTCATCAGCCTTCGAGATTCTGCAGGGAGCCAGGTGCTTTACTAAGTTGGACCTTCGTAACGCTTACCATCTCGTGCGCATCAGAGAGGGGGACGAGTGGAAAACGGCGTTTAACACTCCGTTAGGGCATTTTGAGTACCGGGTTCTGCCGTTCGGTCTCGCCAATGCGCCAGCTGTTTTTCAGGCATTAGTTAATGATGTTCTGAGAGACATGCTGAACATCTTTGTTTTTGTCTATCTTGACGATATCCTGATTTTTTCTCCGTCACTCGAGATTCATGTTCAGCACGTTCGACGTGTTCTACAGTGCCTTTTAGAGAATTGTCTCTACGTAAAGGCTGAGAAGTGCTCTTTTCATGTCTCCTCCGTTACTTTTCTCGGTTCCGTTATTTCCGCTGAAGGCATTCAGATGGATTCCGCTAAGGTCCAAGCTGTCAGTGATTGGCCCGTTCCAAGGTCACGTGTCGAGTTGCAGCGCTTTTAGGTTTCGCTAATTTCTATCGGCGTTTCATTCGTAATTTCGGTCAAGTTGCTGCCCCTCTCACAGCTCTTACTTCTGTCAAGACGTGTTTTAAGTGGTCCGGTTCCGCCCAGGGAGCTTTTGATCTTCTAAAAGAACGTTTTACGTCCGCTCCTATCCTCGTTACTCCTGACGTCACTAGACAATTCATTGTCGAGGTTGACGCTTCAGAGGTAGGCGTGGGAGCCATTCTATCCCAGCGCTTCCAGTCTGACGATAAGGTTCATCCTTGCGCTTATTTTTCTCATCGCCTGTCGCCATCTGAGCGCAACTATGATGTGGGTAACCGTGAACTGCTCGCCATCCGCTTAGCCCTAGGCGAATGGCGACAGTGGTTGGAGGGGCGACCGTTCCTTTTGTCGTTTGGACAGACCATAAGAACCTTGAGTACATCCGTTCTGCCAAACGACTTAATGCCCGTCAAGCTCGTTGGGCGTTGTTTTTCGCTCGTTTCGAGTTTGTGATTTCTTACCGTCCGGGTAGCAAGAACACCAAGCCTGATGCCTTATCCCGTCTGTTTAGTTCTTCTGTGGCTTCTACTGATCCCGAGGGGATTCTTCCTTATGGGCGTGTTGTCGGGTTAACAGTCTGGGGAATTGAAAGACAGGTTAAGCAAGCACTCACGCACACTGCGTCGCCGCGCGCTTGTCCTAGTAACCTCCTTTTCGTTCCTGTTTCCACTCGTCTGGCTGTTCTTCAGTGGGCTCACTCTGCCAAGTTAGCTGGTCATCCCGGTGTTCGAGGCACTCTTGCGTCTATTCGCCAGCGCTTTTGGTGGCCGACTCAGGAGCGTGACACGCGCCGTTTCGTGGCTGCTTGTTCGGACTGCGCGCAGACTAAGTCGGGTAACTCTCCTCCTGCCGGTCGTCTCAGACCGCTCCCCATTCCTTCTCGACCATGGTCTCACATCGCCTTAGACTTCATTACCGGTCTGCCTTTGTCTGCGGGGAAGACTGTGATTCTTACGGTTGTCGATAGGTTCTCTAAGGCGGCACATTTCATTCCCTCGCTAAACTTCCTTCCGCTAAGGAGACGGCACAAATCATTATTGAGAATGTATTCAGAATTCATGGCCTCCGTTAGACGCCGTTTCAGACAGAGGCCCGCAATTCACGTCACAGTTTTGGAGGGAGTTCTGTCATTTGATTGGTGCGTCCGTCAGTCTCTCTTCCGGGTTTCATCCCCAGTCTAACGGTCAAGCAGAGAGGGCCAATCAGACGATTGGTCGCATACTACGCAGCCTTTCTTTCAGAAACCCTGCGTCTTGGGCAGAACAGCTCCCCTGGGCAGAATACGCTCACAATTCGCTTCCTTCGTCTGCTACCGGGTTATCTCCGTTTCAGAGTAGTCTGGGTTACCAGCCTCCTCTGTTCTCATCCCAGCTTGCCGAGTCCAGCGTTCCCTCCGCTCAAGCGTTTGTCCAACGTTGTGAGCGCACCTGGAGGAGGGTGAGGTCTGCACTTTGCCGTTACAGGGCACAGACTGTGAGAGCCGCCAATAAACGCAGGATTAAGAGTCCAAGGTATTGTTGCGGCCAGAGAGTGTGGCTTTCCACTCGCAACCTTCCTCTTACGACAGCTTCTCGTAAGTTGACTCCGCGGTTCATTGGTCCGTTCCGTGTCTCCCAGGTCGTCAATCCTGTCGCTGTGCGACTGCTTCTTCCGCGACATCTTCGTCGCGTCCATCCTGTCTTCCATGTCTCCTGTGTTAAGCCCTTTCTTCGCACCCCCGTTCGTCTTCCCTCCCCCCTCCCGTCCTTGTCGAGCGCACCTATTTACAAGGTACATAAGATCATGGACATGCGTTCTCGGGGACGGGGTCACCAATACTTAGTGGATTGGGAGGGTTACGGTCCTGAGGAGAGGAGTTGGGTTCCGTCTCGGGACGTGCTGGACCGTTCACTCATTGATGATTTCCTCCGTTGCCGCCAGGATTCCTCCTCGAGTGCGCCAGGAGGCGCTCGGTGAGTGGGGGGTACTGTCATGTTTTGTCATTTATTATCATGTCTTGTCCCTGTGCTCCCCATTCTATTCGTTTCCCTCTGCTGGTCTTATTAGGTTCTTTCCCTCTTTCTATCCCTCTCTCTCCCCCTCCCTCTCTCACTCTCTCGCTCTCTCTTCTCTCTATCGTTCCGTTCCTGCTCCCAGCTGTTCCTATTCCCCTAATCATCATTTAGCCTTCCCACACCTGTTCCCGATCCTTTTCCCTGATTAGAGTCCCTATTTCTCTCCTTGTTATTCGTTTCTGCCCCGTCGGTTCCTTGTCTAGAATTCACCGTGCTGTGTTTGTGTATCGCCCTGTCGTGTCGTGTTTTCCTCAGATGCTGCGTGGTGAGCAGGTGTCTGAGTCTGTTTGGTTCAAGTGCCTTCCCGAGGCAACCTGCTGTTCACCTGCTGTTCAAGATCGAGTCTCCAGTTTGTCCTCGTCATTTCGAGTGAAAGTTGTGTTTTTTTGATTGTATTTACTTTACTGGATTAAAGACTCTGTTTTCGCCAAGTCGCTTTTGGGTCCTCTTTCACCAGCATGACAGAAGGTGTAAACTTAGCAGTGGAAAACCTGAACAGCATATTTGACCTCTCAGCTTCCCTATCAAAAAAAATGTCAAGCTGACAACCTAAGATAATGAACAACAATGACAAATGGTTTGATGAAGAAGGCAAAAACCTAAAAAAGAAATTGAGAAACCTGTCTAACCAAAAGCATAGAGACCCAGGAGAACTGAGCCTACGCCTTCACTATGGGGAATCACTTAAATAATACAGAAATACACTACGGGGGAAAAGGAACAGCACGTCAGAAATCAGCTCGTAATTGAAGAATCCATTGAATCTAACCAATTCTTGGAAAATTGTAAAACTCTAAACAAACAACAACAGGAAGAGTTATCTATCCAAAACAGAGATGTGTGGATAAACCACTTTTCCAATATTTTTGTATCTATAACAAAGAGCAAACAGCAGAAACATATACATGGTCAAATACAAATCTTAGAATCAACTATTAAAGACTACCAGAACCCACTGGATTCTCCAATTACATTGAATAAACTACAGGACAAAATACAAACCCTCCAACCCAAAAAGGCCTGTGGGGTTGATGGTATCCTAAATTAACTGATAAAATATTCAGACCACAAATTCTAATTGGCTATACTAAAACTCTTTAACATCATCCTCAGCTCTGGCATCTTCCCCAATATTTGGAATCAAGGACTGATCACTCCAATTCACAAAAGTGGAGACAAATTTGACCCCATAACTACCGTGGGATATGCATCAACAGCAACCTTGGGAAAATCCTGCCTCATCATTAACAGCAGATTCATACATTTCATCAGTGAAAACAATGTACTGAGCAAATGTCAAATTAGCTTTTTACCAAATTACCGTACGACAGACCACGTATTCACACTGCACACCCTAATTGACAAAAAAACAAACCAAAACAAAGGCAAAGTCTTCTCATGCTTTGTTGATTTCAAAAAACCTTTTGATTCAATTTGGCATGACGGTCTGCTATACAGATTGATGGAAATTGGTGTTTGTGAAAAAATGTTCAACATTATAAAATCCATGTACACAAACAGCAAGCATGTGGTTAAAATTGGCAAAAAAACACACATTACTTTCCACCTGGCCCGGGGTGAGACAGGGATGCAGCTTAAGCCCCACCCTCTTCAACATATATATCAACGAATTGGTGAGGGCACCAGAACAGTCTGCAGCACCCGGCCTCACCCAGCCTCACCCTACTAGAATCCGAAGTCAAATTGCTGATGATCTGGTTCTTCTGTCCCCAACCAAGGAGGGCCTACAGCAGCACCTAGATCTGTCCACAACCAAGGAGGGCCTACAGCAGCACCTAGATCTGTCCACAACCAAGGAGGGCCTACAGCAGCACCTAGATCTGTCCACAACCAAGGAGGGCCTACAGCAGCATCTAGATCTTCTGCACAGATTCTGTCCACAACCAAGGAGGGCCTACAGCAGCACCTAGATCTGTCCACAAGCAAGGAGGGCCTACAGCAGCACCTAGATCTTCTGCACAGATTCTGTCCACAACCAAGGAGGGCCTACAGCAGCACCTAGATCTTCTGCACACATTCTGTCACCAACCAAGGAGGGCCCACAGCAGCACCTAGATCTTATGCACAGATTCTTTCCACAACCAAGGACGGCCTACAGCAGCACCTAGATCTTCTGCACAGATTCTGTCCACAACCAAGGAGGGCCTACAGCAGCACCTAGATCTTCTGCACATATTCTGTCCACAACCAAGGAGGGCCTACAGCAGCACCTAGATCTTCTGCACAGATTCTGTCCACAACCAAGGAGGGCCTACAGCAGCACCTAGATCTTCTGCACAGATTCTGTCCACAACCAAGGAGGGCCTACAGCAGCACCTAGATCTTCTGCACAGATTCTGTCCACAACCAAGGAGGGCCTACAGCAGCACCTAGATCTTCTGCACAGATTCTATCCACAACCAAGGAGGGCCTGCAGCAGCACCTAGATCTTCTGCACAGATTCTGTCCACAACCAAGGAGGGCCTACAGCAGCACCTAGATCTTCTGCACAGATTCTGTCCACAACCAAGGAGGGCCTACAGCAGCACCTAGATCTGTCCACAACCAAGGAGGGCCTACAGCAGCACCTAGATCTGTCCACAACCAAGGAGGGCCTACAGCAGCACCTAGATCTGTCCACAACCAAGGAGGACCTACAGCAGCACCTAGATCTGTCCACAACCAAGGAGGGCCTACAGCAGCACCTAGATCTGTCCACAACCAAGGAGGGCCTACAGCAGCACCTAGATCTGTCCACAACCAAGGAGGGCCTACAGCAGCACCTAGATCTGTCCACAACCAAGGAGGGCCTACAGCAGCACCTAGATCTGTCCACAACCAAGGAGGGCCTACAGCAGCACCTAGATCTGTCCACAACCAAGGAGGGCCTACAGCAGCACCTAGATCTGTCCACAACCAAGGAGGGCCTACAGCAGCACCTAGATCTGTCCACAACCAAGGAGGGCCTACAGCAGCACCTAGATCTGTCCACAACCAAGGAGGACCTACAGCAGCACCTAGATCTGTTCACAACCAAGGAGGGCCTACAGCAGCACCAAGGAGGGCCTACAGCAGCACCTAGATATTCTGCACAGAATCTGTCAGACCTGGGCCCTGACAGTAAATCTGTAAATCTCAGTAAGACAAAATGAATGGTGTTCAAACAAGGGTCCAGTTGCCAGGACCACAAATACAATTTCCATCTAGACACCATTGTCGTAGAGCACACAAAAAAACGATACATACCTTGGACTAAACCACAGGTAACTTCCACAAAGCTGTGAACGATCTGAGAGACAAGGCAAGAAATGCATAAAGAAATGCAAAAACATACCAATTAGTATCTGGCTAAAAATACTTGAATCAGTTATAGAACCCATTGCCTATTATAGAATTCACAAAATGGGACAAACACCAAATTGAGACTCTGCATGCAGAATTCTGCTAAAATATCCTCAGTGTACAATGTAACACACTAAATAATGCATGCAGGGCAGAATTAGGCCGATACCCGCTAATTATCCAAATCCAGAAAAGAGTGATTAAATTCTACAATCACCTAAAAGGAAGTGATTCCCAAATCTTCCCTAACAAAGCCATCACCTACAGAGAGATGAACCTGGAGAAGAGTCCCAACTAAATCATGAGAAAACAACAAGATAATTACTTGACACATTGGAAAGAATTTATAGAAAAACTGAGCAAAGTAGAATGCATTTTGCACCTAAACAGAGAGTACACAGTGGCAGAATACCTGACCACTGGGACTGATCCAAAATTAAGGACTCAGTGAGCAGAGCCTTGCTATTGAGAAAGGCAGCCGTAGGCAGACTTGGCTCTGCTAAATGACGTAAATGTAAATGTAAATGTAAAATGAGATGGTAACTGAGCCGCACTTCCTAACCTCCTACCAAATATATGACCAAATTAGAGACACATATTACACAGACCCACAAAGAATTCAAAAACAAATCCACTTGTGATAAACTCCCATATCTACTGGGTGATCAGTGCTCAATCACAGCAGCAATATTTGTGACCTGTTGCCACAAGAACAAACACCATTGTAAATACAACCTTTTCATAAAGAAACTGATAAAACACACAGGTGCTAAAACAAGGTGACTTACAAAGATGAGGACCAAGAGAGGGAGTGTGGTGATGTAACGTTCTCAACTAAAGAATCATTGTGGAATCTGAAAAGACACATATCCCCAAAGCAGGATGGTGTACTTACTACGTGAACATGATACAAGAAAGGGCCGAGGTGGCTAGCTAATTAAGTGTGTCATTGTACCAAAGTATTTATAAACAAAAATCAGATCTCTTAAACGTTTCCTTCATTTTTGTTCTATTATCTATACAATAGGCCATGATTGATTTTGGCCCAATAGGCCTGGAATTTTCCAACATTCAAGGAACTTTCCGATTTGATTGGGTTATTTTGCCTTAAAAACTTTAGGCCTATCTATTGAAAATTTTAAAAACAACTATGCATCTCTGCGCCGCCTGGCAAGAGTGGCTAAAAGGTGTTTAGCATCCCCAGTGGCTCGGCAAGTGTGGAGAGGATATTCCCTGCTGCTGGCCGGCTCTCCAGACACCATCACATGAGCCTGAAGCCACACTGGACCACCTCGTGTTTCTAAAAATGTATTTAAAGACAGACTGAGCCTAATAAGACCTTTTTTATTTCATTTGTATTTTATTCTAAGTAGACAAAGTCACAGCCTGTATACGCAATTTATAGACTATAATGATTTAATACAATGAAATGTTGTTTAAATGCTGAGGACCTAATGTCCCTGACTGCCTACCAGCCTAGTGTGTCACACTCACAGTGTATTTCTTTGTAGGCTATAGCCTTGAAATAATTGAAATCATATAGCCTTCTTAGACTCTGTCTGTCTCCGGACCTATTTAGAGTGTTTATATGCTGTTTAATATGACATGTAGCCTATTTAAAATGGTGAGCTTCTTACATTCACCTTTTTCATGTTTATTCAAATACTTTTCATTCAAATCATATAGATTTGGTTCAATACGAAATGGTAGATCCAGGTAGCCACAACAAATAGATGGGTTGTTGGTTAAATTGTGATTTTAATGAATGGAGCCAATTTGGAGCTACAGTTTTTTCTCCCTGTGAGTGAGTAGTGGTTTTTACCAGAGCGGTTGAAAAGGACATGGAGCAATGAGTGGGATTTCCAACCTCTCAACTCCGCTCACATACTCCGTGTTTCTGAATAAATAACCATACTGTATGTATGTAGGGAGGGATAATACTAGGCTTCCCTTTTTCCTAACTGTGCCATGGATTATTTCATTGATTTTTTACCCCCCCATTTTGGGGGTTGAAATAATTGGTTTCCTTTCCCCAGGAACATGACAACAGATTGTCCATCACAAAGACAAGCTGAGAGGCAGCGGTATGGTGTGTATGGTGTGGGATTGATTCCTCGGGGACATTTCACACCTAGAATTCAGTCTGCAATGCGGCCAATCTGATCCCTTTAATTCATATTCTCTTCTGGTCATTTCTTCATATGCAGTATGTGTAGGGAGCAGAGTAATGGAAATATCCTCACCTCCATTTAAAATGTTCTCTCTCTCTCTCTCTCTCTCTCTCTCTCTCTCTCTCTCTCTCTCTCTCTCTCTCTCTCTCTCTCTCTCTCTCTCTCTCTCTCTCTCTCTCTCTCTCTCTCTCTCTCTCTCTCTCTCTCTCTCTCTCTCTCTCTCTCTCTCTCTCTCTCTAGTTTGGGCTTCCATGGAAAGTGGGGAAACGTCGGTATGAAAACATGTCTGTCGGCATTGCTATGTGATATGTCACCCTACCTGTGGCAAGAAGGAGAGAAAAATAAATAGAACAGGAAAAGGAATTGGACGGAAAGGCCTAGGTGATAAATGAGGGCAAGAATGTTCATTTTTGTCTCCCATTTCAAATATGCCCTAAAGGTAGACAGACTTCCTCCTCCAGACGAGACTGGATGTTTCTGTATTTTTCAAGTCAATGCTTGGGGCATGTCATATCACACACAAACACAGAAATTACGAAGAAATTATGACCCTAAGCTGGCCACACAAAAAAATATATTGTTTAAATGATTTTTGTATTTCCCTGGTGGCTAAACAGATGAAGTGGCTAGTTAATGAGTGGATTCTGCAGGCTACATATACTATTCTGTGGATCTTGTAGTAAAATAAAATATGTTCCCATTTAAACAGTTGTGTGCCATCTGCACTACAGCAACACTCCTGCAGTATTTACAGTAGGCCTTAGCCCCTTATTTGGCTGTAATAAACAATGTGCGCTGCCCTAGGGCATGTCTGTGTGTCAGCGCTAGACGGAGGCCAGATGCTTGTGTCTCCTGTCTGTCCAGCTGTGACAGGGTGGTGGCCGGGGAGCAGAGGGTGTAGGCGGGGTTACGGGAGGGGGGGGGCAGTGGGGGACAGAAGAGCTGTAACTATCAGGATTAAGCTACACTGACTACAGCCTGACTGGCGGAGTCCCCTTTTGATATTGCAGTCATTCTGGGATCATTTTAGGGCTTGATTCAATCCATATCGCAGAAGATCCGCGGTATAGCATGATTGAAATTTAAAGGGAATGTTTCCGAATGGACCGACATATGCAGTGTTTACAGTGAATGTGGTGGATGGGGGAACATTGCCTTTAAAGTTTCCATCACACTATAGCGACGATATGGATTGAATCAAGCCCTTAGTGTTGTGACATGCTCTGGTAATATTCTTATTATGAAATTCCTATTATTAAGGACATTTTTTATTTATTTGATTTATTTCACCTTTATTTAACAGGTAGGCTAGTTGAGAACAGGTTCTCATTTGCAACTGCGACCTGGCCAAGATAAAGCATAGCAGTGTGAACAGACAACACAGAGTTACACATGGAGTAAACAATTAACAAGTCAATAACACAGAGAAAAAAGGGGAGTCTATATACAATGTGTGCAAAAGGCATGAGGAGGTAGGCGAATAATTACAATATTGCAGATTAACACTGGAGTGATAAATGATCAGATGATCATGTACAAGTAGAGATATCGGTGTGCAAAAGAGCAGAAAAGTAAATAAATAAAAACTGTGGGGATGAGGTAGGTGAAAATGGGTGTGCTATTTACCAATAGATTATGTACAGCTGCAGCGATCGGTTAGCTGCTCAGCTAGCTGATGTTTGAAGTTGGTGAGGGAGATAAAAGTCTCCAACTTCGGCGATTTTTGCAATTCGTTCCAGTCACAGGCAGCAGAGTACTGGAACGAAAGGCGGCCGAATGAGGTGTTGGCTTTAGGGATGATCAATGAGATACACCTGCTGGAGCGCGTGCTACGGATGGGTGTTGCCATCGTGACCAGTGAGCTGAGATAAGGCGGAGCTTTGCCTAGCATGGCCTTGTAGATGACCTGAAGCCAGTGGGTCTGGCGACGAATATGTAGCGAGGGCCAGCCGACTAGAGCATACAAGTCGCAGTGGTGGGTAGTATAAGGTGCTTTAGTGACAAAACGGATGGCACTGTGATAAACTGCATCCAGTTTGCTGAGTAGAGTGTTGGAAGCAATTTTGTAGATGACGTCGCCGAAGTCGAGGATCGGTAGGATAGTCAGTTTTACTAGGGTAAGCATGGCAGCGTGAGTGAAGGAGGCTTTGTTGCGGAATAGAAAGCCGATTCTTGATTTGATTTTCGATTGGAGATGTTTGATATGGGTCTGGAAGGAGAGTTTGCAGTCTAGCCAGACACCTAGGTACTTATAGGTGTCCACATATTCAAGGTCGGAACCATCCAGTGTGGTGATGCTAGTCGGGCATGCGGGTGCAGGCAGCGATCGGTTGAAAAGCATGCATTTGGTTTTACTAGCGTTTAAGAGCAGTTGGAGGCCACGGAAGGAGTGTTGTATGGCATTGAAGCTCGATTGGAGGTTAGATAGCACAGTGTCCAATGACGGGCCGAAAGTGTATACAATGGTGTCGTCTGCGTAGAGGTGGATCAGGGAATCGCCCGCAGCAAGAGCAACATCATTGATATATACAGAGAAAAGAGTCGGCCCGAGAATTGAACCCTGTGGCACCCCCATAGAGACTGCCAGAGGACCGGACAACATGCACATATTTATGTGAATGTTTTTATGCATAGCTTGATACATAAATAAATAAAATATGTATCTTTGTCTCTCACCAGACTCCCCGGCCGCTGAACATCATCAAGCAGAACAACGGAGAGCAGATCATCCGCCGGCGCACGCGGAAGCGTCTCAACCCCGACCCTCTGCCCTCCGAACCTGTGGGCTCCAAGCAGCGGAGGGTCAGCAGCGAGGAACGCCCCAACCCCGACCCTCTGCCCTCCGAACCTGTGGGCTCCAAGCCGCGGAGGGTCAGCAGCGAGGAACGCCTCAATGGCAGTCCCCTGGAGCGCCGGCCAGGAGAGGATGGGCCAGGCTCGGAAGGAGTGCCCGTCCCTCGTAAAGGGGAGCCTCAGAATTCCCTGGGCCAGTACGAGGCCTGCGGGTCCTCTGGGTTCAAGGGTCACCCCAGCCCCCGCTCCACCCACTCCTTCCTAGTTAGCCAAACCCTCGAGATCCACAAGCGAATGCCTCCTTTGCACATACACAACAAGAACCCTGCAGAGGGAGAGGCGGAGGGGAACGGGGTGGGCTCGGCTGGGGTCCATCACACGGGCTTGGAGGGGAAGGGTAGCTTGTCCTCCGAGAGGGGTAGCCCCATCGAGAAGTACATGCGTCCCTCCAAACAGGCCAGCTACTCGCCACCGGGCAGCCCCATCGAGAAGTACCAGTACCCTTTCTTCAGCCTGCCCTTCATCCACAATGACCCGCAGAGCGAGTCTGACTGGATGCGCTTCTGGACTAAGTACAAGATGTCTGTTCCGGGCAACCCACAGTACCTAAGCCACATGTCTGGTCTGCCCAACCCTTGCCAAAGCTTTGTGCCTTACCACACCTTTAGCCTGCCCTCACACTTCCCTCTCCCGCCCTCCACCGGCCCCGAAAGCGACATCCCTCTCGACCTGGCCATCAAACATTCCAAACCGTCCGCCAACGGCTCCACCGCCTTGCCCACGGTCACGGCGGGGAAGGAGGATGAGAAGCATAGAGAGCAGCAGGAGAGAAGAGAGGAGAAAGTAGACGAGGGGGCATCCCCCCAGCCTTCTCCTCCCCCAGACGTTGCAGCCAAGCCGGAGAGGGTGGACCAGGGCACTCAGGATGAGCTGACCAGTAAGGAGAGGGTGGACCAGGGCACTCAGGATGAGATGACCAGTAAGGAGAGGGTAGACCAGGGCACTCAGGATGAGCTGACCAGTAAGGAGAGGGTGGACCAGGGCACTCAGGATGAGCTGACCAGTAAGGAGAGGGTGAACCAGGGCACTCAGGATGAGCTGACCATTAAGGAGAGGGTGAACCAGGGCACTCAGGATGAGCTGACCAGTAAGGAGAGGGTGGACCAGGGCACTCAGGATGAGCTGACCAGTAAGGAGAGGGTGGACCAGGGCACTCAGGATGAGCTGACCAGTAAGGAAAGGGTGGACAAGGGCACTCAGGATGAGCTGACCAGTAAGGAGAGGGTGGACCAGGGCACTCAGGACGAGCTGACCAGTAAGGAGAGGGTGGACCAGGGCACTCAGGATGAGCTGACCAGTAAGTGTGTCCACTGTGGCATCCTCTTCCTGGATGAGGTTATGCACGCCCTGCACATGAGCTGCCATGCTGACGGAGGGCCCTTCCAGTGCAGCATCTGCCTGCATGCCTGCGTAGACAAGTACGACTTCACCACACACATACAGAGAGGGCTTCACCTGCCTACCGTCGAGCCTGAGGCCGATGCTGAGGCCGATGCTGAGGCCGATGCTGGGGCCGATGCTGAGGCCGATGCTCCAAAGGATTGTGTGTGATTTTGGTGCATTACAGACTTGGACCTTTAACACAGGCATAGCAGTATGAAAAAGAACAAAATAAACTGACTAAAGCGTACTGTAATGATTGAATGAGAAGAAGACTTTTTGCTCAACGTGCCATGATAGCTTCTGTAGGGAACTCATGTCATCTAAACATTTATATTGGACATAATACAGAACAAGCGATTGGCTGTTTCCTTTTTCTTCTTTTGTAAAGGAAAACGCTTTTGAAGAAAGTGGTACTACAAGTAGACGCTTATTTTTCGTTTTTTTTTTGTTGCTATTGTTTATTTTTTTATTCGGAAGTGTTACTTTGACAAGGCAGTTCAGCGAACAACAAGGTACATCTGCACGGGCTGAATGTTCTCTTACCTGGTCGGTTCAATGTTCCAAATGGAATGAGGAAGTGTTACTTTGACAAGGCAGTCCAGCGAACAACAAAGTACATCTGCACGGGCTGAATGTTCTCTTACCTGGTCGGTTCAATGTTCCAAATGGAATGAGGAAGTGTGAATTGATATGTAAAATGGGGAGATGGGGAAACATCAGTCGTCTGTCATAATCTCCTTCACAGTGGCTGGGCAGAGCGATGACTAGTGATTGGACCGTCCTCAAATAAACGTCCTCAGGGAACTTGGCTGAGTCAAACAACATATCCTACGGTGCTTTCAGTTGCATCGGTCTCCACTTAACATCCAACTAAGTGTCTATGTTTTAATGTATTTTAGTTATGAATACTGTTTGTTCTGGGTTTTTTATTGTCACAGAACTTCCCCTAGACATTTTAAGCTGCTGCCTTAGTTGCTAGGATACAAACCTTATATCACTAAAGACATTTGGGAAGGAAGAAAAATGCAAAAAGCAATATTTTTTTCTAAGTTGTTAATATGAAAATTCATAATATCAGAATATCATAATATCAGTGCCTGATATACAGTATTGAACACAGTATTTTCTACCTGGTATGTTCATATGCAACATTGACTTTGCATTGAGTAAAGGGCCATGAGCTTGACTCTGTAAAACTGTTTACATTTGCAAATGTAGCAAACAAGATAATGAAGCAAAATTCCTGCAATTCAGAGTATTTTTCTCTCATGTGGACAGGACAAGACAGGACAGGACAGGACAGGACGATCACGAAACAAAACAGAGGCCTTTTGTCAGAAGGTTGAATGGGAGATGAAATGCAGTCAAATGATTTGTTCTGTTTGTTTGAATGGCACAGAGGCACTATCCATTCCATGTCTTTCTTTGTGTGCTCCTGCTCGTACACTTTGAAATGCTTTATTGTCTATACAGATGCCCTGTATTGGACTTTGTTCATCCTGTATGTTTTTTTAAGAGAAGCTGATATACTGTAGCTTGGTTATAAGTATTGTTCTGTGAGCTTTACAGCTTTGAGCATCATAGGTTTACACAAGGCCCTCTTTTATTGTATGTCTATTGCATTTATATAATACTTTAATATTTGGCTTTTAGTCATGTTGGGACTTGATTTGAACATAGCATGAAATTCTACTTGTTCCGTGTATAGGTGAAAAAGGTGCCTTTTGACCGAAAGAAGCCATTGAATATCAACCATGTTGAGTGTTTTGTTCATCAAATTAGATGTAGTGCAACACCTCAACCTGGATTATGGCCTTGTAGTCCAAGCATTTGACATTATGTAGATAGATTAATACCATTTGACCGTCAAAACAAATGTTACCACACAGCAACATTGTCCCTCGATTTAGCTTGTTAGTACTTTGCTAGTGGACCACCTGTTTCACCTCTAAAAGACTCCCATTCATGTGTTTTCTCTCAATTCAATTTCAATTCAAGGGCTTTATTGGCATGGGAAACATGTGTTAACATTGCCAAAGCAAGTGAGGTAGACAACATACAAAGTGAATATATAAAGTGAAAAACAACTAAAATTAACAGTAAAGTCTCTCTCTCTCTCTCTCTCTCTCTCTCTCTCTCTCTCTCTCTCTCTCTCTCTCTCTCTCTCTCTCTCTCTCTCTCTCTCTCTCTCTCTCTCTCTCTCTCTCTCTCTCTCTCTCTCTCTCTCTCTCTCTCATTTGTATGAGCACTTCTTCCTATGATTCCCATTGCTGCTGAAAGGAATCAAACATGAGTTCAATCTAAACTGTCCATCCTCTGATGTACATAGTTATTTATACATGATCAGGGGATAATGTAATTAGAGTCTGCCGGGGATTCGGCAAGCGAGGATTTGTGTGAAATAGCGATGAAATCAACATAGCCTTAAAATGTTGCTACAAACGCCTCTCAGAAACAAAGAACCTGTAATAATAATACTAACATCTTTTCACAGAAACAGTCATGTGATTTCAAATAACATAATGAACGATTTTTGTTTTAAGTTTGAATTAGAAAAATGTTAACACACTTCAGTTATTCTGTTTTATTTCCAAGGAAGAAAGATGATTGTGTTAAAATGTGTTATTAGCATGCTGTACACAGGTACTGCAAAAATAGACAAAGACAAAGAAACAACATGGACAGACAGGAATATCTGTGTGTGGAAGAAGAGACAACATGGACAGACAGGAGTATCTGTGTGTGGAAGGAGAGACAACATGGACAGACAGGAGTATCTGTGTGTGGAAGGAGAGACAACATGGACAGACAGGAGTATCTGTGTGTGGAAGAAGAGACAACATGGACAGACAGGAGTATCTGTGTGTGGAAGAAGAGACAACATGGACAGACAGGAGTATCTGCATGTGGAAGAAGAGACAACATGGACAGACAGGAGTATCTGTGTGTGGAAGGAGAGACAACATGGACAGACAGGAGTATCTGTGTGTGGAAGAAGAGACAACATGGACAGACAGGAGTATCTGTGTGTGGAAAGGAAACAACATGGACAGACAGGAGTATCTGTGTGTGGAAGAAGAGACAACATGGACAGACAGGAGTATCTGCATGTGGAAGAAGAGACAACATGGACAGACAGGAGTATCTGTGTGTGGAAGAAGAGACAACATGGACAGACAGGAGTATCTGTGTGTGGAAGAAGAGACAACATGGACAGACAGGAGTAGTGGAAGAAGAGACAACATGTATCTGTGTGGAAGAAGAGACAACATGGACAGACAGGAGTATCTGTGTGTGGAAGAAGAGACAACATGGACAGACAGGAGTATCTGTGTGTGGAAGAAGAGACAACATGGACAGACAGGAGTATCTGTGTGTGGAAGAAGAGACAACATGGACAGACAGGAGTATGGAAGAAGAGACAACATGGACAGACAGGAGTATCTGTGTGTGGAAGAAGAGACAACATGGACAGACAGGAGTATCTGTGTGTGGAAGAAGAGACAACATGGACAGACAGGAGTATCTGTGTGTGGAAGAAGAGACAACATGGACAGACAGGAGTATCTGTGTGTGGAAGAAGAGACAACATGGACAGACAGGAGTATCTGTGTGTGGAAGAAGAGACAACATGGACAGACAGGAGTATCTGTGTGTGGAAGAAGAGACAACATGGACAGACAGGAGTATCTGTGTGTGGAAGAAGAGACAACATGGACAGACAGGAGTATCTGTGTGTGGAAGATGAAATAACATGGACAGACAGGAGTATCTGAAATAACATGGACAGACAGGAGTATCTGTGTGGAAGAAGAGACAACATGGACAGACAGGAGTATCTGTGTGTGGAAGAAGAGACAACATGGACAGACAGGAGTATCTGTGTGTGGAAGAAGAGACAACATGGACAGACAGGAGTATCTGTGTGTGGAAGAAGAGACAACATGGACAGACAGGAGTATCTGTGTGTGGAAGAAGAGACAACATGGACAGACAGGAGTATCTGTGTGTGGAAGATGAAATAACATGGACAGACAGGAGTATCTGTGTGTGGAAGATGAAATAACATGGACAGACAGGAGTATCTGTGTGTGGAAGAAGAGACAACATGGACAGACAGGAGTATCTGTGTGTGGAAGAAGAGACAACATGGACAGACAGGAGTATCTGTGTGTGGAAGAAGAGACAACATGGACAGACAGGAGTATCTGTGTGTGGAAGAAGAGACAACATGGACAGACAGGAGTATCTGTGTGTGGAAGAAGCCAGTAAACCAGTGTGGACACGGACATGGCAAAAAAGGCAAATGTTTTGGTAAATTTTTTAACCGTCATTTTTTGAATGTTATTTCTTGTTTTTACACTTTATTGCATAGAAGTCGGGCTTAGATTGTTTGTTCCTTTCTTTTGTTTTTTTCTGCTACCACCTTTATGTTTTGTGTTGTAGGGTTTTTACATGCAAAAAAATGTAACAAAGATGGCAAAGATGTCTACATCTAAACTTGAATAATAATAATAATAATAATGAATAAAATAATAAAACATGTTCTGAAATCTCTTTTTATTCAGTGGTGCTTCCCATTACCATGATGTGATGTATGTGTAGCTACATATCTCCAGCTCGCCACTACAGTCCCTGGTTCGAATCCAGGCTGTATCACATCTGGCCGTGATTGGGAGTCCCATAGGGCGGTGCACAATTGGCTCAGCATCGTCCGGGTTTGGCCGGGGTAGGGGAGGGTTTGGCCGGGGTAGGGGAGGGTTTGGCCGGGGTAGGGGAGGGTTTGGCCGGGGTAGGGTTTGGCCGGGGTAGGGGAGGGTTTGGCCGGGGTAGGGGAGGGTTTGGCCGGGGTAGGCAGTCATTTTTAATAAGAATTTATTCTTAACTGACTTGCCCAGTTAAATTAAGGTAAAATACAGTTATTTTTAAACACACACAAAAAACAATTGAACCAGAAGAAGTGGGGCACGGACTTGCATACGAGGGATCCCATGGTACCACAAGCTGAATAAAACCTCCAACCTCTCTCTCTCTCCCTGGTGAGACTATTGATTTGTACCCCAGTGTTTGCAGGTGTTCTAGGAAAGGAGCGTAATTATACTCCAGATTCCCACACAAGAGGGTAGACACTAGCCCCTGACTTATGGCCTGCTATGGTTGTTACTGTTAATTATGTTAACCTCTCTCTTGTATTCCATGGATAAGACACAGACAGAAGTCAACAACAGGAAAGAGACAGTAATAATAGCTCAGTTCTGGCCTACACTCTTGTAATATGATATTGTAAACTACTGAGATAGAATAGCACACAGACACTGGCTCTAACCAGAATAGAAAGAGGAGTGGGTGGCCCCGGTGCACAACTGAGCAAGAGGACACGTACATTACATTTACATTACATTTAAGTCATTTAGCAGACGCTCTTATCCAGAGCGACTTACAAATTGGTGCATTCACCTTATGACATCCAGTGGAACAGTCACTTTACAATAGTGCATCTAAATCTTAAAGGGGGGGTGAGAGGGATTACTTATCCTATCCTAGGTATTTCTTAAAGAGGTGGGGTTTCAGGTGTCTCCGGAAGGTGGTGATTGACTCCGCTGTCCTGGCGTCGTGAGGGAGTTTGTTCCACCATAGGGGGGCCAGAGCAGCGAACAGTTTTGACTGGGCTGAGCGGGAGCTGTACTTCCTCAGTGGTAGGGAGGCGAGCAGGCCAGAGGTGGATGAACGCAGTGCCCTTGTTTGGGTGTAGGGCCTGATCAGAGCCTGGAGGTACTGAGGTGCCGTTCCCCTCACAGCTCCGTAGGCAAGCACCATGGTCTTGTAGCGGATGCGAGCTTCAACTGGAAGCCAGTGGAGAGAACGGAGGAGCGGGGTGACGTGAGAGAACTTGGGAAGGTTGAACACCAGACGGGCTGCGGCGTTCTGGATGAGTTGAAGGGGTTTAATGGCACAGGCAGGGAGCCCAGCCAACAGCGAGTTGCAGTAATCCAGACGGGAGATGACAAGTGCCTGGATTAGGACCTGCGCCGCTTCCTGTGTGAGGCAGGGTCGTACTCTGCGGATGTTGTAGAGCATGAACGGGCCACCGCCTTGATGTTGGTTGAGAACGACAGGGTGTTGTCCAGGATCACGCCAAGGTTCTTAGCGCTGTGGGAGGAGGACACAATGGAGTTGTCAACCGTGATGGCGAGATCATGGAACGGGCAGTCCTTCCCCGGGAGGAAGAGCAGCTCCGTCTTGCCGAGGTTCAGCTTGAGGTGGTGATCCGTCATCCACACTGATATGTCTGCCAGACATGCAGAGATGTGATTCGCCACCTGGTCATCAGAAGGGGGAAAGGAGAAGATTAATTGTGTGTCGTCTGCATAGCAATGATAGGAGAGACCATGTGAGGTTATGACAGAGCCAAGTGACTTGGTGTATAGCGAGAATAGGAGAGGGCCTAGAACAGAGCCCTGGGGGACACCAGTGGTGAGAGCGCATGGTGAGGAGACAGATTCTCGCCACGCCACCTGGTAGGAGCGACCTGTCAGGTAGGACGCAATCCAAGCGTGGGCCGCGCCGGAGATGCCCAACTCGGAGAGGGTGGAGAGGAGGATCTGATGGTTCACAGTATCGAAGGCAGCCGATAGATCTAGAAAGATGAGAGCAGAGGAGAGAGAGTTAGCTTTAGCAGTGCGGAGCGCCTCCGTGATACAGAGAAGAGCAGTCTCAGTTGAATGACTAGTCTTGAAACCTGACTGATTTGGATCAAGAAGGTCATTCAGAGAGAGATAGCGGGAGAGCTGGCCAAGGACGACACGTTCAAGAGTGTCTAGTTTGAGAAACAGATGCCTCACAAGTCATCAACTGGCAGCTTCATTAAATATTACCAGCAAAACACCAGTCTCAACGTCAGCAGTGAAGAGGCGACTCCGGGATGCTGGCCTTCTAGGCAGAGTTCCTCTGTCCAGTGACTGTGTTCCTTTGCCAATCTTAATATTTAATTTTTATTGGCCAATCTGAGATATGGCTTTTTCTTTGCGACTCTGCTGAGAAGGCCAGCATCCCGGAGTCGGCTTTTCACTGTTGAAGTTGAGATTGGTGTTTTGCGGGAATTATTTAATGAAGCTGCCAGTTGAGGACTTGTGAGGTGTCTGTTTCTCAAACCAGACACTCCAATGTACTTGTTCTCTTGCTCAGTTGTGCACCGGGGCCTCACACTTCTCTTTCTATTCTGGTTAGTGCCAGTTTGCACTAACCAGAACAACAGGTTTCAGCTGTGCTAACATAAATGCAAAAGGGGATTCTAATGATCAATTAGCCTTTTAAAATGTTAAACTTGAATTAGCTAACACAACGTGCCATTGGAACACAGGAGTGATAGTTTCTGATAATGGGCCTCTGTACGCCTATGTAGATATTCCATATAAATCAGCGGTTTCCAGCTACAATAGTAATTTACAACATTAACAATGTCTACACTGTATTTCTGATCAATTTGATGTTATTTTAATGGCCCAAAAAATGCGATTTTCTTAATAAAAAAATAAAAACTTTTGAACAGTAGTGTATGTAACACTGGTAATGCAAAGCGAAGCCAAAATGTATATACATATAGCTCACATGCGCCTCGTGACAAGACTATGCAATTAGCCAATTGAAATGATCATCTGACTCCGAAAGATAAATAGCAAGAGACTATTGTTAAACCAGGTGCAACCAAGTATAATGCATTTAGCTGATTAGGATCAAGGTCATGAGCATGGAACTCCATTCACAACTGCATTTACTTACTTTGTAAAAAATGAATGATAGCATTATACAACGCAAAGCATTGACTACCGGTAAGCATTATTCTAGGCATGATCAGAGAGAGAGAAAGAAACCATGGTGTGTGCCATGGCCCATAGCTCATGGGAGAGAGAGAAAGAAACCATGGTGTGTGCCATGGCCCATAGCTCATGGGAGAGAGAGAAAGAAACCATGGTGTGTGCCATGGCCCATAGCTCATGGGAGAGAGAAAGAAACCATGGTGTGTGCCATGGCCCATAGCTCATGGGAGAGAGAGAAAGAAACCATGGTGTGTGCCATGGCCCATAGCTCATGGGAGAGAGAGAAAGAAACCATGGTGTGTGCCATGGCCCATAGCTCATGGGAGAGAGAGAAAGAAACCATGGTGTGTGCCATGGCCCATAGCTCATGGGAGAGAGAGAAAGAAACCATGGTGTGTGCCATGGCCCATAGCTCATGGGAGAGAGAGAAAGAAACCATGGTGTGTGCCATGGCCCATAGCTCATGGGAGAGAGAGAAAGAAACCATGGTGTGGTAGCCATGGGAGAGAGAGAAAGGCCCATAGCTCATGGGAGAGAGAGAAAGAAACCATGGTGTGTGCCATGGCCCATAGCTCATGGGGAGAGAGAAAGAAACCATGGTGTGTGCCATGGCCCATAGCTCATGGGAGAGAGAGAAAGAAACCATGGTGTGTACCATGGCCCATAGCTCATGGGAGAGAGAGAAAGAAACCATGGTGTGTACCATGGCCCATAGCTCATGGGGAGAGAGAGAAAGAAACCATGGTGTGTACCATGGCCCATAGAGAGAGAAAGAAACCATGGTGTGTACCATGGCCCATAGCTCATGGGAGAGAGAGAAAGAAACCATGGTGTGTACCATGGCCCATAGCTCATGGGAGAGAGAGAAAGAAACCATGGTGTGTACCATGGCCCATAGCTCATGGGAGAGAGAGAAAGAAACCATGGTGTGTACCATGGCCCATAGCTCATGGGAGAGAGAGAAAGAAACCATGGTGTGTGCCATGGCCCATAGCTCATGGGAGAGAGAAAGAAACCATGGTGTGTGCCATGGCCCATAGCTCATGGGAGAGAGAGAAAGAAACCATGGTGTGTGCCATGGCCCATAGCTCATGGGAGAGAGAGAAAGAAACCATGGTGTGTGCCATGGCCCATAGCTCATGGGAGAGAGAGAAAGAAACCATGGTGTGTGCCATGGCCCATAGCTCATGGGAGAGAGAGAAAGAAACCATGGTGTGTGCCATGGCCCATAGCTCATGGGAGAGAGAGAAAGAAACCATGGTGTGTGCCATGGCCCATAGCTCATGGGAGAGAGAAAGAAAGAAACCATGGTGTGTGCCATGGCCCATAGCTCATGGGAGAGAGAGAAAGAAACCATGGTGTGTGCCATGGCCCATAGCTCATGGGAGAGAGAGAAAGAAACCATGGTGTGTGCCATGGCCCATAGCTCATGGGAGAGAGAGAAAGAAACCATGGTGTGTGCCATGGCCCATAGCTCATGGGAGAGAGAGAAAGAAACCATGGTGTGTGCCATGGCCCATAGCTCATGGGAGAGAGAGAAAGAAACCATGGTGTGTGCCATGGCCCATAGCTCATGGGAGAGAGAGAAAGAAACCATGGTGTGTGCCATGGCCCATAGCTCATGGGAGAGAGAGAAAGAAACCATGGTGTGTGCCATGGCCCATAGCTCATGGGAGAGAGAGAAAGAAACCATGGTGTGTGCCATGGCCCATAGCTCATGGGAGAGAGAGAAAGAAACCATGGTGTGTGCCATGGCCCATAGCTCATGGGAGAGAGAAAGAAACCAGTACCAAACCATGGGAGAGAGAGAAAGTGTGTGCCATGGCCCATAGCTCATGGGAGAGAGAGAAAGAAACCATGGTGTGTGCCATGGCCCATAGCTCATGGGAGAGAGAGAAAGAAACCATGGTGTGTGCCATGGCCCATAGCTCATAGCTCATGGGAGAGAGAGAAAGAAACCATGGTGTGTACCATGGCCCATAGCTCATGGGAGAGAGAGAAAGAAACCATGGTGTGTGCCATGGCCCATAGCTCATGGGAGAGAGAGAAAGAAACCATGGTGTGTGCCATGGCCCATAGCTCATGGGGGAGAGAGAGAAAGAAACCATGGTGTGTGCCATGGCCCATAGCTCATGGGAGAGAGAGAAAGAAACCATGGTGTGTGCCATGGCCCATAGCTCATGGGAGAGAGACAAAGAAACCATGGTGTGTGCCATGGCCCATAGCTCATGGGAGAGAGAGAAAGAAACCATGGTGTGTGCCATGGCCCATAGCTCATGGGAGAGAGAGAAAGAAACCATGGTGTGTGCCATGGCCCATAGCTCATGGGAGAGAGAGAAAGAAACCACTGCCAGCTGGCCTACTTCAGCAGTACTGTATCATTTTAATCATTTTAGTCAATAAGATTCTTGCTACGTAGCTTAACTTTCTGAACATTCGAGACGTGTAGTCCACTTGTCATTCCAATCTCCTTTGCATTAGCGTAGCCTCTTCTGTAGCCTGTCAACTATGTGTCGGTTTATCCCTGTTCTCTCCTCTCTGCACAGACCATACAAACGCTCCTCACCGCGTGGCCGCGGCCACCCTACTCTGGTGGTCCCAGCGCGCACGACCCACGTGGAGTTCCAGGTCTCCGGTAGCCTCTGGAACTGCCAATCTGCGGTCAACAAGGCAGAGTTCATCTCAGCCCATGCCTCCCTCCAGTCCCTCGACTTCTTGGCCCTGACGGAAACATGGATCACCACAGACAACACTGCTACTCCTACTGCTCTCTCTTCGTCCGCCCACGTGTTCTCGCACACCCCGAGAGCGTCTGGTCAGCGGGGTGGTGGCACCGGGATCCTCATCTCTCCCAAGTGGTCATTCTCTCTTTCTCCCCTTACCCATCTGTCTATCGCCTCCTTTGAATTCCATGCTGTCACAGTCACTAGCCCTTTCAAGCTTAACATCCTTATCATTTATCGCCCTCCAGGTTCCCTCGGAGAGTTCATCAATGAGCTTGATGCCTTGATAAGCTCCTTTCCTGAGGACGGCTCACCTCTCACAGTTCTGGGCGACTTTAACCTCCCCACGTCTACCTTTGACTCTTTCCTCTCTGCCTCCTTCTTTCCACTCCTCTCCTCTTTTGACCTCACCCTCTCACCTTCCCCCTACTCACAAGGCAGGCAATACGCTCGACCTCATCTTTACTAGATGCTGTTCTTCCACTAACCTCATTGCAACTCCCCTCCAAGTCTCCGACCACTGCCTTGTATCCTTTTCCCTCTCGCTCTCATCCAACACCTCCCACACTGCCCCTACTCGGATGGTATCGCGCCGTCCCAACCTTCGCTCTCTCTCCCCCGCTACTCTCTCCTCTTCCATCCTATCATCTCTTCCCTCCGCTCAAACCTTCTCCCACCTATCTCCTGATTCTGCCTCCTCAACCCTCCTCTCCTCCCTCTCTGCATCCCTTGACTCTCTATGTCCCCTATCCTCCAGGCCGGCTCGGTCCTCCCCTCCCGCTCCGTGGCTCGATGACTCATTGCGAGCTCACAGAACAGGGCTCCGGGCAGCCGAGCGGAAATGGAGGAAAACTCGCCTCCCTGCGGACCTGGCATCCTTTCACTCCCTCCTCTCTACATTTTCCTCCTCTGTCTCTGCTGCTAAAGCCACTTTCTACCACGCTAAATTCCAAGCTTCTGCCTCTAACCCTAGGAAGCTCTTTGCCACCTTCTCCTCCCTCCTGAATCCTCCGCCCCCTCCCCCCTCCTCCCTCTCTGCAGATGACTTCGTCAACCATTTTGAAAAGAAGGTCGACGACATCCGATCCTCGTTTGCTAAGTCAAACGACACCGCTGGTTCTGCTCACACTGCCCTACCCTATGCTCTGACCTCTTTCTCCCTCTCTCTCCAGATGAAATCTCGCGTCTTGTGACGGCCGGCCGCCCAACAACCTGCCCGCTTGACCCTATCCCCTCCTCTCTTCTCCAGACCATTTCCGGAGACCTTCTCCCTTACCTCACCTCGCTCATCAACTCATCCCTGACCGTTGGCTACGTCCCTTCCGTCTTCAAGAGAGCGAGAGTTGCACCCCTTCTGAAAAAACCTACACTCGATCCCTCCGATGTCAACAATTACAGACCAGTATCCCTTCTTTCTTTTCTCTCCAAAACTCTTGAACGTGCCGTCCTTGGCCAGCTCTCCCGCTATCTCTCTCTGAATGACCTTCTTGATCCAAATCAGTCAGGTTTCAAGACTAGTCATTCAACTGAGACTGCTCTCCTCTGTATCACGGAGGCGCTCCGCACTGCTAAAGCTAACTCTCTCTCCTCTGCTCTCATCCTTCTAGATCTATCGGCTGCCTTCGATACTGTGAACCATCAGATCCTCCTCTCCACCCTCTCCGAGTTGGGCATCTCCGGCGCGGCCCACGCTTGGATTGCGTCCTACCTGACAGGTCGCTCCTACCAGGTGGCGTGGCGAGAATCTGTCTCCTCACCACGCGCTCTCACCACTGGTGTCCCCCAGGGCTCTGTTCTTGGCCCTCTCCTATTCTCGCTATACACCAAGTCACTTGGCTCTGTCATAACCTCACATGGTCTCTCTTATCATTGCTATGCAGACGACACACAATTAATCTTCTCCTTTCCCCCTTCTGATGACCAGGTGGCGAATCGCATCTCTGCATGTCTGGCAGACATATCAGTGTGGATGACGGATCACCACCTCAAGCTGAACCTCGGCAAGACGGAGCTGCTCTTCCTCCCGGGGAAGGACTGCCCGTTCCATGATCTCGCCATCACGGTTGACAACTCCACTGTGTCCTCCTCCCAGAGCGCCAAGAACCTTGGTGTGATCCTGGACAACACCCTGTCGTTCTCAACTAACATCAAGGCGGTGGCCCGTTCCTGTAGGTTCATGCTCTACAACATCCGCAGAGTACGACCCTGCCTCACACAGGAAGCGGCGCAGGTCCTAATCCAGGCACTTGTCATCTCCCGTCTGGATTACTGCAACTCGCTGTTGGCTGGGCTCCCTGCCTGTGCCATTAAACCCCTTCAACTCATCCAGAACGCCGCAGCCCGTCTGGTGTTCAACCTTCCCAAGTTCTCTCACGTCACCCCGCTCCTCCGTTCTCTCCACTGGCTTCCAGTTGAAGCTCGCATCCGCTACAAGACCATGGTGCTTGCCTACGGAGCTGTGAGGGGAACGGCACCTCAGTACCTCCAGGCTCTGATCAGGCCCTACACCCAAACAAGGGCACTGCGTTCATCCACCTCTGGCCTGCTCGCCTCCCTACCACTGAGGAAGTACAGCTCCCGCTCAGCCCAGTCAAAACTGTTCGCTGCCCTGGCCCCCAATGGTGGAACAAACTCCCTCACGACGCCAGGACAGCGGAGTCAATCACCACCTTCCGGAGACACCTGAAACCCCACCTCTTTAAGGAATACCTAGGATAGGTTAAGTAATCCCTCTCACCCCACCCCCCCTAAGTTTTAGATGCACTATTGTTAAGTGACTGTCCCACTGGATGTCATAAGGTGAATGCACCAATTTGTAAGTCGCTCTGGATAAGAGCGTCTGCTAAATGACTTAAATGTAAATGTAAATGTGTGTGCCATGGCCCATAGCTCATGGGAGAGAGAGAAAGAAACCATGGTGTGTGCCATGGCCCATAGCTCATGGGAGAGAGAGAAAGAAACCATGGTGTGTGCCATGGCCCATAGCTCATGGGAGAGAGAGAAAGAAACCATGGTGTGTGCCATGGCCCATAGCTCATGGGAGAGAGAGAAAGAAACCATGGTGTGTGCCATGGCCCATAGCTCATGGGAGAGAGAGAAAGAAACCATGGTGTGTGCCATGGCCCATATCTCATGGGAGAGAGAGAAAGAAACCATGGTGTGTGCCATGGCCCATAGCTCATGGGAGAGAGAGAAAGAAACCATGGTGTGTGCCATGGCCCATAGCTCATGGGAGAGAGAAAGAAACCATGGTGTGTGCCATGGCCCATAGCTCATGGGAGAGAGAGAAAGAAACCATGGTGTGTGCCATGGCCCATAGCTCATGGGAGAGAGAGAAAGAAACCATGGTGTGTGCCATGGCCCATAGCTCATGGGAGAGAGAGAAAGAAACCATGGTGTGTGTCATGGCCCATAGCTCATGGGAGAGAGAGAAAGAAACCATGGTGTGTGCCATGGCCCATAGCTCATGGGAGAGAGAGAAAGAAACCATGGTGTGTGCCATGGCCCATAGCTCATGGGAGAGAGAGAAAGAAACCATGGTGTGTGCCATGGCCCATAGCTCATGGGAGAGAGAGAAAGAAACCATGGTGTGTGCCATGGCCCATAGCTCATGGGAGAGAGAGAAAGAAACCATGGTGTGTGCCATGGCCCATAGCTCATGGGAGAGAGAAAGAAACCATGGTGTGTGCCATGGCCCATAGCTCATGGGAGAGAGAGAAAGAAACCATGGTGTGTGCCATGACCCATAGCTCATGGGAGAGAGAGAAAGAAACCATGGTGTGTACCATGGCCCATAGCTCATGGGAGAGAGAGAAAGAAACCATGGTGTGTACCATGGCCCATAGCTCATGGGAGAGAGAGAAAGAAACCATGGTGTGTACCATGGCCCATAGCTCATGGGAGAGAGAGAAAGAAACCATGGTGTGTACCATGGCCCATAGCTCATGGGAGAGAGAGAAAGAAACCATGGTGTGTACCATGGCCCATAGCTCATGGGAGAGAGAGAAAGAAACCATGGTGTGTACCATGGCCCATAGCTCATGGGAGAGAGAGAAAGAAACCATGGTGTGTACCATGGCCCATAGCTCATGGTAGAGAGAGAAAGAAACCATGGTGTGTACCATGGCCCATAGCTCATGGGAGAGAGAGAAAGAAACCATGGTGTGTGCCATGGCCCATAGCTCATGGGAGAGAGAGAAAGAAACCATGGTGTGTGCCATGGCCCATAGCTCATGGGAGAGAGAGAAAGAAACCATGGTGTGTGCCATGGCCCATAGCTCATGGGAGAGAGAGAAAGAAACCATGGTGTGTGCCATGGCCCATAGCTCATGGGAGAGAGAGAAAGAAACCATGGTGTGTGCCATGGCCCATAGCTCATGGGAGAGAGAGAAAGAAACCATGGTGTGTACCATGGCCCATAGCTCATGGGAGAGAGACAAAGCAACCATGGTGTGTGCCATGGCCCATAGCTCATGGGAGAGAGAGAAAGAAACCATGGTGTGTACCATGGCCCATAGCTCATGGGAGAGAGACAAAGAAACCATGGTGTGTACCATGGCCCATAGCTCATGGGAGAGAGAGAAAGAAACCATGGTGTGTGCCATGGCCCATAGCTCATGGGAGAGAGACAAAGAAACCATGGTGTGTACCATGGCCCATAGCTCATGGGAGAGAGAGAAAGAAACCATGGTGTGTGCCATGGCCCATAGCTCATGGGAGAGAGAGAAAGAAACCATGGTGTGTGCCATGGCCCATAGCTCATGGGAGAGAGAGAAAGAAACCATGGTGTGTGCCATGGCCCATAGCTCATGGGAGAGAGAGAAAGAAACCATGGTGTGTGTCATGGCCCATAGCTCATGGGAGAGAGAGAAAGAAACCATGGTGTGTGCCATGGCCCATAGCTCATGGGAGAGAGAGAAAGAAACCATGGTGTGTGCCATGGCCCATAGCTCATGGGAGAGAGAGAAAGAAACCATGGTGTGTGCCATGGCCCATAGCTCATGGGAGAGAGAGAAAGAAACCATGGTGTGTGCCATGGCCCATAGCTCATGGGAGAGAGAGAAAGAAACCATGGTGTGTGCCATGGCCCATAGCTCATGGGAGAGAGAAAGAAACCATGGTGTGTGCCATGGCCCATAGCTCATGGGAGAGAGAGAAAGAAACCATGGTGTGTGCCATGGCCCATAGCTCATGGGAGAGAGACAAAGAAACCATGGTGTGTGCCATGGCCCATAGCTCATGGGAGAGAGAGAAAGAAACCATGGTGTGTGCCATGGCCCATAGCTCATGGGAGAGAGAGAAAGAAACCATGGTGTGTGCCATGGCCCATAGCTCATGGGAGAGAGAGAAAGAAACCATGGTGTGTGCCATGGCCCATAGCTCATGGGAGAGAGAGAAAGAAACCATGGTGTGTGCCATGGCCCATAGCTCATGGGAGAGAGAGAAAGAAACCATGGTGTGTGCCATGGCCCATAGCTCATGGGTGAGAGAGAAAGAAACCATGGTGTGTGCCATGGCCCATAGCTCATGGGAGAGAGAGAAAGAAACCATGGTGTGTGCCATGGCCCATAGCTCATGGGAGAGAGAGAAAGAGTGTAGGTATCTCAGCACAGCAGGTCAGGAAGAGAAAGAGAATGAATCTAAGACCCTTGTACATTTTAGTCATTTAGCAGTATAACATCTGAGTTGTCTCGATTCAAAATCTGAGATGTTTACCAATAGCGTTACTGTTAAGTTATCCTCCAATCAGACATCAGATCTACAGACCTCTAAATACAACATAACTAATTTTAAGAGGTGAAACAATGAGGGTTGGCAAGTTAATGAGGCATTCCTAAAACAACACACAGGCATCCGAAGAAGAAGAGTCACTTTGGGGGCACTACATACTTTAAGTGAATGCTTTCCTGAGTCTGCACCTTGGATCTCCTAACTTCCCTGTGTGATAAAAGAGAGACAGATCTGTGGTCTGGGAGAGGGTGATAAGGTCACCTGTAATCCTCCCACACTGCAGGCCAATCATTTCAAAACTGATCCACCTGAGAAATCACTCATTTATGACACAACTGTTATTATGTTTTTCAATTACAATTTTGCGTTATTTTACCAGTTGGGATGAAAGTCAAGTCCAATAACCAATTTTACAAAATCGGATCAGGCATTGATCTTATTCAGTACTATATCATTAACTTCTTTATGTTAGATATGAATCATGCTCACTCCATAATTTGGTTATAACGGTGTAGGCCGTCATTGCAAATAAGAATATGTTCTTAACTGACTTGCCTAGTTAAATAAAGGTTAATATATATATATATATATATATACATATATATATTTAAGTCCGACAGACACAGATGTGTTCTGTATTCTGGTCTCATCATATCGTGGCAATAATTTCCTTTACCATCCCCCTCCCTCTTCCCCATTTACCTCCTCCTTCTGTTATATATATGCAATTTAGCAGACGCTTTTATCCAAAGCGACTTACAGTCATGTGTGCATACATTCTACGTATGGGTGGTCCCAGGAATTGAACCCACTGCCCTGGCGTTACAAGCGCCATGCTCTATCAACTGAGCTACAGGCTGAGCTACAGTTCCCCAATCTCAGATCTACAATCGTATCAGTTTCGCCTGGACTCCGCCAATCATGGCGAATTTCCCAGATGATAGCCCAAGTATACTCCTTAGCACTCCAATGAACAACCTAATTTCAGCGGGCCCAACAAATCCTCGCCCAGCGTGCCGTGGCTTGACGCCGACCAAATTAATGAACAAACCATTCACTTGGTTTGCAATTTTAAACTCATCCAAGTGATTTAACAGACTACCATATTGGGGCGGCAGGGTAGCCTAGTGGTTAGAGCATTGGACTAGTAAAATAAAGGTACAAAAGGCCCCTCGATCCTCCATCCATCCTCCTTCGATCCTCCCTCCATCCTCCCTCCATCCTCCTTTGATCGTCTCTAAATCCTACCATGATCCTCCCTCAATCCTCTCTCGATCCTCCCTCCATCCTCCTTCGATCGTCTCTCGATTCTCCCTCGATCTTCCCTCGACCCTCTTTCAAACCGCCGACATTGTTCCCTCCATCTGCAGACACTGGGATGGAGGATGAGAGGGAGGTGTGGGCGTTGAGATTGTGCCAATAAAGGCTGCTGACCTGGTTTTTCCTATTTTAGCTTTCATTAGAGCTTGGCCCTCGATTAACACTTCGATTATCTCAGAGTGGCTTTGCATTTTAACAATAGGCTGTGATGTCATTCAGTCGGAGTACAAATATAAAATATCCTGCTTATTTGATTGGTCTGCATGCAGTCCAAGTTACTGTTTTGCAAATGTATTTATTATTATTTTTTACCCCTTTTAGTGGTATCCAATTGTTAGTAGTTACTGTCTTGTCTCATCGCTGCAACTCCCGTACGGGCTCGGGAGAGACAAAGGTCGAGAGCTATGCTTCCGCCGATACACAACTCAACCAAGCCGCACTGCTTCTTAACACAGCGCGCATCCAACCCGGAAGCCAACCGCACCAATGTGTCGGAGGAAACACCGTACACCTAGCGACCTGGTCAGCGTGCACTGCATCTGGCCCGCCACAGGAGTCACTAGTGCACGATGAGACAAGGATATCCCTGCCGGACAAACCCTCCCTAACCCGGACGACGCTAGGCCATTATTGGTAGGAATTCGAACATGTCCACCTCTTTTGTTGAATCGGAGGGTGTATTTATTACAAAACCACACAACATCGCAAACGCCTTTAATTCATATTTTCCAGGCAAATTGGACAAGTTGAGGAATGCTATGATTCCAACTGATGGCTCCATGCCATATACTAACTTATAAACTATTGTAT
Organism: Oncorhynchus gorbuscha; assembly: GCF_021184085.1. Classification (NCBI taxonomy): domain Eukaryota; kingdom Metazoa; phylum Chordata; class Actinopteri; order Salmoniformes; family Salmonidae; genus Oncorhynchus; species Oncorhynchus gorbuscha. Next base: position 55,678,381 of record NC_060196.1, on the reverse strand, counting down.
CATGCGGGTGAGGCAATGCATGTTTGAATTTCACCAAGTAAAAAGGGAAGAGGTAGAAAGGATCCTGTTTGGTGATGTAGCTAAAGTACAGGGCTTTATCGTTGAAGAGAAGGTTACTCCTCTGACCTCAGCTCGACACTAGAGGCCCTTGTCTCTGATGCCAGCTCTACCTTTACTGTCCCGTCATCTCTCCTCTGCCAGTCATGCATGTCAAGCAGTTCGTCTGCCATATGAATGATTTATCTCACACCCTTCGGAAGAACTACATCTCTGGCAGTCCAGCGCAAGACCTCCTCTCTCTATCTTTCAAAAAGGCCCTGCATAAAAGATGAAGAGTATGAGAGATGTGTGCTGATTAAAACACATGACAGGAGTGTTACAGCTGGATGTCTCTATATCATGATTGAGTAGCCTCATCTCTACCAGGGGGGCTATTCTGTCCATTCCCCTGACGTCACATTATGGGATGGTTAGTCACAAGGGTTTAGGTGTTAAGACGTTAGTCACAAGGGTTTAGGTGGTTAGTCGTTAGTCACAAGGGCTTAAGTGTTAAGATGTTAGTCACAAGACGTTAGTCACAAGGGGGTATTTAGTCACAAGGGTTTAGGTATTAAGACGTTAGTCACAAGGGCTTAAGTGTTAAGACGTTAGTCACAAGGGTTTAGGTGTTAAGACGTTAGTCACAAGGGTTTAGGTATTAAGACGTTAGTCACAAGGGCTTAAGTGTTAAGATGTTAGTCACAAGGGTTTAGGTGTTAAGACGTTAGTCACAAGGGTTTAGGTATTAAGACGTTAGTCACAAGGGTTTAGGTATTAAGACGTTAGTCACAAGGGTTTAGGTGTTAAGACGTTAGTCACAAGGGCTTAAGTGTTAAGACGTTAGTCACAAGGGCTTAAGTGTTAAGACGTTAGTCACAAGGGTTTAGGTGTTAAGACGTTAGTCACAAGGGTTTAGGTGTTAAGACGTTAGTCACAAGGGTTTAGGTGCATCCAGGGCATGTTATTGACTACCACGAAAAGCCCTAGGAACCTCTCACCATTCTCTATGTGTTCCTGTCAATGGTCTGTTTCCTGTCAATGGTCTGTTTCCTGTCAGGTTCCTGTCAATGGTCTGTTTCCTGTCAATGGTCTGATTCCTGTCAGGTTCCTGTCAATGGTCTGATTCCTGTCAATGGTCTGTTTCCTGTCAATAGTCTGTTTCCTGTCAGGTTCCTGTCAATGGTCTGATTCCTGTCAGGTTCCTGTCAATGGTCTGATTCCTGTCAGGTTCCTGTCAATGGTCTGATTCCTGTCAGGTTCCTGTCAATGGTCTGATTCCTGTCAGGTTCCTGTCAATGGTCTGATTCCTGTCAGGTTCCTGTCAATGGTCTGATTCCTGTCAGGTTCCTGTCAATGGTCTGATTGAATCTAGGCCCTGGTGTTCCTGTCATGTGGATCACCAAATGTGGCTCTGCTTTCGGCTTCAGTACCGCTAATTCCAAAATATATTTCATTTGTTATAAAGTGTCTCTTCTAAATGAAGAAGCACATATTAATTATATGTAATGAATAATATCATATTAATTTTTTGTATTCAGACTGTGAGCTACTCAATCAAGCTGTTTTTCTACAGCAGATATTCCAGACAGCCTTACTTCACCTGATTTTCTTCCATTCATTTGCAACCAGCCTCACTCCAGTCAGCCAGTCACACACACACACACACACACACACACACACACACACACACACACACACACACACACACACACACACACACACACACACACACACACACACACACACACACACACACACACACACACACACACACACACACACACACACACACACACACACACACACACACACACAGGGAGACTAATGTGTCCCTTTGATTTCAATGGAAAAATATTTAATTCAGTCTCAAATGACATTCCAGCCAGACAGATCAATGTCCCTTTAGTTGTGTGTGGTCAATATACAATCCAATTTATTTATAAAGGCCTTTTTACATCAGCCAATGTCACAAAGTGCTGTACAGAAACCCAGCCTAAAACCCCTAACAGGAAGCAATGCAGATGTAGAAGCACGTTGGCTAGGAAAAACTCCCTAGAAAGGCCAGAACCGAGGAAGAAACCTAGAAAGCAACCAGGCTATGAGGGGTGGCCAGTCCTCTTCTGGCTGTGCCAGGTGGAGATTATAACAGAACATGTCCAATATGTTCAAACGTTCATAGATGACCAGCATGGTCAAATAATAATAATCACAGTGGTTGTAGAGGGTGCAACAGGTCAGCACCTCAGGAGTAAATGTCAGTTGGCTTTTCATAGCTGATCATTCAGAGTTAGAGACAACAGGTGCGTTAGAGAGAGACCAAAACAGCAGGTCCGAGACAAGGTAGCACGTCCGGTGAACAGGTCAGGGTTCCATAGCCGCAGGCAGAACATCTGAAACTGGAGCAGCAGCACGACCAGGTGGACTGGGGTCAGCAAGGAGTCATCAGTCCAGATAGTCCTGAGGCATGGTCCTAGGGTTCAGATCCTCTGAGAGAAGAAAGAGAGAAGGAGAAAGAGAAAGAGAGAAAAATAGAGGGAGAGAATTAGAGGGAGCATACTTAAATTCACACAGGACACCAGATAAGACAGGATAAATACTCCAGATATTCCACACTGACCCTAGCCCCCCGACACATAAACTATTGCAGCATAAATACTGGAGGCTGAGACAGGAGGGTTCGGGAGACACTGTGGCTCCGTCCGACAATACCTCTGGACAGGGCCAAACAGGCAGGATATCATCCCGTCCACTTTGCCAAAGCACAGACCCCACACCACTAGAGGGATATCTTCAACCACCAATCTACTACCCTGAGACAAGGCCGAATATAGCCCACGAAGATCTCCCCCACGGCATGAACCCAAGGGGGGGCGCCAACCCAAACAGGAAGATCACATCAGTGACTCAACCCACTCAAGTGACGCACCCCTCCTAGGGACGGCATGGAAGAGCACCAGTAAGCCAGTGACTCAGCCCCTTATAATAGGGTTAGAGGCAGAGAATCCCAGTGGAAAGAGGGGACCTGGACAGGCAGAGACAGCAAGGGCGGTTCGTTGCTCCAGTGCCTTTACGTCCACCTTCATACTCCTGGGCCAGACTACACTCAGTCATAGGACCAACTGAAGAGATAAGTCTTCAATAAAGACTTAAAGGACGAGACCGAGTCTGCATCTCTCACATGGATAGACATGGAAATCTATTAGAGCTCAGTTTTTTGGGACAGAAATTCTGATTTTTACAACGTTACGAAGATGGAAAAAAGCTGTCCTTGAAATATTCTTGACATGTTCGACAAAAGAAAGATCAGGATCCCAGAGTAACACCGAGGTCCTTCACAGTTTTATTTGAGAGGACTGTACAACCATCAAGATGAATTGTCAGATTCAACAGAAGATCTCTTTGTTTCTTGGGACGTAGAACTAGCATCTCTGTTTAATGTAAAACATTTGCCACCATCTACTTCCTTATGTCTGAAACACAGGCTTCCAGGGAGGGCAATTTTGGGACATCACCATGTTTCATTGAAATGTACAGCTGTGCATCGTAGCAGTGAAAGCTGTGTATAGCAGTGAAAGTTAACATTATGTTTCCGATTGGAGAGTTTACTGATGGTTTTGATTCAGGGTTTATTTTGATCAAGAGCTGCTTGGTGTTTTTCAAATCACATCAACTGAGCTTCGACCATGGCTACACACAACACAACAACCAAACTGTAGAGCAGGCCTGGTCTACCTCGGTCCTCTGGGGACTGATTGGTGTCACACTCTTGCCCCAGTCCCAGCTAACACATCTGACTCCAATAATCAACTAATCAGAATGCAATTCAGTTTAAATCAGCTGTGTTTGCTAGGGATGGGGGAAAAGTGTGACACCAATCATGCCCCCGAGGACCGGAGTTGCCCAGACTTGCTCTAAAGGATACTCCTTCAACTTGGCTCGCAAACACATCGTGTTTTCCTTTGTTTTATAGGTTCAGTAGCTCTGTGGACTATTCTGTGAAATACAGCATGAATTTGGAAGGGACATACTCCCCCAAAAAGTTGCTTGCGAAGTTGGTTTCTTGAAGGAGGGGAGTCATGTTGAGAGTGAAACTTTCTTAAACTTGGCATTGCAAGAAAATGTAATTAAGATCACATTCATTTTTCATAGGTTTCGTCTAAATTAATCAAGCCCTTTAAAATCTTGACAAGGAAGAACACGGTTTTAAACCCTCCTTTTTAAGAACATAGTCCTGTGCCAGCTTGTTGGATGGTTATGGGCGCGCTTGTTTTATAAAACATTACGGGGTAGAAGCATTGCCAACTTGCTGTTCTCAACCACTCCATCAACTCAACGATGGTCCACCCTGACCACTGTCGCTCTGCGTTTGATAAGTGGACTGGCAGGATTGGTCTAATGTCGAGTATGGTGAGTGGGGTAGATAGGATAGGGGAGAAGGGAGGGGATTGGGAGAGGAGAGGAGAGGGGAGGGGAGGGGAGGGGAGGGGAGAGGAGGCGAGAGGAGAGGAGAGAAGAGGAGAGAAGAGGGGAGAGGAGAGGAGAGGAGAGGAGAGGAGAGAGAAGAGAAGAGAAGAGAGAGAGAGAGAAGAGAAGAGAAGAGAAGAGAAGAGAAGAGAAGAGAAGAGAAGAGAAGAGAAGAGAAGAGAAGAGGGGGGAGAGGACACTGGAAGGGAGAGTGATATGCCTGGCAGGGGTACAGGAGAAGAGTGGGTCTGATCAGAAGCACTAGCCTGAGTGATGAAGAGAAGGATGGGGGGGGGGACGGAGTACAGAGGGAGAGAGAGAAGGAGAAAGCGGGAGGGAGCGTCATTCAGGCAGGTGTGGCACGGGTGATGGAGGGAGAGACAGTGAGAGAAAGACGGAGAGAGCACTTCTCAGGCTGGTGTGGCGTGGGTGATGGAGGGAGAGACAGTGAGAGAAAGACGGAGAGAGCACTTCTCAGGCTGGTGTGGCGTGGGTGATGGAGGGAGTTATGGAGGGAGAGACAGTGAGAGAAAGACGGAGAGGGCACTTCTCAGGCTGGTGAGGCGTGGGTCATGGAGGGACTGATGGAGGGAGAGACAGTGAGAGAAAGATGGAGAGAGCACTTCTCAGGCTGGTGTGGCGTGGGTGATGGAGGGAGTTATGGAGGGAGTGACAGTGAGAGAAAGACGGAGAGAGCACTTCTCAGGCTGGTGTGGCGTGGGTGATGGAGGGAGTGATGGAAAGAGAGGGAGAGGCGGATAGAGAGAGTGTGACAGACAGGGGGATAGATGGACAGAGAGAAACCATCTCTTCTCTCATGCTGGACTCGTGGCAAGGGCCATGCCAACACTGCTGACAGAGTGGTACATGCAAATGGGAGTAGAGAGCCCGTGCCAGGCTGTACTTACAGCATCCTTCCTCTCCCCGGCTAGCAGCAAGGCCAACTGGAGGTGACTTCTGATGGATGGGCCCAGGCACTGACTGAGGAAAAGCAGTGTACATAAAAAAAACAGCCACCAAGTGCCAACTCTTAGCTATAAATAATTTATGATACATTCTCTAACCTTTTCAAATATAAACGTCTTTAAAAGTTTATCAAACAATGCTCACTCTATTGTCCAATATAAGGTAAGTTTTGCTTAGGATCTCCATCACTCCTGCTCCCTGGCATCAGCCGCAGTGTGTGTTAGTGTTAGTTTGTTAATGTGTTGATCATTGACAGGAAGTGACGAACAGAAAAGCATGGTGTTTTAGTACACAGACAGACAGACAGACAGACAGACAGACAGACAGACAGACAGACAGACAGACAGACAGACAGACAGACAGACAGACAGACAGACAGACAGACAGACAGACAGACAGACAGACAGACAGACAGACAGACAGACAGACAGACAGACAGACAGACAGACAGACAGACAGACAGACAGACAGACAGACAGACAGACAGACAGACAGACAGACAGACAGACAGACAGACAGACAGTGTAAAGCGCAGTGTCACAGTGTTTTGCTAATGAATTCATCCACTGATGTGATTAGAAGACAGATTATATCAACACCTGAACAGAGCTCCGGTCTTCCTCTTTCAGAATCCACTGACCAATAAGCTGCTTCATCATCACAGATATGTACGGTGTCCATATTAGGACAGCCTCAATCTCAGCAGGACTTTTAATAATATGGACACTGTAGATCTGGAATTGTGGTCTAATTTGAGCTGGACCTGGAGCTATGTTGAATAATGAATGTGTGAGGGAAGTGGAAAGCAGGATTACATATTACCTCTCTGTCTCCCCCTGTCTCTCTGTCTCCCTCTCTATTTCCCCATCTCCCCCTGTCTCCTTCTCCATCCCCCCCTGTCTCTCTGTCTCCCTCTCAATTTCCCCATCTCCCCCTGTCTCCTTCTCCATCTCCCCTGTCTCTCTGTCTTCCCCTGTCTCTCTGTCTCCCCCTGTCTCTCTGCCTCCCTCTGTCTCTCTGTCTCCCCCTGTCTCTCTGTCTCCCCCCCTCTGTCTCCCCCTGTCTCTGTCCCCTGTTTCTCTGTCTCCCTCTCTATTTCCCCATCTCCCCCTGTCTCCTTCTCCGTCTCTATATCTCCTCCTGTGTCCTTCTCCCTCCCTATCTCCCCGTCTCCTTCTCCCTCTCTATCCCCTCATCTCCCCCTGTCTCTCTGTCTCCCTCTCTATTTCCCCATCTCCCCCTGTCTCTCTGTCTCCCTCTCTATTTCCCCATCTCCCCCTGTCTCCTTCTCCGTCTCTATCTCCCCTGTCTCTCTATCTCCTCCTGTGTCCTTCTCCCTCCCTATCTCCCCGTCTCCTTCTCCCTCTCTATCCCCTCATCTCCCCTGTCTCTCTATCTCCCTCTCTATTTCCCCATCTCCCCCTGTCTCTCTGTCTCCCTCTCTATTTCCCCGATCTCCCCCTGTCTCCTTCTCCGTCTCTATCTCCCCTGTCTCTCTATCTCCTCCTGTGTCCTTCTCCCTCCCTATCTCCCCGCCTCCTTCTCACTCTCTATCCCCTCATCTCCCCCTGTCTCTCTATCTCCCCCGTCTCTATGTCTCCCCCTGTCTCTCTATCTCCCCCTGTCTCCTTCTCCCTCTCTATTTCCCCATCTCCCCCTGTCTCTCTATCTCCCCCTGTCTCCTTCTCCCTCTCTATTTCCCCATCTCCCCCGTCTCTATGTCTCCCCCCATCTCAATGTCTCCCCCTGTCTCCTTCTCCCTTCTATTTCCCCATCTCCCCCTGTCTCCTTCTTCCTCTCTATTTCCCCATCTCCCCTGTCTCCTTCTCCCTCTCTATTTCCCCATCTCCCCCTGTCTCCTTCTCCCTCTCTATTTCCCCATCTCCCCAGTCTCAATGTCTCCCCCCGTCTCTATGTCTCCCCGTCTCTATGTCTCCCCCCGTCTCTATGTCTCCCCCGTCTCAATGTCTCCCCCCCCCGTCTCAATGTCTCCCCCATCTCCGTCTCCCCCTGTCTCTCTGTCTCCCCCGTCTCTCTGTCTCCCCTGTCTCTCCGTCTCCCCGTCTCTCCGTCTCTCCCCCTGTCTCTCTATCTCCCCTGTCTCTCTATCTCCCCTGTCTCTCTGTCTCCCCTGTCTCTCTATCTCCCCTGTCTCTCTATCTCCCCCTGTCTCTCTATCTCCCCCTGTCTCTCCATCTCCCCCTGTCTCTCCATCTCCCCCTGTCTCTCCGTCTCCCCTGTCTCTCCATCTCCCCCCGTCTCTCCATCTCCCCCGTCTCTCCATCTCCCCGTCTCTCTATCTCCCCCGTCTCTATGTCTCCCCCTGTCTCCTTCTCCCTCTCTATTTCCCCATCTCCCCTGTCTCCTTCTCCCTCTCTATTTCCCCATCTCCCCTGTCTCTCTATCTCCCCCGTGTCAATGTCTCCCCCTGTCTCTCTATCTCCCCCTGTCTCCTTCTCCCTCTCTATTTCCCCATCTCCCCGTCTCAATGTCTCCCCCTGTCTCCTTCTCCCTCTGTCTCTCTATCTCCCCCGTCTCTATGTCTCCCCCTGTCTCTCTATCTCCCCCGTCTCTCTATGTCTCCCCCGTCTCTATGTCTCCCCCCGTCTCAATGTCTCCCCCCGTCTCAATGTCTCCCCCATCTCCGTCTCCCCTGTCTCTCTGTCTCCCCCCGTCTCTCTGTCTCCCCCTGTCTCTCCGTCTCCCCGTCTCTCCGTCTCCCCTCTCCGTCTCCCCGTCTCTCCGTCCCCCCGTCTCCCCCTGTCTCTCTATCTCCCCCTGTCTCTCTATCTCCCCCTGTCTCTCTGTCTCCCCCTGTCTCTCTATCTCCCCCTGTCTCTCCATCTCCCCCTGTCTCTCCATCTCCCCTGTCTCTCCGTCTCCCCCTGTCTCTCCATCTCCCCCCGTCTCTCCATCTCCCCCCGTCTCTCCATCTCCCCCGTCTCTCTATCTCCCCCCGTCTCTATGTCTCCCCCTGTCTCCTTCTCCCTCTCTATTTCCCCATCTCCCCTGTCTCCTTCTCCCTCTCTATTTCCCCATCTCCCCCTGTCTCTCTATCTCCCCCCGTGTCAATGTCTCCCCCTGTCTCTCTATCTCCCCGTCTCCTTCTCCCTCTCTATTTCCCCATCTCCCCCGTCTCAATGTCTCCCCCTGTCTCCTTCTCCCTCTGTCTCTCTATCTCCCCGTCTCTATGTCTCCCCCTGTCTCTCTATCTCCCCCGTCTCTATGTCTCTATGTCTCCCCTGTCTCTATATCTCCCCGTCTCTATGTCTCCCCCTGTCTCTCTATCTCCCCCCGTCTCTATGTCTCCCCCTGTCTCTCTATCTCCCCCCGTCTCTATGTCTCCCCCTGTCTCTCTATCTCCCCCCGTCTCTATGTCTCCCCCTGTCTCTCTATCTCCCCCGTCTCTATGTCTCCCCCTGTCTCCATCTCCCTCTCTATTTCCCCATCTCCCCCGTCTCTATGTCTCCCCCTGTCTCTCTATCTCCCCCCGTCTCTATGTCTCCTCCTGTCTCTCTATCTCCCCCGTCTCTATGTCTCCCCATGTCTCTCTATCTCCCCCCGTCTCTTTGTCTCCCCCTGTTTCCATCTCCCTCTCTATTTCCCCATCTCCCCCTATCTCCCCCCGTCTCTCCGTCTCCCCCTATCTCCCCCCGTCTCTCTGTCTCCCCTGTCTCTCTGTCTCCCCCCGTCTCTATGTCTCCCCCTGTCTCTCTATCTCCCCCGTCTCTATGTCTCCCCTGTCTCTCTATCTCCCCCCGTCTCTATGTCTCCCCCTGTCTCCATCTCCCTCTCTATTTCCCTGTCTCCCCCTATCTCCCCGTCTCTCTGTCTCTCTATCTCCCCGTCTCTATGTCTCTCTATCTCCCCCCGTCTCTATGTCTCCCCCTGTCTCTCTATCTCCCCCGTCTCTCTGTCTCCCCCTGTCTCTATATCTCCCCATCTCTATATCTCCCCTGTCTCCTCTCTCCTCTCTATTTCCCCATCTCCCCCCGTCTCTATGTCTCCCCCTGTCTTTCTATCTCCCCCGTCTCTATGTCTCCTCCTGTCTCTCTATCTCCCCCCGTCTCTATGTCTCCCCATGTCTCTCTATCTCCCCCCGTCTCTTTGTCTCCCCTGTTTCCATCTCCCTCTCTATTTCCCCATCTCCCCCTATCTCCCCCCGTCTCTCCGTCTCCCCCTATCTCCCCCCGTCTCTCTGTCTCCCCTGTCTCTCTATCCCCGTGTCTCCCCTATCTCCCCCGTCTCTCTGTCTCCCCCTGTCTCTCTATCCCCGTGTCTCCGCCCCGTCTCTATGTCTCCCCATGTCTCCATCTCCCTCTCTATTTCCCCGTCTCCCCCGTCTCTATGTCTCCCCCGGTCTCTCTATCTCCCCCGTCTCTATGTCTCCTCCTGTCTCTCTATCTCCCCCCGTCTCTATGTCTCCCCATGTCTCTCTATCTCCCCCCGTCTCTTTGTCTCCCCCTGTTTCCATCTCCCTCTCTATTTCCCCGTCTCCCCCTATCTCCCCCGTCTCTCCGTCTCCCCCTATCTCCCCCCGTGTCTCTGTCTCCCTCTGTCTCTCTATCCCCGTGTCTCCCCTATCTCCCCCCGTCTCTCTGTCTCCCCCTGTCTCTCTATCCCCGTGTCTCCCCCCGTCTCTATGTCTCCCCATGTCTCCATCTCCCTCTCTATTTCCCCGTCTCCCCCGTCTCTATGTCTCCCCCGGTCTCTCTATCTCCCCCGTCTCTTTGTCTCCCCCTGTCTCCATCTCCCTCTCTATTTCCCCGTCTCCCCCTATCTCCCCCCGTTTCTCTGTCTCCCCCTGTCTCTCTATCCCTGTGTCTCCCCTATCTCTGCCTGTGAGAGCCCTGCAAACAGCCAATGGCATATGAAACACACACACACGCAGTACATGCACCATGTGGCCAGCATGGATCTAAAGTGTAGAGCCTCTTTCTTTGGTAATCAATTATCAGTGTTCTATTAACATCCATCTTATTGATCTTTTGTGTGACTTCGTGTGTCTCTTTTAGAAGTAACTTTGTCACTAGCCAACATCAGAAGAAATTAGCCGAAAAGCTAAAACAAATGATCCCGTCTTTCACAAAAAGACTATTTTACATTTACATTTACATTTAAGTCATTTAGCAGACGCTCTTATCCAGAGCGACTTACAAATTGGTGCATTCACCTTATGACATCCAGTGGAACAGCCACTTTACAATAGTGCATCTAAATATTTACACTGGACACACACACACACACACACACACACACACACACACACACACACACACACACACACACACACACACACACACACACACACACACACACACACACACACACACACACACACACACACACACACACACACACACACACACACAAGTATTCACACACACACAAGTATTCACACACACAAATACACACACACACAAATACACTCACGCTCACACTCACACACACACACACACTCACACACACACACACACACACACACACTCACACTCACACTCACACACACACACACACACACACACACACACACACACACACACACACACACACACACACACACACACACACACACACACACACACACACACAATGGACACATCATGTAATTGTTTCTTTGTCACACATCATTTTTCATAGCCACTCATCAATTACCAGTTGACGTGTAGTTGACATGTAGATTATAACATGTAGATGTCATGTTCTTTCACACCTGTCTGTTTTTGTTTTCTCATATGTCTTTCAGTCACACTGTTGTCCTTTATGTTTAGTGTCTGACACATTTCTGACATCACCAATCACATCAGAGGACATGACAGAAGACAGGTCTCAGTTCAGGATCAAAAGGTGATAGTGATAATATCAGCACATATTTTTCACACTCACACACTCACACACTCACACACTCACACACTCACACACTCACACACACACACACACACACACACACACACACACACACACACACACACACACACACACACACTGGACAGTTGCATATGCAGTCAGAAGACAAAGGGCAGAATTCCCTTGGAAATGATATTGCCAGACAATTCATCATCTGAAGTATTCTTAGTTTCCATGGATACGCAGCCTTCCCTCCGAAGAAGCTGTACTGCGACATAAGAGAACATTGTCACGTCTCTATTCCAGTTCTGGGAAGGAACAAAGAGAGAAAGAGAGAAAAGCAAAGATAGAAGAGAAGAAAATAGGATAAAGGGAATCTTGGGAACGTTGTGAATGAGGCCCTTTATCTACTTCCCCAGTGCCTGATGAACTGGTGGAGACCATGTGTATGTCTCTGTGTCTAGTATGCCATAGACATCCAGGTTGTTCATCTGATCCTGCAGGTTCTCTGGTGGGGAAAGCTGCCTGATGGCATCCAACTTCTCGGGATCAGGCCTGACTCCTGATTGGTCAATGAGTTGTCCCAGAAAGTGTAGCTGTGTTTTAGTTCGGTTGACCTTCTGCACGACAGTCTTCAGTCGCTGGTTATGCTCCTTCATGGTATTCACATACTGTATACCAGAATATCATCTATAGAAACGTCAACTTCCTCGAGGGCATGCAATGTCTCTGTCATTTTTCTATGGAGGAATTATTGAGCACTTGTTATTCCAAATAGCAGGCGTCGGAAACAGTATCGGCCAAAAGGTGTAATGAAGGTTGTCAGAATCCTGCTCTGTGAAGGAGCCAGAACCCGCTTGCCGTATCCAATGACGACAACAACAACTGGTGTAGCAGCTCTTTGTTAACAACAGCTGGTGCACAATCTCTAATGTTAAGGAAGTCTCATTTAACCAAGAGAGTTTTCATCTACATTTTTCGTAGCTGTCTATTTACCACCACAAATCGATCCTGGCACTAAGACTGCACTCAATGAGCTGCATAGCGCCATAAAGCAAACAAGAAAATGCACACCCAGACGTGCCACTTCTCGTGGTCTGTGATTTTAATGCAGTGGAACTGAAATGTGTTCTACCTCATTTTTACCAGCATGTCATATGTGTATGACTACTCCCCACAAAGAAACGCATGCAAGGCTCTCCCTCGCCCTGACCACAACTCTATCCTCCTGATTCCTGCTTACAAGCAAAAACTCAAACAGAAGGTACCAGTGATCTGCTCAATACGGAAGTGATCTGATGAAAATGCTAAGCTACAGGACTGTTTCGTTAGCACAGACTGGATTATGTTCTGGGATCCATCTGATAACAGTGAGCAGATAACACATTAGTCACTGACTTCATTAATAAGTGCATCGACGTGTCGTCCCCACAGTGACCGTACGTACATATCCTAACCAGAAACCATGGTTTCTCCTGCCCAAAGTGGGGCGGTCCCTCGTGGGGCAGGAGGTCGAAGGGGGGTGAATGTAGCGGACATGAGTCGAGAATGGTTGCTCATGGTCATGTGATGAGGTAGCCCTGCCTACGAACTTCAAAACCATTCAAAACCAGAACAAAAGAGAATTTCCTCTTGGTCTAAGATGTTGGCTGCTCCCATGGGAGACCAGGGTTCATATCCAGCATGTTAGTTATATAAGAAATACCGCCACGACCTCCAACAAGCCATCAAACAGGCAAAGTGTAAATACAGGACTAAGATCGAATCCTACTACGCCGGCTCTGACGCTCGTTGGATGTGACAGGGCTTGCAAACTATCATTGATTACAAAGGGAAAAGGGAATCGACTACAGCTCAGTGTTCAACCCCCTAGTGCCCTCTAAGCTCATCACTAAGCTCAGGACCCTGGGACTGAACACCTCCTTCTAAAACTGTATCCTGGCCGCCCCTAGGTGGTGATTGTAGGCAACAACATATCCGCAACCCTGACCCTCAACACGGGGGCCCATCAGGGGTGTGTGCTTAGTCCCCTCCTGTACTCCCTGCTCACCCACGACTGTGTGGCCGCGCATGACTCCAACACCATCATTAAGTTTGCTGATGACACGAAGGTGGTAGACGGGATCCCTGACGACGATGAGACAGCGTTAGGAGAGGAGGTCAGTGTCCTGGCAATGTGGTACCAGGACAACAACCTCTCCCTCAGCGTCAGCAAGACACAGGAGCTCATCGTGGACTACAGGAAATGGAGGTCCGAGCACGCCCCCATCCACATTGACGGGGCTGTTGTGGAGCTTGTCAAGAGCTTCAAGTTCCTCTGTGTCCACATTACTAAGGAATTATCATGGTCAAAACACACCAACACAGTTGTGAAGAAGACACGATAACACCTCTTCCCCCTCAGGAGGCTGAAAAGATTTGGCATGGGTCCTCAGATCCTTAAAAGGTTCTACCGTTGCACCATTGAGAGCATCTTGACTGGCTGCATCACCGGTTGGTGTGGAAACTGCTTGGAAATCGACAGCAACCAATAGGACCCTGAACATCTTCTGCCCCCAAGCCATAAGACTGCAACATTGTTATGGCCCTAGCCCTCAGCACTCACCCTCCTGATCCAACAGGTCCCAGACGTGATCAATGGGGTTGAGATCCGGACTGACATTCCTGTCTTGCAGGAAATCACGTTTAGAACGAGCAGTATGGCTGGTTGCATTGTCATGCCAGAGGGCAATTTCAGGATGAGCCTGCGGGAAGGGTACCACATGAGGGAGGAGGATGTCTTCCCTTTAACGTACAGCGTTGAGATTGCCTGCAATGACAACATGCTCAGTCCGATGATGCTGTGACACACTGTCCCAGACCATGACGGACCCTCCACCTCCAAATCGATCCCGCTCCAGAGTACAGGCCTCAGTGTAACGCTCATTCCTTCAATGATAAACGTGAATCCGACCATCACCCCTGGTGAGACAAAACCGCGACTCTTCAATGAATAGCACTTTTTGCCAATCCTGTTTGGTCCAGCGACGGTGGGTTTGTGCCAATAGGCGATGTTGTTGCCGGTGATGACTGGTGAGGACCTGCCTTACAACAGGCCTACAAGTCCTCAGTCCAGCCTCTCTCAGCTTATTGCAGACAGTCTGAGCACTGATGGAGGGATTGTGCATTCCTGGTGTAACCTGGGGCAGTTGTTGTTGCCATCCTGTACCTGTCCTGCAGGTGTGATGCTCGGATGTCCCGATCCTGTGTAGGTGTTGTTACACGGTGTCTGCCTCTGCGAGGACGATCAGCTGTCAGTCTTGTCTCCCTGTAGTGCTGTCTTAGGCGTCTCACAGTACGGACATTGCAATTTATTGCCCTGGCCACATCTGCATGCCTCCTTGCAGCATACCTAAGGCATGTTCACGGAGATGAGCAGGAACCCTAGGCATCTTTCTTTTGGGGTTTTTCAGAGTCAGTAGAAAGGCCTCTTTAGTGTCCTAAGTTTTCATAACCGTGACCTTAATTGTCTACCATCTGTAAGCTGTTAGTGTCATAAACAAGTTGAGTTCATAATAATTTACTTTATTTAGTAAATTCCCAATTATTATCATTATTATTTTGAGTCCAGTAAATCTGATATACTTGAATCCAAAATGTAACATTTTCCCAGACCTGTTTTAATTGTTTTTGTTACGGTGACTATTGAATATTAGCTAGCAATGTCATTTCTAATCTTTATTTTCAGCTCACTCATTGATTGACATGAGCTGTGCTCCCCGGAGCCCTGCTCTCTGGTTCCAAAGCAGCTGCAGCATCACCCATCTGTCCCTTTGACATAATTATGATACATACCAGGAGAATCTTGATGCTCTTTCCCATTTCCGTTCTATCCTATTTGCCTCGACCCTCACACAGCTGTTTTATTTGGAAGAAGAAAAAAGTTGTCGCATGTCTATACACACAGGTCCATCTGATCCTAACCTGGTATCTCACTACACACAGGTCAATCTGATCCTAACCTGGTATCTCACTACACACAGGTCCATCTGATCCTAACCTGGTATCTCACTACACACAGGTCAATCTGATCCTAACCTGGTATCTCACTACACACAGGTCAATCTGATCCTAACCTGGTATCTCACTACACACAGGTCAATCTGATCCTAACCTGGTATCTCACTACACACAGGTCCATCTGATCCTAACCTGGTATCTCACTACACACAGGTCAATCTGATCCTAACCTGGTATCTCACTACACACAGGTCAATCTGATCCTAGCCTGGTATCTCACTACACACAGGTCAATCTGATCCTAACCTGGTATCTCACTACACACAGGTCAATCTGATCCTAACCTGGTATCTCACTACACACAGGTCAATCTGATCCTAACCTGGTATCTCACTACACACAGGTCAATCTGATCCTAACCTGGTATCTCACTACACACAGGTCAATCTGATCCTAACCTGGCATTTCACTACTCAAAGTCATTCTGATGGATTCCTCTTCCTGCTACTTACTAAGACTAAGACCAAACCTTCAAAATTCAGAGTTAAACCTTTAAACACTTTGAAATGTGACGTTTGCAACGACTTCCAAATTTGACATTTGAGAAATATGGATGAACATCGAATTCTGATGTGAGACTGTGAGAGCTAGTTGGATCTGGTACTCTAGGGGTTGTCCCACCTTATCTGCTGTGTAGCCACTGGAGGTTTCTGTGTAAGAGTAATTGCAGTCGATTCTGAGCAGGCATCCTTCAAGGGACCTTTAGGGGATGTACTGTACACTTAGCAAGCACAGTCCTTGTTCATCGAGCGCAACATCTCTCTCTCTCTCTCTCTCTCTCTCTCTCTCTCTCTCTCTCTCTCTCTCTGTATGGACGACAGTGTTACTTCATGTCTCAAACTGGTACGTACAGTAGGGCCATACGTGGGTAATTCCACACTTGCATGACTGACGCGATTAAAGAAGGGTCTCCCTTATTAAAGGTTACTCCGCTGACTGAACATTCACTTTATATTACATGGTGTCAGAAGTGTGTTTCACATCCTACTAAGTAAGTAGACAATGGTGGAAGTTTAACGTACCACTCAATTTTAGCTTTGATAAACCGACTGAATGGACAGATTGCCAACAACATTTTATGAGATTCAGAACCCGCTATCGGAAAGATGGCGATGTGCAGGTCAGTTCTCTCATGGGCAGATTTTCAAATTGGTCACTTTTGGAGGAGAGGACGAGAAAGCGGACTTTGATATTGTCATGTGGAAATATGGCGAATACTTTCTCCCTAAATAGACTTTGCCTGTTTTTTTTCTAAATCAAAGACGACACCGGCCTCGGGAAAAGGTAGAGACATTTATCAGAACCCTTTGCGAGCTTTCAGACCATTGTGACTTTGGTGTGAAAGAGATATTCAAGACCAAATTGTCGTGGCCATACTGGATACAGGACTTGAACAGCAGTTGGTGACAGATCTCACATTGGCAACTACTATACAGACAATCCATCAATCAGGGAAGGCTAGCATGCAAGTTATCCGGCAGGGAGAAGCAGCATGTGCTATGTAGGAGATTGCACGGGGGGGGGGGGGGGGGGGCACAAGAAGAATGCAAAATGGCACCAAAACGCAATGAGAACAGATATTCAAGGGACACTGAGCGTGCAGATGGAAAACACAACCGGTGTGGGAAAATGCAACATAAAAAGCAGGATAGATGTCCAGCTTTCAAGTCTTCATTCAATAAGTGTCAGAAAACAGGACATTGGGAAAGAATGTCACACAAAATCGGTGAGTGAAGTTACAGAAAATTAAGATCAGACATCATTTTTTGGGGGATCAGTTAGCAATGTCAGTGTATTTCCTCATTGGTGCAACCCCTGTGAATTATAAAACAGACACTTCAGACCCTATTGTAATGTGTGAAGAAACATTGGATAGGCTCATTCCACAGTGAACATTGCAGCCGTCTACCATTTCTCTGTGCAGTCCCTTGGGCCAGTTGAATTGTTTAGCGCAATTTCAATGGACCACTACATACAAAGAAAAGCATTATTTCTTCCCAGTATATGTCAATCAGAGAACAGTTTGAACAACTCACTCAACCGGTCAGCAGCAGCTGAGATGGGCCCAGTTAAACGTATTGATGAGGTCCATGACGCATTCGGAGAACAGTTTGAACAACTCACTCAGCCGGTCAGCTGAGATGGGCCCGGTGAAACGCATCGATGAGGTCCATGACGCATTGGCATTCGGGGGAACACGGCTTGCACAACACAGAACCTGTGAAAATAGGACTAAAAGAAAACACCACAGCCATATTCTGAGCACACAGCACAGAGTCTCACTACCACGGATAGAGAAGCTGACAGAGGAGTTGTGAAGCACAGGAGGCTGCAGAGGGGAGGACGGCTCATAATAATGGCTGGAAGGGAGTGAATGGAATGAACCACATGGAAAACATATGTGATATGTTCGATACCATTCCATTAACTCCGTTTCAGCCATTACTACTGTATGAGTCCATCCTACCCAATTAAGGCGCCACCGACCACCTGTGCTATGAGGAAAAGGGAAGTTCAACGTTGTGGAGAAAGTGACACAGCTTAAGGATTGGTGTGCACCCATTGTGCCTGTCCCGAAGAAAAATGGGGAAGTGTGTATATGTGTGAACAAGCTAAATGAAGCTGTGAAAAGGGAAGAGTTCAACCTACCCACCTCGGAAGAGATACACGCAAAGCCTAACGGAGCCATAGCAGACTCATCACATTAAATCAAATCTAATGTCATTTTCACACGCTTCATAAACAACAGTTGTAGACTAACAGTGAAAAGCTGACTTACAGGCCAATCCCAACAATGCAGACAGAAAGAATTTAACAAGATACTGACTGTTACTTTTGATTTTGACCCCCCCTTTGTTCAGGGACACATTATTCCATTTCTGTTTGTCACATGTCTGTGGAACTTGTTCAGTTTATGTCTCAGTTGTTGAATCTTGTTATGTTCATACAAATATTTACACATTTGCTGAAAATAAATGCAGTTGACAGTGAGAGGACATTTCTTTTATTGCTGAGTTTAGTCTCGCTATTGTTATTTTACTGCTGCTCTTTAATTACTTGTTACTGTTATCTCTTATTCTTCTCCGTATTTTTTGAAACTGCATTGTTGGTTAGAGGCTCGTAAGTAAGCATTTCACTGTAAGGTCTACTAGACCTGTTGTATTCGGCGCATGTGACTCATACAATTTTATTTTATTTTAACACAATGTTAACACCATCAAGAATAACTGAGAAGAGTTGCATCCTCAGTGAACCAGAAACGCCTTGGATGCATGGTGTGTGTCCAGCGTTTTCTCCCTACGTCCCAAATACACCCTATTACCTTTACAGTACAATGCTTTTGACTAGGTACCAGGACCCATAGTGCTCTGGTCTAAAGTAGTGCACTATATAGGGAAAATGGTGAAATTTGGTACACAGTCTTTGTCTGTCGATGGTGTAGTCCCAGTTCTGCCCACCCCACCCTCCACCCCACCTGGCTGTCTTCTATGTGAACTAGAGGTCGGCCGACTATGATTTTCCAACGCCGATACTGATTATTAGAGGACCAAAAAAGGCCGATACCGATTAAACCAATTAAATCAATTTGTATTTATTTATTTGTAATAATGACAATTACAACAAAACTGAATGAACACTTATTTTAACTTAATATAATAAATCAATAAAAATCAATTTAACCTCAAATAAATAATGAAACATGTTCAATTCGGTTTAAATAATGCAAAAACAAAGTGTTGGAGAAGAAAGTAAAAGTGCAATATGTTCCATGTAAAAAAAGCTAACGTTTGAGTTCCTTGCTTGAGTTCCTTGCTTCCTTCTTAACTGACTTGCCTAGTTAAATAAAGGTGTAAAGAAAAATAATACAGATTTCCGATTGTTATGAAAACTTGAAATCGGCCCTAATTAAATCGGCCATTCCGATTAATCAGTCGACCTCTAATGTGAACACTAAATATGTTACCGAAGGCTTAGTCTGTTCTCCCTCAGGCATTGAAAGGTTTTTGACATGTGAACAGGTATTTCTGACATGTGACGTCCATGTATCTAGCTGCCCCCAAGGCAATCGGCAGGCGTAAGACCTCAGAGATGAAGAAAGTAATGACAAATCTCAAGGACAGGAACAGCAGATCAATGGCTCTCGGCCCCATTTAAACAAGACACGTCACTTCAAGCATATAAAACCTTTGACAGGCTATAAAGAGATTAGCAATGCAGTGTGCCACAGGTCGGTTTCTGGAATGAATGTTATTGCCTGCTTGTACGTGTACCACTAACCACAAGGTGTACGTGTACCACTAACCACAAGGTGTACGTGTACCACTAACCATAAGGTGTTTGTGTACCACTAACCATAAGGTGTTTGTGTACCAATAACCATAAGGTGTTTGTGTATCACTAACCATAAGGTGTTTGTGTACCACTAACCATAAGGTGTTTGTGTATCACTAACCATAAGGTGTTTGTGTACCACTAACCATAAGGTGTTTGTGTACCACTAAACATAAGGTGTTTGTGTATCACTAACCATAAGGTGTACATGTACCACTAACCATAAGGTGTTTGTGTACCACTAACCATAAGGTGTACATGTACCACTAACCATAAGGTGTTTGTGTACCACTAACCACAAGGTGTTTGTGTATCACTAACCATAAGGTGTTTGTGTACCACTAAACATAAGGTGTTTGTGTACCACTAACCATAAGGTGTACGTGTACCACTAACCACAAGGTGTTTGTGTACCACTAACCATAAGGTGTTTGTGTATCACTAACCATAAGGTGTTTGTGTATCACTAACCATAAGGTGTTTGTGTACCACTAACCACAAGGTGTACATGTACCACTAACCACAAGGTGTACATGTACCACTAACCACAAGGTGTTTGTGTACCACTAACCACAAGGTGTACATGTACCACTAACCACAAGGTGTTTGTGTACCACTAACCACAAGGTGTACATGTACCACTAACCACAAGGTGTTTGTGTATCACTAACCATAAGGTGTTTGTGTATCACTAACCACAAGGTGTACATGTACCACTAACCACAAGGTGTTTGTGTACCACTAACCACAAGGTGTTTGTGTACCACTAACCACAAGGTGTACATGTACCACTAACCACAAGGTGTTTGTGTACCACTAACCACAAGGTGTTTGTGTACCACTAACCACAAGGTGTACATGTACCACTAACCACAAGGTGTAAGTGTACCACTAACCACAAGGTGTTTGTGTACCACTAACCACAAGGTGTTTGTGTATCACTAACCACAAGGTGTACGTGTATCACTAACCACAAGGTGTACGTGTACCACTAACCACAAGGTGTTTGTGTACCACTAACCATAAGGTGTTTGTGTATCACTAACCACAAGGTGTACATGTACCACTAACCATAAGGTGTTTGTGTACCACTAACCATAAGGTGTTTGTGTATCACTAACCACAAGGTGTACATGTACCACTAACCATAAGGTGTTTGTGTACCACTAACCATAAGGTGTACGTGTACCACTAACCACAAGGTGTTTGTGTACCACTAACCATAAGGTGTTTGTGTATCACTAACCATAAGGTGTTTGTGTATCACTAACCATAAGGTGTTTGTGTACCACTAACCATAAGGTGTACGTGTACCACTAACCACAAGGTGTACATGTACCACTAACCACAAGGTGTACGTGTACCACTAACCACAAGGTGTTTGTGTACCACTAACCACAAGGTGTTTGTGTACCACTAACCACAAGGTGTTTGTGTACCACTAACCACAAGGTGTACGTGTACCACTAACCACAAGGTGTACATGTACCACTAACCACAAGGTGTTTGTGTACCACTAACCACAAGGTGTACATGTACCACTAACCATAAGGTGCTGTCACAATGGTGTCCAGGTCTGCTCTCATGTTCTGTCAATTTGAGTTTTTCAATTTCCCTTGGTAGTAGGCCTAGGCTGGGAATCTGATACCCGGTTAGATCCACTTTTGACATTTAAAGGTAATTTCTCATGCAGCGTTTGCCTCTCCACAAATGTGGTAACATTGCATTAAAAGTTGAGTTGTCCACAAGCGCGACCAGATTGAATCTGGGCTCTAATTTCTGAAGAACATGGTTGATTCATTATTTAACGCATTACAACATGGATTCTCTTAGTGTTAAAATATGTCCCGCTTTCTTTCTGTTTTACGTCTCTGAAATGTATATATCGGTTCAAAGTTCCCGGTTGGGAAAGCAACTAAACACTAACGACAACAAAATGGCTTTTTGTGGGAAACAATTTCAGTAATGCAGGCGCGCGCACGCACGCACGCACGCACGCACGCACGCACGCACGCACGCACGCACACACACACACACACACACACACACACACACACACACACACACACACACACACACACACACACACACACACACACACCACTGAAGAATTTCCTTCTTTCCTTCTCCATCTATAATTTCTTCTTAACAAGTGTCTTGTTTGACATTTGCAGAAACACGCAGAAAGCCAACGTCAAGCTGATTTGCATTTCATTACTTTCTAGGGCAGTAAAGTGTCCCGAAAAGTAGGGGGGAATTAGTTTACAGAGTCATAGTGGATTACTCTAAAGGAGACATTACATGAGTGGATAAGATGCTTACCCACAATCCTGTGGGAGGGTTTTATTTGGTAGAGAAAGGGCAAAACATGTACACATGCTGCTTAGAATTTCACTTCTACCCTTAGCTATGGTAGCCTTAGATGTGGTAGCCCTATATATGGTAGCCTTAGATATGGTAGCCCTATATATGGTAGCCCTAGATATGGTAGCCTTAGCTATGGTAGCCTTAGATATGGTAGCCCTATATATGGTAGCCCTAGATATGGTAGCCTTAGATATGGTAGCCTTAGATATGGTAGCCCTAGATATGGTAGCCTTAGCTATGGTAGCCTTAGGTATGGTAGCTTTAGATATGGTATCCTTAGATATGGTAGCCCTAGATATGGTAGCCTTAGATATGGTAGCCCTAGATATGGTAGCCCTAGATATGGTAGACTTAGATATGATAACTTAGATTATGGTAGCCTTAGATATGATACCTTAGATTTGGAGTGTAGCCAGTGGTTAGAGCGTTGGACTAGTAACCAAAAGGTTGCAAGATCAAATCCCCAAGCTGACAAGGTAAAAAAAACATGTCGTTCTGCCCCTGAACAAGGCAGTTAACACACTGTTCCTAGACCAGTTAACCCACTGTTCCTAGACCAGTTAACACACTGTTCCTAGGCTGTCATTGAAATTAAGAATTTCTTCTTAATTGACTTACCTAGTTAAATAAAGGTAAAAAAAATATGATAGCCTTAGATATGACAGCCTTAGATATGACAGCCTTAGATATGACAGCCTTAGATATGACAGCCTTAGATATGACAGCCTTAGGTATGACAGCCTTAGGTATGACAGCCTTAGGTACAGCCTTAGGTATGGTAGCCTTAGGTATGGTAGCCTTAGGTATGGTAGCCTTAGGTATGGTAGCCTTAGATATGACAGCCTTAGATATGACAGCCTTAGGTATGACAGCCTTAGGTATGACAGCCTTAGGTATGACAGCCTTAGATATGGTAGCCTTAGGTATGGTAGCCTTAGGTATGACAGCCTTAGATATGGTAGCCTTAGATATGGTAGCCTTAGGTATGGTAGCCTTAGATATGGTAGCCTTAGATATGGTAGCCTTAGATATGATAGCCTTAGATATGATAGCCTTAGATTATGGTAGCCTTAGATATGACAGCCTTAGATATGATAGCCTTAGATATGACAGCCTTAGATTATGGTAGCCTTAGATATGATAGCCTTAGATATGATAGCCTTAGATATGATAGCCTTAGATATGGTAGCCTTAGATATGACAGCCTTAGATATGATAGCCTTAGATATGATAGCCTTAGATATGATAGCCTTAGATATGGTAGCCTTAGATATGACAGCCTTAGATATGATAGCCTTAGATATGGTAGCCTTAGATATGATAGCCTTAGATATGGTAGCCTTAGATATGATAGCCTTAGATATGACAGCCTTAGATATGACAGCCTTAGATATATTCTTAGTTTCTTCCTAGTATAGTGATGCGCTTCTCTCGCTCACTCTCTTAGTCCCCTGCCACCTGAGAACTCATCACCTCAGTGTCTTGAATACATATTATCTCCTTGTAAAATAAACAGGCTGTTTTGTAGGCTACCACTAGTGTTCATTAACATAACCTAGGAAAACTATTAGCATAACTATTATCAATGCAGGAAGTAAACTAATATGTGTTTGCATTTGAATGCAGAATTATCCAGTTGTTTTTTTTACTGCTCACTGTCCCACTGTTAAATGGACATAAAACCATTCTCGACTGGACACAGTTTGTTGCTATGTTACTTCTGTTTCAGTTTGAAAATGAGCGTCAGCCTCACCTTGTAATTAGAACCACATCTTGATGTAGCATACCCATAGAGCACACGATATAGGCTGCATCCCAAAATAGCACCCTATTCCCTACGTACAGTAGTGTACTTCTTTTGAACAGAGCCCTATTGGTAGTAGTGCAGGAGACTTGATTGCATGTTAGATCAGCTCAACATCCACCCATGTTGGATTCTATATCATTAGTATGTCACGTCGTGTATGCATTAGTTGTTGGTCAGTGAGTGGCACAGCTGACTAAGCAAACAAACAGGGATGTTCAATCCATTGTGATGATCATTGATGATAGAAGTGTACCAATGGATGCTGATGAGAAGTTTCCCACACTGATAATTACATATTTCAATTATTAAATGATTTTGGTCCGCCAGGCTAATTTTTAAACCTGTCCATTTATTATTGTCATTAGTTTTGAAGTATCCCTGTTGCTTCTCCTCTGATTCCTTCATTTTTATAATTAACAAAGCAGCTTCTAACAAGTGGGGATCATAATTAGTTTCCTTTTCTAACCAATTCGTTCCAGGTTGCTTGATGACATCTTATTCATCACCCAGTTCTTCGACTGCACACACACACACACACACTCACACTCACACTCACACTCACACTCACGCACACACACACGCACACACGCGCACACACGCCCACACACGCGCACACACGCACACACGCGCACACACGCGCACACACGCGCACACACGCCCACACACGCGCACACACACCCACACACCCACACACCCACACACACACACACACACACACACACACACACACACACACACACACACACACACACACACACACACACACACACACACACACACACACACACACACACACACACACACACACACGCTCACACACACACACACACGCACGCACGTGCACACTGCAGATGAACAAAAGGCTCGGAATAATGGGATTGAAACTGACTCCTTGTCTCAGAACCTTAATTACAATATTAATTATTGTTAATTAATGCACTTTGGTATCATAATTATACGATTTCAAGTACTGCTCTCTCATGCCAATAACGACCCCTTTACTCCGATAATAACACCAAAATGATAACCCATCGTTTTGACCTCAGAACATGAATGTTTCAGTGTTGATCTTTTCAAGTGTAGAAGCACAGGGCTAAACACTTTACAATATCAAGTTCTCTGAACTACAGAAAGACAAAACCCTTTTCCTTTTCCAAAACATGATCTGCAGTGTGAATTGACAATGTACATGTGTGTGGGAATGGAGTGGATGTGTGTGTGTGTGTGTGTGTGTGTGTGTGTGTGTGTGTGTGTGTGTGTGTGTGTGTGTGTGTGTGTGTGTGTGTGTGTGTGTGTGTGTGTGTGTGTGTGTGTGTGTGTGTGTGTGTGTGTGTGTGTGTGTGTGTGTGTGTGTGTGTGTGTGTGTGTGTACAAGTTTTACTATACTTGTGAGTACCAGATACCAACTAAAATCCTGAGAAGTGAGGATTTTTTGCCAGTCCTCACTTGCAAAAAAAATGCTATTTTAGGCTTAGGGGTTCGGTTAATGGTTTGGGTTAGAATTAGGGTTAGGGGTTAGTGGTTAGGTTTAGGACTTAGGGTTAGGTTTAGGGAATATATGTTTTGAAAGGGGATCAATTGTTGGTCCCCAAAAAGTAAGACACAGCTGTGTGTGTGTGTGTGTGTGTGTGTGTGTGTGTGTGTGTGTGTGTGTGTGTGTGTGTGTGTGTGTGTGTGTGTGTGTGTGTGTGTGTGTGTGTGTGTGTGTGTGTGTGTGTGTGTGTGTGTGTGTGTGTGTGTGTGTGTGTGTGTGTGTGTGTGTGTGTGTGGGTGGATTCTTTATGTTTGTAAATGCCTATACTATATAGTACATACTGTATGTGGGATGTGGTAGTTCACAAGTCAACCCTGAAGGAATAAACACAAGGGAGATCTTAGTTTCTTCATTAATAATAAAACAATATGGTGACAGTAAGGCGTCGAGAGAGAGAGAGTTGGGTGACAGTAATGGTTTGGGTTAGAGAGAGAGAGATTGGGTGACAGTAAGGGTTAGGAGAGGAGATTGGGTGACAGTAAGGCGTTAGAGAGAGAGAGATGTGGGTGACAGTAAGGCGGGAGAGAGAGATGTGGGTGACAGTAAGGCGTCGTAGAGAGAGAGATGTGGGTGACAGTAAGGCGTGAGAGAGAGAGAGAGAGATGTGGGTGACAGTAAGGCGTTGTAGAGAGAGAGAGATGTGGGTGACAGTAAGGCGTGTAGAGAGAGAGAGAGATGTGGGTGGCAGTAAGGCATCGTAGAGAGAGATGTGGGTGACAGTAAGGCGTGTAGAGAGAGTGTGGGTGGTGTAAGGCGTGAGAGAGAGAGAGAGATGTGGGTGACAGTAATTCGAGAGAGAGATGTTTGTAAATGCCTAGAGAGAGATGTGGGTGACAGTAAGGCGTGTATGAGAGAGATGTGGGTGACAGTTCACAGAGTCAGAGAGATGTGGGTGAATAAACACAAGAGGAGAGATGTAGGGTCTTCAGTTAATAATAAAACAGAGATGTGGGTGACAGTAAGGCGTCGTAGAGAGAGAGAGATGTGGGTGACAGTAAGGCGTCGAGAGAGAGAGAGATGTGGGTGACAGTAAGGCGTCGAGAGAGATGTGGGTGACAGTAAGGCGTCGAGAGAGAGAGAGATGGGTGACAGTAAGGGTAGAGAGAGACAGTAAGGCGTCATAGAGAGAGAGAGATGTGGGTGACAGTAAGGCGTCGTAGAGAGAGAGAGATGTGGGTGACAGTAAGGCGTCGAGAGAGAGAGAGATGTGGGTGACAGTAAGGCGTCGTAGAGAGAGAGAGAGATGTGGGTGACAGTAAGGCGTCGTAGAGAGAGAGAGATGTGGGTGACAGTAAGGCGTCGTATAGAGAGAGAGATGTGGGTGACAGTAAGGCGTCGAGAGAGAGAGAGAGATGTGGGTGACAGTAAGGCGTCGTAGAGAGAGAGAGATGTGGGTGACAGTAAGGCGTCGTAGAGAGAGAGAGATGTGGGTGACAGTAAGGCGTCGTAGAGAGAGAGAGATGTGGGTGACAGTAAGGCGTCGAGAGAGATGTGGGTGACAGTAAGGCGTCGTAGAGAGAGAGAGTGGGTGACAGATGTAGGGTGACAGTGGGTGACGTCGAGAGAGAGAGAGAGATGTGGGTGACAGTAAGGCGTTGTAGAGAGAGAGAGATGTGGGTGACAGTAAGGCGTCGTAGAGAGAGAGAGATGTGGGTGGCAGTAAGGCATCGTAGAGAGAGAGAGATGTGGGTGACAGTAAGGCGTCGTAGAGAGAGAGAGATGTGGGTGGCAGTAAGGCGTCGTAGAGAGAGAGAGAGATGTGGGTGACAGTAAGGCGTTGTAGAGAGAGATGTGGGTGACAGTAAGGCGTCGTAGAGAGAGAGAGATGTGGGTGACAGTAAGGCGTCGTAGAGAGAGATGTGGGTGACAGTAAGGCGTCATAGAGAAAGAGAGATGTGGGTGACAGTAAGGCGTCGTAGAGAGAAGGAGATGTGGGTGACAGTAAGGCGTCGTAGAGAGAGAGAGATGTGGGTGACAGTAAGGCGTCGTAGAGAGAGAGAGATGTGGGTGACAGTAAGGCGTCGTAGAGAGAGAGAGATGTGGGTGACAGTAAGGCGTCGTAGAGAGAGAGAGATGTGGGTGACAGTAAGGCGTCGTAGAGAGAGAGAGAGATGTGGGTGACAGTAAGGCGTCGTAGAGAGAGAGATGTGGGTGACAGTAAGGCGTCGTAGAGAGAGAGAGATGTGGGTGACAGTAAGGCGTCGTAGAGAGAGAGAGATGTGGGTGACAGTAAGGCGTCGTAGAGAGAGAGAGATGTGGGTGACAGTAAGGCGTCGTAGAGAGATAGAGATGTGGGTGACAGTAAGGCGTCATAGAGAGAGAGAGATGTGGGTGACAGTAAGGCGTCGTAGAGAGAGAGAGATGTGGGTGACAGTAAGGCGTCGTAGAGAGAGAGAGAGATGTGGGTGACAGTAAGGCGTCGTAGAGAGAGAGAGATGTGGGTGACAGTAAGGCGTCATAGAGAGAGAGAGAGATGTGGGTGACAGTAAGGCGTCGTAGAGAGAGAGAGAGAGATGTGGGTGACAGTAAGGCGTCGTAGAGAGAGAGAGATGTGGGTGACAGTAAGGCGTCGTAGAGAGAGAGAGATGTGGGTGACAGTAAGGCGTCGTAGAGAGAGAGAGAGATGTGGGTGACAGTAAGGCGCCGTAGAGAGAGAGATGTGGGTGACAGTAAGGCGTCGTAGAGAGAGAGAGATGTGGGTGACAGTAAGGCGTCGTAGAGAGAGAGAGATGTGGGTGACAGTAAGGCGTCGTAGAGAGAGAGAGATGTGGGTGACAGTAAGGCGTCGTAGAGAGAGAGAGAGAGAGATGTGGGTGACAGTAAGGCGTCGTAGAGAGAGAGAGATGTGGGTGGAGAGGCGGAATGGTGACGAGGAGACCAGAAGAGAAGGAGTGGAGGGAGCGGAAGGGGGTATAGGGTGGGAGAAGGCGAGAGAGGGTTAAGGTTTGACGTCCTCAAAGACTATATTGATTCTACAGTAAAACGAGCTGATGAGCTCTCTATAGAGCCCCTGGGGCCAGAGTTAATATGTTTCTATGTTTGCTCATATTCGTGATAAGAGATATCACATAGAAGCCTTGTTTATACCTGATTCTAACATGAGTCTGTTTTCATGATCTTGTCCAGATTCTGATTGTGCCAACATTTGGTCGACCAGTGTAGACTATCAAAAGACACATTGCGATCTGTTTGTGATTAGACCTCCGGAGGTAGTCAAAGATGCATCTAGGCCAAAGTTACAGTTGTCCCGCCTTCTGAAAGAAAATCACACACTATACCTTCATTAGAAACCAACCGCATACTGACATTGTGGTCGGATGCCACAGTCCAACCGGAATAAGATCACACTTTCTGAAATAAAGGTATGAAGAGATATTGTCCCGAATGAGAAAAGGGTTCACCCCTGTTCCCACGTTCATTGCCATGAAAACACGGTACAGAAAGGCCAATGACTGTAATAGCACGAGTGGGGAGGGGGAGAACCCAGTGCCCATTTACTCAGAGCTGGACGTGATATTGGGTGACCATCCACCATCCGCCCAGCGTCCCATCCATCCCCAATACATTTGTAGTTCAGTGTATATTCTGTTACGCTAGTACATCAGTCTATCAACGCTCGATGAGCGAAAGAGATTGATCAATGATTTGTCCCCTTTGGCAGGCTACTGTTAAGGCCAAGGATGAGAGCTTATCATTTTTTTTTGTAATGTGAATAGTGTAATTCAGTTGCTACATCAGATATTATAATATCACAGTGATATTATAATACGCTGGCTTATGCTATAAAAGTCAACTGTGGCTAGACGTGAAGGAAAACTACACATTATACCGGGCCATAGACTTGTAATGCGCTGCTCTCTTCTGCTGTGACTCCGTCATAGTCCGTCCCATCCATCCCCAGTAAAATGTGTAGTTCAGTTTCAATTCTGTAGTCCTAGTATATATCAGTCTATCAACCCTCCATGAGTGAAAGAGACTCTGTTACTGAATTATCACTTATCAGTGATTCGGAGGAAACCATTCCACGGGATGTTATTTATTTTTTCCTTTCTGTATGCCAGATACAAATCAGACTACGGGGAATATAATGCAATCCGTTTGGATTTGATTCTGTCCTATGAATCTTTTAGTATTTTCCAGTCAAGTCGCTAGCAATAAAGTGCAGAATATGTCCAAACTGATGTATTAAGGTGCACAGCTTTCTTTAAGCATGAGCGAGGCCACTGTCCAATACAATGTACAGAACCAGTCAAAAGTTGGACACACCTAGTCATTCAAGGGTTTGTCTTTATTTTTACTATAATCTACATTGTAGAATAATAGTGAAGACATCAAAACTATGAAATAACACATATGGAATCATGTAGTAACCAAAGAAGTGTTAAATAAATCAAAATATATTTTACATTTGAGATTCTACAAAGTAGCTACCCTTTGCCTTGATGACAGCTCAACGTGTCCAGGTGGCAGAGGCTGGTGCTCTCTCAATTTTTCCAAAACGTGAAACTCCCAAACGTGAAACTCCCAAACGTGAAACTCAGGCGCTGCCTAGGAATAGGCCGTAGAGACGGGGTGCCCATTTCTTTGTACTGCATAAATACAACGTGTGTGTGTGTGTGTGTGTGTGTGTGTGTGTGTGTGTGTGTGTGTGTGTGTGTGTGTGTGTGTGTGTGTGTGTGTGTGTGTGTGTGTGTGTGTGTGTGTGTGTGTGTGTGTGTGTGTGTGTGTGTGTGTCATTTTTTATTTAAAAAAATGTATGCAGTAGATCAGATTTATATTTGCAGATAGATTGTAGCTTCCATCAATGTGATTGTCTGCATCATTTCCAATCCCCCATATGTATAGTTTTTGTAAATATGTATATACATGTATAAATATATATTTTCCTTATTTTCCCATTTTTTTCTCCTTTTCTAAATGCTCCCCTGACTCTTTCTAAATGCTCCCCTGACTCTTTCTAAATGCTCCCCTGACTCTTTCTAAATGCTCCCCTGACTCTTTCTAAATGCTCCCCTGACTCTTTCTAAATGCTCCCCTGACTCTTTCTAAATGCTCCCCTGACTCTTTCTAAATGCTCCCCTGACTCTACCACCCCTTCCCTAATTGTAGTAAATTAATAGACAACAACCCTTAGGTTTCTACCTCCAGCCTATAACTACCATATACATTTTACGGACACAATTTACTTAGAATAGTTATCTTTTGTTAGTTTTTTGTCCCATCCTTCAGCTACCATCAACCCCTCTCATCACTGTCTGAACACCATCCTCTTTTCATTCATATTTGATTCATACCATCCTTCAGCTCCACTCAAACCCTCCCTTCTATCTCTGAACACCATCCAGTCCCATCCTTCAGCTCCACTCAAACCCTCCCTTCTATTCCTGAACACCATCCAGTCCCATCCTTTATCTCCACTCAACCCCTCCCTTCTATCTCTGAACACCATCCAGTCCCATCCTTCAGCTCCACTCAAACCCTCCCTTCTATCTCTGAACACCATCCAGTCCCATCCTTCAGCTCCACTCAAACCCTCCCTTCTATCTCTGAACACCATCCAGTCCCATCCTTCAGCTCCACTCAAACCCTCCCTTCTATCTCTGAACACCATCCAGTCCCATCCTTCAGCTCCACTCAAACCCTCCCTTCTATCTCTGAACACCATCCAGTCCCATCCTTCAGCTCCACTCAAACCCTCCCTTCTATCTCTGAACACCATCCAGTCCCAACCTTCAGCTCCACTCAAACCCTCCCTTCTATTCCTGAACACCATCCAGTCCCATCCTTTATCTCCACTCAACCCCTCCCTTCTATCTCTGAACACCATCCAGTTAATTCAAATTAAACTGCAGATCATGAGTCCAACTCCAAACCCCCACAACTGAATAGATAAGAGCATATCACGAGTCCAATTCCAAACCCCCACAACAGAATAGATAAGAGCATATCACGAGTCCAACTCCAAACCCCCACAACTGAATAGATAAGAGCATATCACGAGTCCAACTCCAAACCCCCACAACTGAATAGATAAGAGCATATCACGAGTCCAACTCCAAACCCCCACAACTGAATAGATAAGAGCATATCACGAGTCCAACTCCAAACCCCCACAACTGAATAGATAAGAGCATATCACGAGTCCAACTCCAAACCCCCACAACTGAATAGATAAGAGCATATCGTGAGCAAACCGCTTAAAAACAGAGTTGAGAGCTCTCCATGCGGAATGGGAACCAATATGCCATGTTTTTTTCTCTCCCCAATAATGCAACAGAAAAAGAGTTATCGTTTTTTATTGCAACAACACAAATTCTTGCAGTTTAACCATCTCACCACCAATGGGTGCTGCAGCATCTTCGTGACGCGTATTTCCCGCGTCACTATAATCAGTTAATTTACCAGCTAAAATATTGTAATCAGATTACAGATACTTTTGAAAAACTAGATGATTACTTCTTGAATTACTTTTAAATTCAGAAAAATACATTGACACTTTTCTGTTTTCTCAATGACATTGAAAAGGCACAAGTTTAACCTCTTCAACCTATGGGGGCGCTATGTCATTATTGGATTAAAAAACGTGCCCGTTTTAAGCGCAATATTTTGTCACGAAAAGATGCTCGACTATACATATAATTGGCAGCTTTGGAAGGAAAACACTCTGACGTTTTCAAAACTGCAAAGATATTATCTGTGAGTGCCACAGAACTCATGCTACAGGCAAAACCAAGATGAAACCTCAAACAGGAAATGAGCAGAATTTTTGAGGCTCTGTTTCCCATCGTCTCCTTATATGGCTGTGAATGTGCCATGAATGAACCTAAGCTCTCTGCCGTTCGTCCAAGATGTCTGCAGCATTGTGACGTATTTGTAGGCATATCATTGGAAGATTGACCATAAGAGACTACATTTACCAGGGGTCCGCCCGGTGTCCTGTGTCGAAATTATTGCGTAATCTCTAGGTCCATGCGCGTTCCATTTCTTCAGAAGAGAAAGTCAACTGCCACAATGGATTTATCGTCAATAGATATGTGAAAAACACCTTGAGGATTGATTCTAAACATCGGTTTGCCATGTTTCTGTCGATATTATGGAGTTAATTTGGAAAAAAGTTCGCGTTTTAATGACTTAATTTTCTTTTTTTTTCTTACCCAAACGTGATGGAGAAAACGGAGCGATTTGTTAACACAAATAATCTTTTTGTAAAAACTGAACATTTGCAATCTAACTGAGAGTCTCCTCATTGAAAACATCTGAAGTTCTTCAAAGGTCAATTATTTTATTTGAATGTTTTTCTGTTTTTTTGTGAAAATGTTGCTTGCTGAATGTCAGGCATAATCCTATGCTAGGCTATCAATAGTGTTACACAAATGCTTGTTTTGCAATGGTTGAGAAGCATATTTTTGAAAATCTGAGATGACAGTGTTGTTAACAAAAGGCTAAGCTTGAGAGCAAATAGATTTATTTCATTTCATTTGCGATTTTCATGAATAGTTAACGTTGCGTTATGCTAATGAGCTTGCGGATAGATTTACACAATCCTGGATACAGGTTTCTTTCGTAGCTAAACGTGACGCAGAAAACGGAGCGATTTGTCCTAAACAAATAATATTTTTGTAAAAACTGAACATTTGCTATCTAACTGAGAGTCTCCTCATTGAAAACATCTGAAGTTCTTCAAAGGTAAATTATTTTATTTGAATGTTTTTCTGGTTTTTGTGAAAATGTTGCCTGCTGAATGCTAACGCTAAATGCTACGCTAAATGCTACGCTAGCTATCAATACTGTTACACAAATGCTTGTTTTGCTATGGTTGAGAAGCATATTTTGAAAATCTGAGATGACAGTGTTGTTAACAAAAATCTAAGCTTGAGAGCTAGCATATTGATTTCATTTCATTTGAGATTTTCATGAATAGTTAACGTTGCGTTATGGTAATGAGCTTGAGGCTGTATTCACAATCCCGGATCCGGGATGGCTCGTCGCAACAGGTTAAGTTTGTTCCACCTGAGCGATGTTATGAGGCTATTTTGCTTCGACTGATCCCTGGGGCCCTTGTTAAGGTCAATGGCATCATTAATTTTATCCAGTGCCAAGACATTTTTGCCAAAAACCTTGACACTCCCAAACTTGAAACTCTGCAGGAGGTTGGAACAAAGACAATAACCCAAAGCACACATCAAAATCCACTTTTTTTTTTTAATTGGCAACAAAATCAATGTTTTGCAATGGCCAGCTCAGTCTCCTGACTAGAAACCTATTGAAAACCTGTGGTTTGAATTGAAGAGGCCTGTCCATAAGGGCAGACGGAGGATATCAATGATCTGGAAGGATTCTGTATGGAGGAACGGTCTAAGATCCCACCTAATGTGTTCTCCAACTCATCCACTTTCTTTAAAGGCTCAGTGCCGTTACTCTCGCAAGGTCAAGTATTAAAGGTTTTGAAAACAAGAGTGTCAATAATTTTATCCTGATCTTTTTGAATAGAAAATGTATTACTTGTTAAACAAAATCTCTTTCTCTGAGCAATTGTAGTATAAAAATAATATCATTTTTTTGAGGATACAATATAGCTAAGTATTTTAATTATTTATTTTATACAGTAATTTTGTCTCATCTTTATCAAGGATGCTAATCATTTCCGACACCCCTGAAGCCTCTGTCTGCTTTTTGCTTCTTCATACAGATTCTGACAGGAATAAACAGGCTTCTCTTTCTCAGCCTTGGCAAGACTTCTGTGTCTCTCTCCATCCATCCCTCCCTCCCTCCAACCCCCGCTACAGGCATGCCTTTGAAACTTGAAAAAAGAAGCGGGAAAATAAATCCTCAATGCACTCTTCTCCATGAGAAGGTAAGCTACGTTGAGGAGAGGAAGCGAAGACAAACTCAAGCTCTGTGGGAAAACATTTTGTTGTCAAGGGAAAGGTGCCTTCCCACATTAATAAGTGGTTACGCCATTAACGGAGGTGAAGAAATATGATCAGGTTTAATACTGAAAGATCACTCAACATGGAAATATGTTCCTAAAAGATCATGCTTTGGCTACAAGTGGTGTGATGTTTAAAAAAAAACACAACATCTCGTCTTTTAGAATTGACCCACATATGAAGGCTCATTTAGAATTGACCCACATATGAAGGCTCATTTAGAATTGACCCACATATGAAGGCTCATTTAGAATTGACCCACATATGAAGGCTCATTTAGAATTGACCCACATATGAAGGCTCATTTAGAATTGACCCACATATGAAGGCTCATTTAGAATTGACCTACATATGAAGGCTCATTTAGAATTTTACATACAGCCGCAGAAAGTATTTGGGAGCCGGAGGTTGTTGATTGGTGGAAGCAGATCAACCGTATCTCTTGGAAATGCTGTTTAACCAACTCAGATTTTACCCTGAGCTGGGGTCAATGCCAGTATTCCTACTCTTCCATATCCAATTCCTTTTCAAATTCAATATCCAACTCCCAACCCATATTCCACATTCCCTTTCACTCCACTCATGTATCAAACAGCAATTCCAATTGCTACGGGGAGGAAGAGGGAGAAAAGTCAATATTAAATCCATATATCACTTTTGCAAGAGCAGATGTAATTCCTGATGTTTGATGGTGATTGTTTTATTTCTCTAATATTATTCTTTGAAGGTTACATTCTCTCTGAACACATTACATTATAATTGATACGGTTGGCTGAACATCAACCCACAATGCTGTTGAACAGTTGAAAAAAAAACATTTTCATATGTCGATTCTCTCCACTGTTTATATATTTTTTTTACCTTTATTTAACCAGGTAAGACACATTGAGGTTAAAAAACTATTTTGTAAGGGTGACCTGTCAAGAAGCCAAAACAGAGAAATTGCAGCCTGTACATAAAATATTACAGAAAAATACAAAATGAACACAAAAGACAAAGTGTCAAAGTGCAGCTATCACAAACAGTGTTGTTGATCAGTGTCTTAAAAACGCCAAGGACACTAACTCCCCTAACTTTCATATCGTTTGAAGCATGTTCCAGGGCATTATGGGAAAATCTTGTTTCCACATCTCAGTTCTAGCCTTAGGAACAGACAAGGACAGCAGCGACTGTGAACAAAGACTGTATTGAGACTGTATTGAGACTGATCTGCAGTGTTGTAAAAAGTACCCAAATGTCATAGTTGATTAAAAGTAAAGAGACCTTAATAGAAAATGACTCAAGTAAAACTGAAAGTAACCAAGTAAAATACGTAGCTCCTACCGTCTTATAGGCAGACACTCAAACAAGATGTACCCACTGTGACTATTAAAACCTATCCTAACCAGAAACTGTGGATGGATGGCGGCATTTGCGCAAAACTGAACGCGCGAACCACCACATTTAACCATGGAAAGAGGTCTGGGAATATGGCTGATGAAAAACAGTGTATGTCAACGTCAACAAAACAAAGGAGATGATTGGTGGACTTCAGGAAACAGCAGAGGGAGGACAAGGACAACAACCACCCGAGCCACTGGTGCATCAAGTGCATCAAAGGTGGGACTGAGGGACTGAAAAACAGCTTCTATCTCAAGACCATCAGACTGCTAAACAGCAATCACTAACTCAGAGAGACTGCTGCCTACATTGAGACCCAATCACTGGCTAATTTAATAAATGGATCACATGTCACTTGAAACAATGTCAATTTAAATAATGCCACTTTAATAAAGTTTACATAACTCATATCTTATGTATATGATGTATTTTATACCATCTATTGCACCTTGCCTATGCCGCTCGGCCATCACTCATCCATATATTTATATATATTTATATAGTATATATATATTCATTCCCCACTTTAGATTTGTGTGTATTAGGAAGTTGTTGGGGAATTGTTAGATTACTTGTTAGATATTAGTGCACATTCGGAACTAGAAGCACAAGCATTTCGCTACACTCGCATTAACATCTGCTAACCATGTGTATGTGACCAATAACATGTGATTTGATTTGATTTACTTGAGTAAAAGTCTAAAAGTATTTGGTTTTAAAGATAATTAAGTATCAAAAGTAAATGTACTTTTTTAAATATGCTTAATTAAGTATCAACAGTAAAAGTATAAATCATGGCATCATGCCCAAGACGCAGGGTTTTTTTTCCTCTTTTTTTGAAACGGCGTCTAACGGGAGGCCATGAATTCTGAATACATTCTCAATAATGATTTGTGCCGTCTCCTTAGCGGAAGGAAGTTTAGATCGAATCACAGTCTTCCCCGCAGACAAAGGCAGACCGGTAATGAAGTCTAAGGCAATGTGAGACCATGGTCGAGAAGGAATGGGAGCGGTCTGAGACGACCGGCCAGGGGCACGCTCCAACACATCATTTACAAACAAACACGACACGTAATTCAGGGCAGGTGGGCCGGAGCCCCACATTTTTAGCAATGAGTCGTTTGGAAGTAATCAGTGGCTAGCTGCAAGCACTACAAAGCAACCAGTAGCCTGCTATTCATTGGAGTAGCTGTGTGTTGTTTTTCAGAGTTCCCACCATAAATCCAGAGAATGCCAGACTTTGATGACAAAGTTCGATGGCACCTTCATGTTTAAGTGAGCACATCACAAGCCAAGGTGAGTCCTAAAATTTAATGTATGCTGCTGCATAAATGATGTAATATGCAAGGGAGATAATGTAGCTAAGAAATGAATAATATGTGTAAGTTGTGTAGTAAGCTGTTAGTAGCCCATGTGCCTCGCCCTAATAATTTAGTCTATTTTCACCTCTTAATTTCACCGAACGTGACTGTTCTGACTCGGTGGTGCTGCACATGTAGCCTATAACCTGTTTTTGAGAAATGTCATCATCTAATATTGTACAACAGGTGTAAACGGTGAACGAAAAATCAAAAAAGAAATAGTCTCACTGTGGTTACCAGATACTGTGAGGGTTAGTGTGTTATTGTCTGCTTTATATACCCCCTTTATTTATCCTACAGTTCAGACTTGGAGTACAGGGAAAATACTGTAAGAGCAGCCCATCTTCTACATTCTGTCTCTGTACATTTCAAAAGTGCTAAACACATAGTTATATTGACTACATCCGTCTTACTGTAGGTCGATTGTTAATGTCTTAATCGGAATTACGGAATGCCTCTTATCTGGTCATCTTCCCCTTATGCCATAGTTTGTACATCTCAATTGTCAGTAGAAACCACATTTGTTTAAGCAAGTCAGCCATATTAGCTATGTTTTAATGCAGTAAATGAGGCTAAATTAATTGTTTCACTGCCAGACAAGGCTCCGCTGGTAGCCAGGTGCAGCGGTGGTACAGTAAGGATTCAATCCATTGAGCTGGATAGAAAGCTCTGCTGTTGGGACAGCTTTATGTAGGCCCTAACAGATTGTGGGTACCGCTTTTCGCCATTATAGCGCAATTAATGTATTGTTTAGTGTTGTGTAGTGTCTTTGCTGGCATGCATCTAAAACATTTTTGTGGTTGTTGGCCCCACCAAGATTGACATGCTGAAGTCTACTACTGCAAACAAAGCATGTGTTTAGTGTGTTATTGACTTGTTAATTGTTTACTCCATGTGTAACTCTGTGTTGTCTGTTCACACTGCTATGCTTTATCTTGGCCAGGTCGCAGTTGCAAATGAGAACTTGTTCTCAACGAGCCTACCTGGTTAAATAAAGGTGAAATAAATAAAAATAAATAAATAAAGTGAGCCCACCAGATCAGAGGCAGTAGGGATGACCAGGGATGTTCTCTGTTTAGTGAGTCAGTCAGATCAGAGGCAGTAGGGATGACCAGGGATGTTCTCTGTTTAGTGAGCCCATCAGATCAGAGGCAGTAGGGATGACCAGGGATGTTCTCTGCTTAATGAGCCCACCAGATCAGAGGCTGTAGGGATGACCAGGGATGTTCTCTGCTTAATGAGCAATTAATGTATTGTTTAGTGTTGTGTAGTGTGTTTGCTGGCATGCATCTAAAACAGTAGGATGACTGCAAACAAAGCACCAGATGTTCTCTGTTGGGCCTACCTGGTTAAATAAAGGTGAAATAAATAAAAATAAATAAATAAAGTGAGCCCACCAGATCAGAGGCAGTAGGGATGACCAGGGATGTTCTCTGTTTGAGCCCATGACCATAGTGAGTCAGTCAGATCAGAGGCAGTAGGGATGACCAATTAATGTATTGTTTAGGGATGTTCTCTGTTTAGTGGGATGTAGGGATGACCAGGGATGTTCTCTGTGTTAGTGCCCACCAGATCAGAGGCAGTAGGGATGACCAGGGATGTTCTCCTTAGTGAGCCCACCAGATCAGAGGCAGTAGGGATGACCAGGGATGTTCTCTGTTTAGTGAGCCCACCAGATCAGAGGCAGTAGGGATGACCAGGGATGTTCTCTGTTTAGTGAGCCCACCAGATCAGAGGCAGTAGGGATGACCAGGGATGTTCTCTGTTTAGTGAGCCCACCAGATCAGAGGCAGTAGGGATGACCAGGGATGTTCTCTGCTTAATGAGCCCACCAGATCAGAGGCAGTAGGGATGACCAGGGATGTTCTCTGCTTAATGAGCCCACCAGATCAGAGGCAGTAGGGATGACCAGGGATGTTCTCTGCTTAGTGAGTCCAGATCAGAGGCCAGATCAGAGGCCAGATGTAGGGATGACCAGGGATGTTCTCTGCTTAGTGAGCCCACCAGATCAGAGGCTGTAGGGATGACCAGGGATGTTCTCTGCTTAGTGAGCCCACCAGATCAGAGGCAGTAGGGATGACCAGGGATGTTCTCTGCTTAGTGAGCCCACCAGATCACAGGCTGTAGGGATGACCAGGGATGTTCTCTCAGTCCTCCAGATCACAGGCTGTAGGGATGACCAGGGATGTTCTCTGCTTAGTGAGCCCACCAGATCACAGGCTGTAGGGATGACCAGGGATGTTCTCTGCTTAGTGAGCCCACCAGATCAGAGGCTGTAGGGATGACCAGGGATGTTCTCTGCTTAGTGAGCCCACCAGATCACAGGCTGTAGGGATGACCAGGGATGTTCTCTGCTTAGTGAGCCCACCAGATCAGAGGCAGTAGGGATGACCAGGGATGTTCTCTGCTTAGTGAGCCCACCAGATCAGAGGCTGTAGGGATGACCAGGGATGTTCTCTGCTTAATGAGCCCACCAGATCAGAGGCAGTAGGGATGACCAGGG
This sequence comes from Oncorhynchus gorbuscha, assembly GCF_021184085.1. NCBI lineage: Eukaryota > Metazoa > Chordata > Actinopteri > Salmoniformes > Salmonidae > Oncorhynchus > Oncorhynchus gorbuscha. Next base: position 55,638,792 of record NC_060196.1, on the reverse strand, counting down.
ATGTTCTCTGCTTAATGAGCCCACCAGATCAGAGGCAGTAGGGATGACCAGAGATGTTCTCTGCTTAATGAGCCCACCAGATCAGAGGCAGTAGGGATGACCAGGGATGTTCTCTGCTTAGTGAGTCCTCCAGATCACAGGCTGTAGGGATGACCAGGGATGTTCTCTGCTTAGTGAGTCCTCCAGATCACAGGCTGTAGGGATGACCAGGGATGTTCTCTGCTTAGTGAGTCCTCCAGATCACAGGCAGTAGGGATGACCAGGGATGTTCTCTGCTTAATGAGCCCACCAGATCACAGGCTGTAGGGATGACCAGGGATGTTCTCTGCTTAGTGAGTCCTCCAGATCACAGGCTGTAGGGATGACCAGGGATGTTCTCTGTTTAGTGAGTCCTCCAGATCACAGGCTGTAGGGATGACCAGGGATGTTCTCTGCTTAGTGAGTCCTCCAGATCACAGGCTGTAGGGATGACCAGGGATGTTCTCTGCTTAGTGAGTCCACCAGATCACAGGCTGTAGGGATGACCAGGGATGTTCTCTGCTTAGTGAGTCCTCCAGATCACAGGCTGTAGGGATGACCAGGGATGTTCTCTGCTTAGTGAGTCCACCAGATCAGAGGCAGTAGGGATGACCAGGGATGTTCTCTGCTTAGTGAGTCCTCCAGATCACAGGCTGTAGGGATGACCAGGGATGTTCTCTGCTTAGTGAGTCCTCCAGATCACAGGCTGTAGGGATGACCAGGGATGTTCTCTGCTCAGTGAGTCCTCCAGATCAGAGGCAGTAGGGATGACCATGGATGTTCTCTGCTTAGTGAGTCCTCCAGATCACAGGCTGTAGGGATGACCAGGGATGTTCTCTGCTTAGTGAGTCCTCCAGATCAGAGGCAGTAGGGATGACCAGGGATGTTCTCTGCTTAGTGAGTCCTCCAGATCAGAGGCAGTAGGGATGACCAGGGATGTTCTCTGCTTAGTGAGTCCTCCAGATCACAGGCTGTAGGGATGACCAGGGATGTGTGTCAATTATACAATTGTATTGTCCTGCTAAACATTCAAAATGCAATGAGTAACATATGGAGTAATAAGTACAGAATCGTCTTTAGGAATGTAGTGAAGTAAAAGTCAAAGTTGTCAAAAATATAAACAGTCAAGTAAAGTACAGATACACCAAAAAACAACTTAACAACTTATTTTTACTTAAGTACTTTACACACCTGCTGTTCTGGTCAGTAAGGCACAGAGATACAAAGGGATTTGTCTAATCAATGCTTTGGACACAACAGTGTACCAGAGCTTTAGTCTCCTGGTGGAGAGAGAGGTCCAGTGCGCACCATAGCATACCCACAGTGACGGGTCAGTGATCTACCATTTGTAATCCATCTTAAAGCACCACATGTCCAGAGTCTTTAAGGTACTTGCTGAGGCCTGCATATAGACAATATCACCATAATCAAGCACTGATAACTGACTAACATTGAAAAGCAAGATTTGTTCCTAAAATAGAAACCCAAATCTCATTTCAACGTCAGTTTCTTGTATTTTGTGTTTATTATGGATCCCCATTAGCTCTTCTTGCGGTCCATCAAAACGCTCATTAAACATGTCAAGCAGTTTATTATTGTCTGTCACATCCATTGAATTGGAGGTAAATTTCAGCAGAAGACCAGAGGATTCATGGATTTCATATTTTTCCATAATTTCATCTGGTTATTGAGGTTGATCTTGGTAGATTCGTAATAGTACCTAGATTTGCATTTCCATATTAACAAGGTGCACTTATTTTCAGTGCCCTGAACGGCAAGCAATACCGGAGCACCAAGTCTAAGTCAAAACAGCACCAAGTCAAAACAGCTTCTACCCCCAAGCTATAAGACTCCTGAACATCTAATCAAATGGCTACCCAGACTATTTGCATTGCCCCTCTCTTTTATGCTGCTGCTACTCTCTGTTATTATATATGCATGGTCACTTTAATAACTCTACCGACATGTACATATTACCTCAATTACCTCGACTAACCAGTTCCCCTGCACAATGACTCTGTACCGGTACCCCCTGTATATAGCCTCCACATTGACTCTGTACCGTAATACCCTGTATATAGCCTCCACATTGACTCTGTACCGTAATACCCTGTATATAGCCTCCACATTGACTCTGTACCGTAATACCCTGTATATAGCCTCCACATTGACTCTGTACCAGTACCCCCTGTATATAGCCTTCACATTGACTCTGTATCGGTACTCCCTGTATATAGCCTCCACATTGACTCTGTACCGGTACCCCCTGTATATAGCCTCCACATTGACTCTGTACCGTAATACCCTGTATATAGCCTCCACATTAACTCTGTACCGTAATACCCCGTATATAGCCTCCACATTGACTCTGTACCGTAATACCCTGTACATAGCCTCCACATTGACTCTGTACCAGTACCCCCTGTATATAGTCTCCACATTGACTCTGTACCGTAATACCCCGTATATAGCCTCCACATTGACTCTGTACCGTAATACCCTGTATATAGCCTCGCTATTGTAATTTAAAATCATTTGGAGTCAGAAGTTCATCCATAGCCAATAGTATACTGAAAAAGTAATTTTTGTGTGTCTTATACACTAAGTTCTTTCCCTTGGCTGTCTGGTGAAACAAGCATCGCTAGGAAAGGACCTGACAGGTGACAGTAATATAGGAAAGGAGACAAGGAAAAATGAAGACACTCAAGGGGATTGGGATACAACTCGTGACCATCTCTGACAGGATTCCCCAGAAGTGAGACTGCATGGCCCTTTGTTCACCCTGAGTGGCAGGAAGCCCCATAAGTCAGACTGCATGGCCCTCTGTTCACCCTGAGTGGCAGGAAGCCCCATAAGTCAGACTGCATGGCCCTCTGTTCACCCTGAGTGACAAGAAGCCCCAGAAGTCAGATTGCATGGCCCTCTGTTCACCCTGAGTGACAGGAAGCCCCAGAAGTCAGACTGCATGGCCCCCTGTTCACCCTGAGTGACAAGAAGCCCCAGAAGTGAGACTGCATGGCCCTCTGTTCACCCTGAGCGGCAGGAAGCCCCATAAGTCAGACTGCATGGCCCTCTGTTCACCCTGAGTGACAAGAAGCCCCAGAAGTCAGATTGCATGACCCTCTGTTCACCCTGAGTGACAGGAAGCCCCATAAGTCAGACTGCATGGCCCCCTGTTCACCCTGAGTGACAAGAAGCCCCAGAAGTCAGACTGCATGGTCCTCTATTCACCCTGAGTGACAGGAAGCCCCCAGAAGTCAAGACTGCATGGCCCTCTGTTCACCCTGAGTGGAGAAAAGAACAAAGGCACATAGAAGCAGAGCTCTCTATTCTACCCCACTTCGATTTGATTGGATTAACCCTCAGATTGATTAAAAACTTGGCAGCCCAATCATTGAAAATCTGGCAACCAACGACAAACAAATCTGAAACCAAAAACTCACTTTCATCCAGAGGCTTTTTCTCAGTGTTCCGACAGAATTCTGTCATGCCTTGTATGAATACCTGTATCCAATGTTCTATGGAAAAACACATGTTGGATTAGCATCCTGCCTGTGCGGTCCTTCCACATTGAAAGGAAGTTGTTCGTAATGCCCCGTTGGAATACAACTTTCTTTATTAGGATCCCTCAAGTTAGCAATTAGAATCACATATGGTACATTAAGGAGGCTTCAGAAACATGTGTTTGGTCTTAGATATTGGCTTCATCTGTAAACAACTGCTGTTCCTTACTAGAGGAGACCCATCCTGCATTACACCATCCAAACATGTTGTTTACCTGCTTCCTTCTTCGCCTTCGGTGCCATGATGAGAAAGGCTATCCCTGCCAAGACTGAGGCCAAGGTAAAGGCCCTTGAGGCCAAAAAGGCTGTTCTGAAGGGAGTCCACAGCCAGAGGAAGAAGAAGATAAGAACCTCCCCAACCTTCCGCCGCCCCAAAACCCTGCACCTCTGCAAACAACCCAAGTACACCCGGAAGAGTGCCCCTCGCAGGAATAAGTTGGACCACCATGCCATCATTAAGTTCCCTCTGACGACAGAGTCGGCAATGAAGAAGATGGAGGACAACAACACCCTCGTCTTCATCGTAGACGTCAAGGCCAACAAGCACCAGATCAAACACGCCGTCAAGAAGCTCTACAACATTGATGTGGCCAAGGTCAACACACTCATCAGGCCTGACGGTGAGAAGAAGGCATAAGTGCGTCTGGCTCCAGATTACGATGCGTTGGATGTCACCAACAAGGTTGGCATAATCTAAATGGCTGCTGGGGAGATGTACAGAGGAATAAATGTTTATCTTTTTTTTATTATGTTGCTGCATCTCTTCCTGCATTACACCATCTACACATGTTGTCTTCCTGCATGTCTTCCTGCATGTCTTCCTGCATTACACCATCTACACATGTTGTCTTCCTGCATGTCTTCCTGCATGTCTTCCTGCATTACACCATCTACACATGTTGTCTTCCTGCATTACACCATCTACACATGTTGTCTTCCTGCATGTCTTCCTGCATTACACCATCTACACATGTTGTCTTCCTGCATGTCTTCCTGCATTACACCATCTACACATGTTGTCTTCCTGCATGTCTTCCTGCATTACACCATCTACACATGTTGTCTTCCTGCATGTCTTCCTGCATTACACCATCTACACATGTTGTCTTCCTGCATGTCTTCCTGCATTACACCATCTACACATGTTGTCTTCCTGCATGTCTTCCTGCATTACACCATCTACACATGTTGTCTTCCTGCATGTCTTCCTGCATGTCTTCCTGCATTACACCATCTACACATGTTGTCTTCCTGCATTACACCATCTACACATGTTGTCTTCCTTCATGTCTTCCTACATGTCTTCCTACATGTTGTCCTGCATGGGCTCTCCCTGAAGAAATGTCACAAATTAGGGATAATCAGATCCTGTGTTAGTGTGGTTTGATCTTCATTTCACCTCAATTAAAGAGTCATTTTGGGTCTTTGGTGCTGATAAGAGAATGAGAAAACACTGAGTTGTCTCATTTCCCTGTCTCTCTCTCTCTCTCTCTCTCTCTCTCTGTGTGTGTGTGTGCGTGATTGTGCGCGTGTGTGTGCTGCAGCTCTGTACCAAAACATGGCTATTTACTAACATAACTAACACACCCATTGTAACTGCTGTTGTTAATACAGTAAAGGTCCCATTATGTTTTGGACACTTTTGTGTGTGTGTGTGTGTGTGTGTGTGTGTGTGTGTGTGTGTGTGTGTGTGTGTGTGTGTGTGTGTGTGTGTGTGTGTGTGTGTGTGTGTGTGTGTGTGTGTGTGTGTGTGTGTGTGTGTGTGTGTGTGTGTGTGTGTGTGTGTGTGTGTGTGTGTGTGTGTGAGGCTAACCCTGGATCAGAGGATGATTACAATAGACACATCCAGCTGAGGCTGCATGGAGAATACAAGAGCTCTGATGTTCTTTACCACAGATTGAAATTAAACCTTCAGATTTAATGTTCTAAATATGTACCTGCAACTACACAGACAGCCCAATTCTAATATCTTTTGGACTAATTGGTATTTTGACCAATTAGATCAGCCCTGAAAAAGATCCAATATGAAAATATCTGATGTGATTGGTCAAGAGACCAATTAGTGGGAAAAAGATCAGAGTAGACGTAGCCCTTGTTAGAAGCTATGACCTATCATTATTGTCCTTTACACCATTGATGATGAAGGACATCATGTAATTGTTTCTTTGTCATCATTGGCGATCATTTTTCATGCTTAGCCACTCATACAATTACCAGTTGACGTGTAGTTGACATGTAGATTATAACATGTAGATGTCATGTTCTTTGACCCCTAAAGTAGGACTAAGGAGAAGTGATCGTTTTTCGACCTGTCTGTTTTTGTTTTCTCATATGTCTTTCAGTCTGATTGACACTGTTGTCCTTTATGTTTAGTGTCTGACACATTTCCCCTGAGGCATCATACCAATCACATCAGAGGAGCATGACAGAAGACTGAAAAGGTTAAAGGTCATATCAGTAGTTCAGGATCAAAAGGTGATAGTGATAATATCATAGCATTTAAAAGACCATATTTTTTACAGAAATTAATTTACCTGGGGTCCTCCCACCATACACACACGCACGGACACATGCACGTGCACACACACACACACACACACACACACACACACACACACACACACACACACACACACACACACACACACACACACACACACACACACACACACACACACACACACACACACACACACACACACACACACACACACACACACACACACACCATGTTTATCCACACGCAATACTAATGAGGAACAGAAGAGACTCACTCACTCAAGATTAAATGAATATATGTAGGTACCGGTAGAGTGAACTTTGACAAAGTAATCTCAGGCACCAGAATGGATGAAATCAGTTCTCTTTTTCAATACTGCCACATATCAGACATAGAGCACCCCCCCCCCCATGGTTATCAAAACGTCACGCCAGGGTAAGCCTACACAAAACAAAGCCCTTATTTTAAGTGTTTCTAAAATCCCCTATGGGAAAAATGGTGGAGAAACTAATTCTCACCACTTCCCTGTTTGACCGCTAGGTTTTATGGGTATTATGACTCATACATACTGTGCTACTCTATTGTCTTTCTGAAGTGTAAAGTATCTCTACTATTATTAGTCTACTAAATATTTTTATATTCAATCGCCTTAGTAATGCAACTACCAAAGGCTTCATTCAATGTTAATATACGCCATCCATCAAACCCACGGCAAATGAAATACCTTTGGACCATCAACGGGAGAAACAGCGCCCTCTTTCAAGGTTCAATCATACAAGTCAAACCACATGATCCAGGAAGAAAGCACAACAGAACATAAGTCCGTGGCTTTGACTTGAAAGAACACATTTTGATTGTGTGTGTGTGTGTGTGTGTGTGTGTGTGTGTGTGTGTGTGTGTGTGTGTGTGTGTGTGTGTGTGTGTGTGTGTGTGTGTGTGTGTGTGTGTGTGTGTGTGTGTGTGTGTGTGTGTGTGTGTGTGTGTGTGTGTGTGTGTGTGTGTGTGTACATTACTGCACTCCAAATGGTTGTCTACTGTATATAGGTCGTCAACACACACACACACACACACACACACACACACACACACACACACACACACACACACACACACACACACACACACACACACACACACACACACACACACACACACACACACACACACACACACACACACACACACACACACACACAGTCAAAGCCTGGCCTAATTGCCCAACATCAGCGCTCAAACCTCACTAATGTTCTTGTGGCTAAATGGAAGCAAGTCCCCGCATAATATACCAACATGCATGATTTTGGAATGAGATATTCAATGAGCAGGTGTCCACATATGTTTTGGTCATATCAATGTCTTTCTACAGTGGAGTTTTTCATAATAACTATGCTCTATGTCTGATGACATGCACATACAAGCTGAACCCATTATATGAAACATTCTCATATCAGATCAGATCTCATATTTCATATTTACCACATCTTAGATTCCCAGGGAACACATTGTTATTGTGATCGCTGGAAGAAAAAAAAGACGTGTTATAATTCCCTAGTTACTCTTTGATGTATAATATTCCTCAGCTACATTGTTCAGCCGAGTTCCTTAACAATCAGATCAAAGGCAGACGACAGACAGACTTACAGCATAACCGATCCCACTCAGCACGCACGCACGCACGCACGCACGCACGCACGCACGCACGCACGCACGCACGCACACACACACACACACACACACACACACACACACACACACACACACACACACACACACACACACACACACACACACACACACACACACACACACACACACACACACACACACACACACACACACAGAGACACACACACACACACACCCAGATGGCTCCTTGTCGCTCCTCTTCCCCCCCGCCTCCCCATTAAATATTAAGCCTTTTTACTGCAAACACAAGCAGGAGTAGAAAACACAACTGTCACAAAAAAATGTATACTTTAAATGTCTACATTTGACCTTTCAACCCAAGAGCATGGACATGCAGTAGGCTACACAAGCACACACTACAACATGTGTGTGACTAGGATAGGAAGAGATCCATGACCTCTATGTGATCTGACACAACAAGTTGCTAGTATTCCTGTTTCCATTGTACTTAGCACTCCCACTGTATACCCTTTAATTACATTTTTAAACATTTGTTTCTGAACAGCTTTATCCAATTAAGGTCAAACAAGCTATTTGTTCAAGAGACCTGGCTTATTGTTAATCTACACTAATTACCGACCACATAATGAACAAGGGTAATGGTTGCAATACTGAGGTCCTAGATCTTGACCTCTGACCTCTATGTATTCTCGCCCTGTCCTGCTGGTCCTATTTCATTAAGGTCAACACAGCCAAGTGAAAACCAGAAATAATTTGTTTGTTGAAATGTACCCTATTAGGGCTCTGGGGGGGTCATGACATTTTGTCTGTGACTGTCATGTAAATAACTGTCAGTCTCACTTTAATTGACTGTTAATTACAGGTTCCCACAATTGTTTACACACGTTTGCTGAATCTTTGGCCCATTTTCCCAAAACTCTAAACACAAAACGCAAAACTCTACAAATCTCTAGCAAAAGCAAACACTGCATTCAAAACTGTTTTCTCTTTTCAAGATGTTTTTTTTTTTTCATCAAAAAACTCTAAACACAAATAGACAAAAACACCTTACAAAATGTAAGAAAGACATTAGGCTGCATCCTGCCTCCTATTTCAGTCTGGCCACAGCACCTCATCTACATCACAAGCCATGTTCTCCCTGGCTAAACAGCACCTCATCTACATCACAAGCCATGTTCTCCCTGGCTAAACAGCACCTCATCTACATCACAATCCATGTTCTCCCTGGCCACAGCACCTCATCTACATCACAAGCCATGTTCTCCCTGACTAAACAGCACCTCATCTACATCACAAGCCATGTTCTCCCTGGCTCAAAAGCACCTCATCTACATCACAAGCCATGTTCTCCCTGGCTCAACAGCACCTCATCTACATCACAAGCCATGTTCTCCCTGGCTAAACAGCACCTCATCTACATCACAAGCCATGTTCTCCCTGGCTCAACAGCACCTCATCTACATCACAAGCCATGTTCTCCCTGGCCACAGCACCTCATCTACATCACAAGCCATGTTCTCCCTGGCTAAACAGCACCTCATCTACATCACAAGCCATGTTCTCGCTGGCCACAGCACCTCATCTACATCACAAGCCATGTTCTCGCTGGCCACAGCACCTCATCTACATCACAAGCCATGTTCTCGCTGGCCACAGCACCTCATCTACATCACAAGCCATGTTCTCCCTGGCCACAGCACCTCATCTACATCACAAGCCATGTTCTCCCTGGCCACAGCACCTCATCTACATCACAAGCCATGTTCTCGCTGGCCACAGCACCTCATCTACATCACAAGCCATGTTCTCCCTGGCTAAACAGCACCTCATCTACATCACAAGCCATGTTCTCCCTGGCCACAGCACCTCATCTACATCACAAGCCATGTTCTCCCTGGCTAAACAGCACCTCATCTACATCACAAGCCATGTTCTCCCTGGCCACAGCACCTCATCTACATCACAAGCCATGTTCTCCCTGGCCACAGCACCTCATCTACATCACAAGTCATATTCTCCCTGGCCACAGCACCTCATCTACATCACAAGTAATATTCTCCCTGGCTAAACAGCACCTAATCTACATCACAATCCATGTTCTCCCTGGCTAAACAGTACCTCATCTACATCACAAGCCATGTTCTCCCTGGCCACAGCACCTCATCTACATCACCTGCCATGTTCTCCCTGGCTAAACAGCACCTCATCTACATCACAAGCCATGTTCTCCCTGGCTAAACAGCACCTCATCTACATCACAAGCCATGTTCTCCCTGGCCACAGCACCTCATCTACATCACAAGCCATGTTCTCGCTGGCCACAGCACCTCATCTACATCACCTGCCATGTTCTCCCTGGCTAAACAGCACCTCATCTACATCACCTGCCATGTTCTCCCTGGCTAAACAGCACCTCATCTACATCACAAGCCATGTTCTCCCTGGCTAAACAGCACCTCATCTACATCACAAGCCATGTTCTCCCTGGCCACAGCACCTCATCTACATCACAAGCCATGTTCTCGCTGGCTACAGCACCTCATCTACATCACAAGCCATGTTCTCCCTGGCTAAACAGCACCTCATCTACATCACAAGCCATGTTCTCCCTGGCCACAGCACCTCATCTACATCACCTGCCATGTTCTCCCTGGCTAAACAGCACCTCATCTACATCACAAGCCATGTTCTCCCTGGCCACAGCACCTCATCTACATCACCTGCCATGTTCTCCCTGGCTCAACAGCACCTCATCTACATCACAAGCCATGTTCTCCCTGGCTAAACAGCAGGAAAATCATCTTCTGGAGTGACGGATCCAGCCGCCGAAAGCCCCCACATCAACGTCACCACATCCATCCTCCATTGCCTGGAGAAGAGGCATGTGTGCGACGGGATGGCGGTCATACCCTTCCATCGCCATGCCGAAAAAAACTTGTCAATTGGGTTTAGGAATGGGGAATATGGTGGGAGGTATAGAACAATACATTGTGGGTGATCGATGAACCAGTTGCGGACCAGAGCAGCCCGGTAGAAACTCACGTTATCCCTGATGACAACATACCTGGTCTGCTCTGGTCCACCCCTGTGCTCGGCTGGAATGAGGATGCCATGTAGTGTGTCCAGGATTACGATGAGAAGGGCGGTGTTGTAGCGACCAAGGTTGGCATGGTGATGGAGGATGCCTTGCTGGCTGGTGATATTCCCTCCTCGCTGTCCAGGGACATTCACAATGGCATGGTGGCCAGTAATGACCTGTCCCCGTCTTTTGGCTTGGTTGAAGGCAGCCTCAACAATGTTAATATAAACATGCTGAATTGCAGCGGCATCCAGCTCCATGACTCTCTGAAACAGACATCTGACATAAAACTAGAATACACTGGATTACAGTACTGTCATTTTTATTTATTTAACTAGGCAAGTCAGTTAAGAACAAATTCTTACTTTCAATGACAGCCTTGGAACAGTGGATTAACTGCCTTGTTCACGGGCAGAACAAAATATATATTTTTTATCTTGTCAGCTCGGGGATTCGATTTTGCAACCTTTCCGTTAGTAGACCAATGCTCTACGCACTAGGCTACCTGCCACCCCAATATGTCTATACAGTGCTTATATTCACTGTATAGTACTTACTTACACATATTCATAGAGCTGTTTCTTTAATTCATAGAGCTGTTCTTTTCGCTCAAATGACAACCTGTAGACCTGTTTCATCCGCATTCGGTTGTGCTGTAATACACGGTCCAGTGTAGACAAGCCCACCTGGTGAATGTTATTGAATATTGTGTTGTCTGCAATTATGTGGTTCTGGATTTCTCCTAGTCTAATGGTTTTGTTTGCCACCACCATGTTCACAATAGCGGCCTCCTGTTCTGGTGTGAACGGTGTCATCCACCATGGCCTTGGCCGTCTCTCAGTTCTGGTGTGAACGGTGTCATCCACCATGGCCTGGCGGTCTCCTGTTCTGGTGTGAACGGTGTCATCCACCATGGCCTTGGCCGTCTCTCAGTTCTGGTGTGAACGGTGTCATCCACCATGGCCTGGCTGTCTCTCAGTTCTGGTGTGAACGGTGTCATCCACCATGGCCTTGGCCGTCTCTCAGTTCTGCAGAAGATCCACAAATATGATATGATGGATTACAGTAAACTAAAATAATATAATTTCTTTCCATATGAAATGACATTACTGTAACATTGGCCAACAATCACTGAGTAACATAGGCCTACTGATATGTCAGACTGCAGTATACTACAGTATACATACATAAAGAGCATAGTGTAGATGGTAGGTAACTTACCGGCTGTCATTTCTGAATGTACGGATGATAGATGCAACCTTGTAGCGGCTCAGGTTGAGCTGAACTCTCTGCCCAGCCTCCCTCATACTCAACCCATGGTTGAGCACATGGACAACCAATGTGGCACTGATCTCATCTGAGACAACTGTCCTTCCTCATCCTCTCACTCCTTCGCCTCTAGCTCTTGCTTCACCATTGACTTCCATTTTCCTCCAAAACAGGAGAGCTCATCTGTGGCCTTTTATAAGGCAAAAGCTCTGATTTCTCAGTGAACAATTCAGCAACTAGTGTTTACACCTGTGAGTAGTGGGTGTTTCTAATTGGTGTATAGAGCTTGGCATTGGGATTGGCGGTGCTTTCCAAAGGGACTAAAGAGATTTTAATTTTGAAAGTTGTGCCTAAAGTAGAGAACTGTGTGTAGTGTTTTGAAAAAAGTGTAAAGCAGGAATTGTGATTGCAATTTTGCAGACAGGATTTAGTACATGAGTTTTAGGTTTCGGTGATTATGTTTCAAGTTCCAATTTGAGTGTGTAAATAATTGGGAATAACTGTAATATGAACACGTTTAGCATCCCCGGCCTTCCACGCACAGCCTACAAGCCACTGATACGGACCTGTGGAATAACCTCCATGTAATATAGCCTACAAGCCACTGATACGGGCCTGTGGAATAACCTCCATGTAATATAGCCTACAAGCCACTGATACGGGCCTGTGGAATAACTTCCATGTAATATAGCCTACAAGACACTGATACGGACCTGTGTAATAACCTCCATGTAATATAGCCTACAAGCCACTGATACGGGCCTGTGGAATAACCACCATGTAATATAGCCTACAAGCCACTGATACGGACCTGTGGAATAACCTCTATGTAATATAGCCTACAAGCCACTGATACGGACCTGTGGAATAACCTCCATGTAATATAGCTTACACAATCACAATTTATCCGTGATTTATTTTAGGCAGATCTAAAGAAAGATTGTGATATGAAGACAATGTAGCCTAATTCAGAACATAGCATATTCTGAGTCGTCCTTATGTTAGGCCCTGATCAGGCTATGGCATATGACGGTGGGCTACAATAGATAATTTAGCAGACAAGATATGCTTATAATTCTATATTAGATATTACATTATTTTATAGTAAGAACAATACAATTGAACACAGCTGAATAAAATAGAATGTATATTTAATATAATATATATTGTTATTCTGTGTTGAGGGGTTAAGAAAGAAACAGGTCCTCCTATATGCTTCATTTAGAGTTATTTATTTAACTTTAGTTGTGAGACAAATGTTGGGCTATATGTTAATATTTCTAATACGTTCTAAGGCTGCATGATACAACTAACGATGATTTGAAAAAAGTTGCATGAAAGGCATGAGTTCTGCTTTGTTTCTTGCGCAGTCTGTACACACTTCATCAGTCTCTCATTCACAATATGACAAGCACTTGATAATATCCTCACACATTAGACTATTCTCAGTTTAATCTGGTCTTTATATATAGCCTACTAAATAATACGAATGGCCCACACAAAAAAAACATGTCATCCATAGCTTGCACTCCAATAGTTTATGGAGGTTACGTGCAGTTACGTTTTTAATATGCCTGGTAGGCTACACTGGTTTTAAAGCAGATTAATGTGCTTGATTTTAAGAATTTTGCAATAAATATAACAGCACGAGAACACTGGGATCCTCTTTTAACATCAGGGCTCAGTTTTGAGAAGCCCAGTTACCGTGACTCAACTATCACGTGAAATTTGACTGCGGTCATGACTTGTGACTGTCGGTTTGGCGGTAATATGGTCACTGTAACATCCTCTATACCTTTTACATGAATGCAATTATTTACACTATCATATATTTAATTTACATGTAGTGCACAGGAGGCTGCTGAGAGGAGGATGGCTCTTAATAATAGCTGGAACGGCGCTAATGGAATGGCATCAAACACATGGAAACCATATGCTTGATGCATTTGATACCATTCCACCCATTCTGCTTCAGCCATTACCACAAGACAGTCCTCCCCAATTAAGGTGCCACCAACCTCCTGTGATGTATTGGGTCTTATATGCAATATACTCCTAGTAAAGGTAGTGGGATTGTCATTAAGTTTCCCCCTCATGCTCTGTCTTAAACTGGCGTACTTACTTACTGACTTAACCCTGGTCAAGGCAGCAGAGAAACCACATAATAAAAACTCATTCTGAACTTGTGAGTAGAAGATTCTTCTCCCACCTACCAAGTCACAAAGGGATTATTTTTCCCAAGGACACACAAACACAGAGCTTTGATTTTCTATTTTGCTTCATACTTTTTCAGAGCAGTGGTGAACAGTACAGGGTGGATTAGGTGAACACTTTAATAAGGGAACCATAGGTGAAATTGTTTCACTTTAAGCTGCGTTGTATCAGGTTAATCCTTGTAAAAGCGTTCCCTTCTCAGAGGAAGTGTGTTTGGTTTGAGAATTGACTTTTGTTGTGGTACTTTCATGTGAATACGCAACACAGAGCAAGATTACAGATGATATTTACTTTGTCCATATGCTCACTGTGCTGGCCAAGACCAGTACAGAGGGAGTATTGGTTTATTGAATTGAAAATCAGTCCAAATATTTATCGGAAACAACTGTAAATTAATTTCATTGGAGTGAAATCCATTGTGTTCATTTCAATTAAAGCTACAATATGTAACTTTTTAATTAAACAACCTGACCAAATTCACATAAAAATGTGACTTATAGATCTGTCATTCATGTTAAATGCAAGTCTAAGAAATGGTAGATCAGTTCTATATGAGCTATTTCTAGTTCTTAAAATGTAATTTTTTGAGTCTTTTACTTTCGGTTTTGTACTGTACCCCAGCTTCATATACAATATGTTTGGTTATTGAAAAGATATTTCACAGCGGTTTAAATGGAACAAGGATTTTCTACACTGCTTGTTTTGTCACATAAACTGAAATTAGGCGAACAATTAGAATTTTAGCAACCAGGAAATGGTGGAGCAATTCCTGTAGATTGCACCTTTAAGAGAGAGGAGTATAGTTTATGTTGTGTTAGCCCTTTGCAGCTGTGATAATCTCTCTCATAATGGTTCGGCTTTTGTACTTTGCCCTGATTACCTTGACATGTACCCATTTCTACATGAATTACTTTCACTGCTCAACTGGCTTTTGATCAAACCGATGTAAACAGCATCTCGCTTTCATCTCGTGTGCTGTAGCCATTTACATGCTAATTCCTTATCGAGTTGATTTTCAAGGCAATCAGGACAGTCAAAGCTGAGTATAAAGGCAGTGTAATCATTTTTTGATGTTTTTGTTGTTGTTGTTGTTGTCTGTGAGGTCTCAATGTTGTTGTTGTTTTTGTCTTGTTGTTGTTGTTGTCTGTGAGGTCTCACTGTTGTTGTTGTTGTCTGTGAGGTCTCAATGTTGTTGTTGTTGTCTGTGAGGTCTCAATGTTGTTGTTGTTGTCTGTGAGGTCTCAATGTTGTTGTTGTTGTTGTCTGTGAGGTCTCAATGTTGTTGTTGTTGTTGTCTGTGAGGTCTCAATGTTGTTGTTGTTGTCTGTGAGGTCTCAATGTTGTTGTTGTTGTCTGTGAGGTCTCAATGTTGTTGTTGTTGTCTGTGAGGTCTCAATGTTGTTGTTGTTTTTGTCTGTGAGGTCTCAATGTTGTTGTTGTTGTCTGTGAGGTCTCAATGTTGTTGTTGTTGTCTGTGAGGTCTCAATGAGCTTCTTCCAAATGGACAAGCAGCTGCACAAGACACAACATGGATGAGCAAAGCAAGTTAGAGAAAGGCACTAACTTGATATTGTTTCCTTCACCAACATCAAATTACCTTGCAAATGAGGGGAGAATGTTGCTATTGTCTGTAATTATTGGAAATGACAGTGTACTGCCAATGAGGAGCAAAACAAAACAAATGTTGGTATGTAAGCACTTTTCATTTGTACGTTAGGACACAGGCAACATTTTAAATCCAGCCATAGAGATTTAGTGGAAGACTTAGAGATGGAAGGATGCATTGGTGGATCAATACTCAACCAACACAAAGGGGAGGTGAAGGCCCAAGGACTATGGGGTATTAATGATCCATACATGTATTTAAATATACAATATAGCACATTTCTAGATGGCAAAAAGATATATAGCTAAATGTTATATCCAAAGGGGTTCCATTTAACCCTGGCAGTGAAATGTGTCCCAGATGTGTTCTGTTAATCCCCAAAATGATGGGTCAGTTACGTCCCGTCTCTGATTATGACTGCAACCCTCTCACAGCATGTGTAGCTGAAGTGAAGACGGGCAAACACTTGTCAAATATTTTTTTCAAACGTTATTTTCGATAAAAGGAAACCTGTTCACAGTCACCTCCAAAGTTTTATTTCTCAAAGCAGTTTCTAAAGTCAGCATTTTTGACATTTTTTGTTCCATTTAAGTCCATCAGAAACCCAGCAGGTATTCCTGACCTACTCATTCTTAAATATAGCTTTTCTTTTCATGTCATGATGTGCCATTTCGTAATGGAAATATATATATTATATATATATATATACACACACACACACACATCCTCCTCTTATTGGCTCAACTTTATTAAATTTCAACTTCTTATGTAATATAAAATTCATGTTGTACAGCTAAATATTTGATAGGAGTGCAGGAAGTGACAAAGACTTGGAAAATAGGCTCTGTATAATTTAATTAAACCACGCTGCCAAATTGAATTAGGTTATGGTCATTTCTGCACTTTGCCCACTTCTTTTGCAATGTGAAAATCTCACCCATACTGTGTTGTAGATACAGGTGTCTATAAATAGTTCTAACATAGACCTAATTTTATCCGCAGCGTCCTGTAGACCCTACCCTCAAGGCTAATGCCTCTCTAGATGTCATGATTCACTGGCTGCTCTTTGGATGGAGTGTCAGTTTTGTCTTGAGTAGCTGAATATGGAGTAAAATGTAGAAAGCTGTTGAGAGATCTGGGCCCAAATCCACAAAACATCTCAGAGTGCCGAGAACAGAGATATTTTACTCTTACGGGTAAAAATAAAAGCCTATTTAGCCATAAAAGTCCCACCTAGTCGACAGATATTTAGGAGACTTCATGAGCTGTGAGTTACCAGCAGGGCCTGTATCCACAAAGCAACTCATAGGTCATAGGAATCCTTAAAATCTGTTTTAAGACAACAAAAAACTCCCAGCTCAGAACAGATTTTAGGAGGATGTTAAGACACTGCCCAGACAAACTCTGAGCCAGGAGTAAAATGAACTCATAAAAGTTTATTTAGCTGGTAATCAAGACAGTTTGAGGTACCACAAAGGAATGATGGAGATGATGATGCTCATTCAAAGTGTTGCAAATTATGGGAAATAGCCAATCGCAATGAGGCATCGCCAGATGTGAACTCAAAAGCATCAGACAACCACAGTAAATGTGACTGTATATCAAATGTTGCAATGGTTAAACTTTTGATATCATTTTCACCTTAAACCTCAACTACATCTCGCAATGAATAATGTGGATATTGAGCAAGTTGAGGTGACTAAACAGCTTGGTGTAACTCTGGATTGTAAATTGTCATGGTCAAAACATATTGATACAACAGCAGCTAAGATGGGGAGAAGTCTGTCCATAATAAAGCACTACTCACTAATCAACAAGGCAGGTCCTACTGGCCCTAGTTTTATCACACCTGGACTGCTGTTCAGTAGTGTGGTCAGGTGCCGGACAGAGGGACTTGGGAAAATTGCAGTTGGCTTAGAACAGGGCAACATGGCTGGCCCTTAAAAGTACATGGAGAGCTAATGTTAATGACATGCATGCCAATCTCTCCTGGCTCAAAGTGGAAGAGAGATTGACTTCATTGTTACTTGTTTTTGTAAGAAGTGTTGACAAGCTGAATGTACTGAGCTGTCTGTTTAAACTACTAGCACACAGCTCTGAAAAGACCACTTGTGGCATGTCTTGTGGGTATGCATGGGTCCTCTTCAGAGTCCCCAAGTCCAGAACAGACTATTGGAGGCGCACAGTACTACAGTACATAGAGCCATGACTACATGGAACTCTATTCTCTACATGGAACTCTATGGGTTAATTTTGGCCCATTCCTCCTGACATAGCTGGTGTAACGGAGTCAGGTCTGTAAGGCCTCCTTGTTGGCACACGTTTTTTCAAAGCAGCTCAGAAAGGAAGAAGCCACTGCTCCAAAACCGCCATTAAAAAGCCAACTACGGTTTGCAACTGCACATGGGGATATAGATTGTACTTTTTGATCTGATGAAACAAAAATATAAATGTTTGGCCATAATGACCATCGTTATGTTTGGAGGAAAAAGGGGGAGGCTTGCAAGCCAAATTACACCATCCCAACCGTGAAGCGTGGGGTGGCAGCATTATGTTGTGGGGGTGCTTTGCTGCAGGAGAGACTGGCGCACTTCACAAAATAGATGGCATCATTAGGCAAGAAAATCATGTGGATATATTGAAGCAACATCTCAAGACATCAGTCAGGAAGTTAAAGCTTGGTAGCAAATGGGTCTTCCAAATGGACAATGACCTCAAGCATACCTCCAAAGTTGTAGCAAAATGGCTTAAGGACAACAAAATCTGGGTATTTGAGTGACCATCACAAAGCCCTGACCTCAATCCTATAGACAATGTGTGGGTAGAACTGAAAAAGTGAGTGTGAGCAAGGAGGCCTACAAACCTGACTCAGTTACACCAGCTCTGTCCGGAGGAATTGACCAAAATTCACCCAACTTATTGTGGGAAGCTTGTGGAAGGCTACCCAAAACGTTTCACCCAAGTTAAACAATTTAACCTGTTTGGGGTAGGGGGCAGCATTTTTACTTTTGGATAAGCATGCCCAAACTGAACTGCCTCCTACTCTGTCCCAGATCCTAACATATGCATATTATTATTAGTATTGGGTGGAAAACACTCTGAAGTTTCGAAAACTGTTTGAATCATGTCTGTGAGTAAAACAGAACTTATTTAGCAGGCGAAACCCCGAGGACAAACCATTCAGATTTTTTATTTTATTTTTTAAAGTTAAGTCAACATGTTTTCATGGGGAATCCAGAATTCGAATCGACTTTCCTGCAGTTCCCACCGCTTCCACCTGATGTCACCAGTTTGTAGAAATTGGTTGAGGTTTTTCCTTTGTGTAATGAAGAAGTACCATAGCTCAGAACGAGAGTCACTTCATGTGTACCTTTTGATAGAGGCTCGTAACCAGAAAAGTAGCGTCAGTTTGTTTTGCTCCTATATTGAACACAGATCACCCCGTCTTCAATTTGATCGATTATATATGTTTAGAAATACCTACAGTTGTATTACAAAAGTAGTTTGAAATGTTTTGGCAAAGTTTAAAGGTAACTTTTGAGATATTTTGTAGTGACGTTGCATAAGTTGGAAGCAATGTTTTTCTGGATCAAAAGCGCCAAATAAATGGACATTTTGGACATATATCGACGGAATTAATCAAACAAAAGGACCATTTGTGATGTTTATGGGACATATTGGAGTGCCAAAAAAAGAAGCTCATCAAAGGTAAGGCATGATTTATATTTTATTTCTGCATTTTGTGTCGCGCCTGCAGAGTTGAAATATGCTACTCTCATTGTTTACTGTTGTGCTATCATCAGATAATAGCTTCTTATGATTTCGCCGAAAAGCCTTTTTGAAATCTGACATGTTGGCTGGATTCACAATTTGCTATCTTGCATGTGTAATTTAATGAAAGTTAGATTTTCATAGAAATGTATTTGAATTTGGCGAAATTTTCTCTGGCTATTGGCCATGTGTGACGCAAGCGTCCCGCCTACCCCAGAGAGGCAATGCTACCAAATACTAATAGAGTGTATGTAAACTTCGGACACACTGGGAATGTGATAAAAGAAACAAAAGCTGAAATAAATCATTCTCTACTATTATTCTGACATTTCACATTCTTAAAATAAAGTGGTGATCCTAACTGACCTTCAACAGGGAACTGATACAGTACTAGTAGTAACTGATACAAGCAGTAGAATCAGATTGTAGAAAACAGATAAAAATACACCCTATGGAAAAAAGGAGACTGAAGAGACACACACAAAGGTACAGGCACATGTATATATGGACACATGATGATATTGTTGTATGGTGGAATTAAACATTTTGTATTGTAGATATGTAGTGGTGTAATAATGTTATATGATGTACTGTTTTATCTTTTGTTTTATATATAATGTAAGTGCTTTAATATGTTTGGACCCCAGGAAGCAGCTACTCTTCCTGACACGATCAAATACCTGACACATTCACTACTCTTAAGTATTGCCTAATATGCTGGCATAATTGCATAATTAATTGATTTAAAGTGGGAATTTGACAATATTACCGATATATCAGCCCATTCGTCACTCCCGTTTAACTGCTCTGATTCACCTTGCCATGGCGCTTGTAACGCCAGGGTAGTGGGTTCGATCCCCGGGACCACCCATACGTAGAATGTATGCACACATGACTGTAAGTCGCTTTGGATAAAAGCGTCTGCTAAATGGCATATATTATATTATTATTATATTACAGTAGACATAAGGTCACATGGTGATAATGTTGCATACAAACTATGATTTTCATCAAACACAATTAAAATTAACATAAATCCTAGATGCCTTCAATTGCCCAATGTATAGGCATGCACATTTTGTTTTACAATGTGATGTTGCACTCCAAAGGCATAACTTGAAATAACATGATGTAGGTCATTAAATAATCCACAAGAAAAGGGTTTATTTATTGTCTGGAACCATTTTGGGTTTGGGTTCCAGGTAGAATCCTATCTTCTAATCCTTCTTGAATCTATGTAGAACCCTATATAGAAAGGGTTCTACATGGAACCAAAAAGGGTTCTTCAAAAGTTTATTCTATGGGGACAGCCAAATAACCCTTTAAGGATCTAGAAAGCACCTTTTTCTCACACGTTTTCGCCTTATTCTGGAACTTCACAGTGGTCGCAGCGAGTTCGTTGCAATTGTGTTTCTATTTCCTGCAACATTCGCATGACGCTAGCGCATGCAAAAGTGGTACTTTCCGTTGAGAGCTTGATAGATTTACACTGACAGAACCGCACAAAATCTTAAAATCGATCAACATGACTGGCATTATATGTCTTGTACCAGGCCAGCACAATAATTGGATGAAGGGGAGGCAGTTTTTACAACAGCAATGTTTTGAACACCAACCTCTACGTCGATCTGAATGTCCCTGTGGAACTTCATACGACCTGCATCCACCTCCTAAAGACAGTCTTTGCGGCTCTGGCTCAAAGCGTTGAACCTAAAGAAACCACCACAATGTCACTTTGTGCGCTCCTACCACTTCTTAGACAAGAATCCTACAGTGGAGCATCCTTACCCAGACAAAATGGCTGGCTACGATGCTCCACTCGTGAAGAAGCATCAAGTGTTGGTCAGGCAGTCATCAGTGACAGGTAAACCAAACTCTTGAGCAGTTTGTCTGTTTCCCTCTTGTAGCTAAGCAGTCTCGTAATAGCACAATTTATTTCCTCTACAACTCAATAAAACTAAAGAAATTTCATATATACTTAATTATGATTATTCAATATTATGAGGAGCGTCCATGCAGTATGGGGTTTTGTTATTAATTGTCCATTGACTTGTTTAACAAGCTATACTGATTTCTTAACAGATGACAAAAGGCTCAAGTGTTCAACAAATTGAAAATGGAGATTGGAAAACACAGATTGAAGGAATGGATATGCCTTCAGAGATGGATGCTCAAACCCAATGGGAAGACCCGTCTCTAAGTGATCCCAAATATAGCTCAGGTGATCATGTAAAGCCCACTACCTATGAGACAGGGACACAGCGCCCAGCAGCACCTCTCTACACATCTTCTACCCCTCTACAAAGGCTTTCAGTTAGACCTGACAGACCAAGTCCTGATGACACTGACTAAGCTGTGGCTCACCTTGCTGCAGCAGTACCTCTCTACACATCTTCTACCCCTCTACAAAGGCTTTCAGTTAGACCTGACAGACCAAGTCCTGATGACACTGACTAAGCTGTAGCTCACCTTGCTGCAGCAGTACCTCTCTACACATCTTCTACCCCTCTACAAAGGCTTTCAGTTAGACCTGACAGACCAAGTCCTGATGACACTGACTAAGCTGTAGCTCACCTTGCTGCAGCAGTACCTCTCTACACATCTTCTACCCCTCTACAAAGGCTTTCAGTTAGACCTAACAGACCAAGTCCTGATGACACTGACTAAGCTGTAGCTCACCTTGCTGCAGCAGTACCTCTCTACACATCTTCTACCCCTCTACAAAGGCTTTCAGTTAGACCTGACAGACCAAGTCCTGATGACACTGACTAAGCTGTAGCTCACCTTGCTGCAGCAGTACCTCTCTACACATCTTCTACCCCTCTACAAAGGCTTTCAGTTAGACCTGACAGACCAAGTCCTGATGACACTGACTAAGCTGTAGCTCACCTTGCTGCAGCAGTACCTCTCTACACATCTTCTACCCTCTACAAAGGCTTTCAGTTAGACCTGACAGACCAAGTCCTGATGACACTGACTAAGCTGTAGCTCACCTTGCTGCAGCAGTACCTCTCTACACATCTTCTACCCCTGACTTGTTTAACAAGCTATACTGATTTCTTAACAGATGACAAAGGCTCTACAAAGGCTTTCAGTTAGACCTGACAGACCAAGTCCTGATGACACTGACTAAGCTGTAGCTCACCTTGCTGCAGCAGTACCTCTCTACACATCTTCTACCCCTCTACAAAGGCTTTCAGTTAGACCTGACAGACCAAGTCCTGATGACACTGACTAAGCTGTAGCTCAACTTGCTGCAGCAGTACCTCTCTACACATCTTCTACCCCTCTACAAAGGCTTTCAGTTAGACCTGACAGACCAAGTCCTGATGACACTGACTAAGCTGTAGCTCACCTTGCTGCAGCAGTACCTCTCTACACATCTTCTACCCCTCTACAAAGGCTTTCAGTTAGACCTGACAGACCAAGTCCTGATGACACTGACTAAGCTGTAGCTCACCTTGCTGCAGCAGTACCTCTCTACACATCTTCTACCCCTCTACAAAGGCTTTCAGTTAGACCTGACAGACCAAGTCCTGATGACACTGACTAAGCTGTAGCTCACCTTGCTGCAGCAGTACCTCTCTACACATCTTCTACCCCTCTACAAAGGCTTTCAGTTAGACCTGACAGACCAAGTCCTGATGACACTGACTAAGCTGTAGCTCACCTTGCTGCAGCAGTACCTCTCTACACATCTTCTACCCCTCTACAAAGGCTTTCAGTTAGACCTGACAGACCAAGTCCTGATGACACTGACTAAGCTGTAGCTCACCTTGCTGCAGCAGTACCTCTCTACACATCTTCTACCCCTCTACAAAGGCTTTCAGTTAGACCTGACAGACCAAGTCCTGATGACACTGACTAAGCTGTAGCTCAACTTGCTGCAGCAGTACCTCTCTACACATCTTCTACCCCTCTACAAAGGCTTTCAGTTAGACCTGACAGACCAAGTCCTGATGACACTGACTAAGCTGTAGCTCACCTTGCTGCAGCAGTACCTAGCAGAAAGGTTTTGGGTTTCCCAGAGCATTGTCAGTTGAGTGATTAGTTATTTGATTGACACGATGGAAGAGAATCTGAGGGAGTACATTCCATTGTTGCCAAGGGAGACCATCCATGCTACAATGCCACAATGTTTTAAGGACCACTACCCAGGAATAACCTGCATTATCGACTGCTCAGAAAATGCTTTTCAGAAGTGTAAGGGGGGTCATTCAGCCATTACTACACTCAGAACACTATCAAGTACCCGATGGCCATTGCACCTTGTGGTCTAGTGATGTTCATCTCCTCAGCATATGGAGGTAGATGTAGCGACAAATATATAACATCGAATTCTGGGTTCCTGGAGTACCTCTGTCCAGGTGTTGAGGTAATGGCTGATCTGGGCATCAAAATCCATGATCTGCTACATGAGAGGAAGGTCAAATGAACAATTCCAGCCTTCACAAAAAGAGGTTCACAGCTGTCAGAGGACTACAAGACAGATAGCTAACAGGAGGGTTCATGTGGAACGCGTAATTCAAAGGCTCAAACGGTTTAGAGTCATCTCACAGACAGTGCCAATCTACCGCATC
The DNA here is from genome assembly GCF_021184085.1 of Oncorhynchus gorbuscha. NCBI lineage: Eukaryota > Metazoa > Chordata > Actinopteri > Salmoniformes > Salmonidae > Oncorhynchus > Oncorhynchus gorbuscha. Next base: position 55,614,545 of record NC_060196.1, on the reverse strand, counting down.
TAAAATGGATGAAATACTTTGAATCTGGGCTGCCCTGTGTAACCTGCGTGGTGATATCATTCATGGAGATGCTAAATAAACTGACCAGTCAAATGCCATTCACACAGTCGATTTCTCCAAATTAATTAAAGTTGTGTCAAAAGTTACATTAAATACATTTCAATTCATTATAACAATGACTTAAGTATTTGTTTTACATACTCATTAGTAAAAAACAAAGGCATGAAAATAATCTCCACAATACTGTGACTGTTGATGCATTAAATCAGGCTTTTTAATTGAAAAACAGTGTGTTAATTGTGACTGCAAACAGGGAATACATGACTACATGCTTCTACAGAGCTGGGTGTATTTGTCACTCAGTGACAGTCTGCCTGCCTGATTAAATGGCAGCATGTGTGTTGAGTAGAATGCCTTCACCCTCAGAACAGCCTCTGCACAGGACTGTGTATCATAGGGAACAGGGATGACAACTTGCTGGGACGCAGTCCTGTGCAAAATATGTTGTAGCCACGTGGCCCACGCGGTTGCAGTTGGGCTGTACCCTCCACCACATTAACATCACAGGCTTACCCATTGAAGACATCATCCAGAGAATCACAGCCCGTCCCCATGACAGGACACTTGATCTCCAACAGCTCCTTGGAGTTCAGCACTCCGTCAGGGCTTGCTGATAGCCATGGCTCTTCAACACTGACCACAGTGCCTCTGTGGTTCACAGAGTATCCAGTCTTCCAGCCACTGGGAGGCCATCAGCTCACTATCTTTCCCGTAGTGTGTGCCTGCATTCCCTCGGAACCTGGGATACAGATGCTCCTGGTGAAACTTACCAGGGTTGGTGGATTCCCTGACAGGGACCTTCTTGGTTGAGCTTGCAGTAACTCTAAGCTTCCTTGAGTCATGCCACAAGTGTGAGGCACTCTGACCTTTGGGATCTGTTCCAAAGCAGTGGACTGGGTTGGGTCACGTTTCACAAATTCATTGTAAAAGGACTTCTGGCAGTTGTAATTGACATGCTCTCCATGTGGCTGTGAAAGAGTAGAGAATCTAAATTAAGTTATTATATGGCTTTAGAAAGCATTGAACAAAAGAGACACACATCAGTTCAAATACATTAAAATGGTACAGCCACAAATAAATATTCATTTCAGTCCAATTTTACCTGGGATACTACTGGCTGTGATATTATTGTCGGTTCAGCGTTAACACACTTATAGAGCAGACTCCCCACAGGCAGATTCAGGTGTCTCGGGGCTCCTATTCAATTCGTCCTGTGAGTGGAATGCAGGAGTGGACATTCTGGATGCTTTTCTGCATATTGGTGACTGGCCTTATGGTGTGTGAAGTCAATGCCGTTTAACCACTGTGGCTCAAGGTTCCTTCCGATTCCCTGCATTCCATTGTCGCTGCTCATCTGTGCAGGTTATTCCAGATAGCACACTGGACACTGCATTCTGCACCTTTGATAGAATGTTTGTAACAAAAAAAGACATTCAAAGAAAATCTCATTAACAATTGTGTGACTGAGGACTATGTGATAAACTTCATTATAAACTTAACTTGCTATTGTTCCCAATGAGATCACTTATACTTACCATACTTTAGGCATTATCCCCCAAACACAAGGATATTTTACAAAACTTACTCACCCAGAACAAAATAACACTAAAGACACTAATAACACTAAAGAAATACATATGATGCTGACATGTATTTAAACATTTCTACCCTACTCACCTAGACTCCATAAACCTACCTTGCTTCACCAACGTGAGATTTGACAGGATACTTACAGATTCCCCACATTAATACAGCAGCTATGTTGATCCACAAACACATGTAAACATGTTAACATGTGTCATAGTCATAACATTCTCAATTCAGCTTTCATCCAACAAAACGTTTGGTCTAACTGCTATGTTAAGCCTGACTATTTTATCATTCTGTGTCTAGATAAGGCAGTACTGCGCACTTTCATCTATAAAAAGGAATGAAGAAAACAGGCTACATCCTCCCGGGTGGCGCAGTGGTTAAGGGCGCTGTACTGCAGCGCCAGGTGTGCCACCAGAGATTCTGGGTTCACGCCCAGGCTCTGTCCTAAACGGCCGCGACCGGGTAGTCCGTGGGGCAATGCACAATTGGCCTAGCATCGTCCGGGTTAGGGAGGGTTTGGCCGGTATTTTCTTAGGATATCCCTACCGGCCAAACCCTCCCTAGAGTCCCTGGTGGCACAGCTGGCGCTGTGGCAGGCCGGGCGCAGTGCATGGTGTTTCCTCCGACACATTGGTGATTCTGGGTTGGATGCGCGCTGTGTTAAGAAACAGTGCAGCTTGGTTGGGTTGTGTATCGGAGGATGCATAACCTGCAACCTTCGTCTCTCCCGAGCCCTACGGGAGTTGTAGCGATGAGACAAGATAGTAGCTACTAACAATTGGATACCATGAAATTGGGCTGAAAAAGGGGTCAAATTATTTAAAAATAACATAAATAAGTAAGAAAGTTGGCTATAAACATCTGAGAGCTCTATCATAATGTTAGCCTATGGATTACAGTAACTGTCACCACAACACACATGGGCTAAAATAAGTAATGTGCTAATTACTTATGTTAAGTAATGTTAGACATAGAAATGCAAACTACTTTTCTTATTAGCCTACCTTCCACAACATTGAGGCTGCATGACTTTTCAAGACCAGCGATGCAAACACATCCAGGCGTCTCTACAGATCCACTGTTGTAAGAGCTGCTTGATTGGCTGGGCTGAACATCGGCCTTCAAAAATAACAATCTTTTTCCCTCCTCCTGGTGAAGCCATTTATGTGTGTTCCCAAATGTGAGCCATGTTTTGTTTTTGTTTATTTGTTAAGATGTGTTAATGATGCACATTTTTTAATGATTAGCTAGCCACTGCTCTGAGGTAATTCACCAGCATTGACAGAAGTTGTAAAACGGAAACGGAAACACAATCGCGTTCGAATGGAACTGGGTCAAGTGGGCGGGGCTACATAAAGCCAATAGGAATATCTAAACGTTATTTGAATAACTCCAAAGCAATTACATGTGGCACAGGTGTGGTGGGGTAATATTAATCACATATAAGGCTGTGGTGGTCTCTACATTTTGTCAGTCGGTAATTGTCATGCAAAGGACTGCTGATCTCACAGTAATTAACATAAACATAAGCAGGCGTCCATGTATACAAGCTGCTGAGGCATGCCTTTGGAACATCTACATTTAAAAAAGTAAAAGTATACATCCATTTCATATAGCCTACACCATCATAATAATATCCATGATTTATTTAGTTGTGATAGGCCTATAAACATGGGAATGTCTTAGAAATCAAAACATAAGAGTTGCATGATGCCACTCTGTATTGATGATTTGGCAAAAAGTTGCAAAAAAAGGCTCTGATCATTCTAGCAGAGAGAGTGCAACAATTGCTTTGCTGCTCTGCTTGTATGGAAGCAAGTTAGATGGTATAAAAATGACAGAATTAAAAGTGAAATGAGAAAGGCTTCAATGACCAAAAGTCAACAGGTAGGCTGGTCTTTACGTTATAATTTGAATAGAGATGTTATTTGTAGGCTAACTGTAGGAAGGTGAGAAGTGCAGTGAAGTTATGGCTAGCTTCAATTAGCCTATTTATCTAGCTTCAATTAGCCTATTTGGCTAGCTTCAATTAGCCTATTTAGCTAGCTTCAATTAGCCTATTTAGCTAGCTTCTGTTGGTTTGATGCAGTCAAGACTGGTACTATGTAACCAGATGGGATGATAAATAACTAGCAAGAAGTTAGTCTAGCGTGATATAACAGTGGTTGCGGTCTCTCCCTCCATGTCTGCTCAGGTGCTCCGAGCCTCCTGTGTCTCCTCACACATTTACACACCACATGGTCTCTCCCTAATGGTCGCTCCCTAAAAGCCTACAGCTGCTCGCTCTGTGCCCCTCCCCCTCTCTCCCTTTCAGTAATGGCTCCGGTTGAATAAAGTAGCGAAAACAATTGGCTTTCCTGTTTGTTTTCTCTCTTGGATAGGACCGGTTGTCCTTTTAGGTACTGTCGGAAGGGGTTTTAAAAACGTATTTATGTATATTGGGTCTGGGGCTTTCCTGTGTCCGTTTGGGAATGGGAGCTCTAATTCCCATCACCATTTGTCTTCATCAGTCATATTATTCAAATTCAATCATGAAGTGTTTAGAGAGTGATTAGAGAGACAATAGAGCGCTGAGTACTAGGCTAATAGCAAGGGCCGTCAGCTAATTTGCCCAGTTTTGGATGGGATTACTGGGACTAACGGTCACATTGAATTTGACTGAGGCCATGACTCATGACTGCCGGTGTGGCGGTAATACGGTCACCACAACAGCCCTAATCTATAGGATATTCTACCTCACATGCGACCAGTAATGGCCATGCAATTGGCCTATTAAAATGATTATCTCTCTCCATAAAGATAATACAGAAATATCCAAGAGACTATAGTTGAGTGACAGGAATAGACAATCAAGAAATTCTAAATACATGTGTATTTAATTAGGTATGAAGTTACAAAGCATTACAAGGCATTATTCTAGGCATTATCAGAAAGGGAGAGAGAGAGAGAAGTCATAGTCTAACAGGCCATGCCCCTTGGGGTGGAGAGAAAGAAAGACAGTATATACACACTACCGGTCAAAAGTTATAGGACACCTACTCATTCAAGGATTTCTTTATTTTTACTATTTTATACATTGTAGAATAATAGTGAAGACATCAAAACTATGAAATAACACTTATGGAATCATGTAGGGTCCAAAATTGTTAAACAAATCAAAATATATTTTATATTTGAGATTCTTCAAATACCCATCCTTTGCCTTGATGACAGCCTTGCACACTATTGGCATTCTCTCAACCAGCTTCATGAGGTAGTCACCTGGAATGCATTTCAATTAACAGGTGTGCCTTGTTAAAAGTTAAAAGTGAATTTGTGGAATTTGTTTCCTTCTTAATGAGTTTGAGTTAATCAGTTGTGTTGTGACAAGGTAGGGAGGTATACAGAAGATAGCCATATTTGGTAAAATATCAACTCCCTATTAGGGTAAGAACAGCTCAAATAAGCAAAGAGAAATGAAAGTCCATCATTACTTTAAGCCATGAAGGTCAGACAATCCAAAAAATGTCAAGAACTTTGAAAGTTTCTACAAGTGCAGTCGCAAAAACCATCAAGTGCTATGATGAAACAGGCTCTCATGAGGACCGCCACAGGAATGGAAGACCTAGTGTTACCTCTGCTGCAGAGGATAAGTTCATTGGAGTTAGCAGCCTCTGAAATTGCAGCCCAAATAAATGCTTCACAGAGTTCAACTAACAGGCACATCTCAACATCAACTGTTCAGAGGAGACTGTGTGAATCAGGCCTTCATGGTCAAATTGCTGCAAAGAAACCAATAATATAATATATGATAATAACCAAAGGACGCTTTTATCCAAATAAGTCAAGAGAGACTTGCTTGGGCCAAGAAACACGATCAATGGACATTAGACTGGTGGAAATTTGTCCTTTGGTCTGGAGTCCAAATTTGAGATTTTTGTTTGTAACCGCCGTGTCTTTGTGAAACACGGTGTGAGTGAACAGATGATCTCTGCATGTGTATTTCCCACCGTAAAGCATGGATGAGGAGTTGGTATGGTGTGGGGGTGCTTTCCTGGTGACACTGTGATTTATTTAGAATTCAAAGCACACTTAACCAGCATGGCTACAGTATAATAAGCCTGGTAGAGCTGGCCTGAATGCTGTGTTCAGCGTTCTATTTAACTTCACATTGTATGATATCTGAAGTGAAATAGAGAGGTGAATCATTGATCAGGTTGGTTTCACCAGGCTACTCATAACCACCATTAATAATGGAATCAGTGATCAGGTTGGTTTCACCAGGCTACTCATAACCACCATTAATAATGGAATCAGTGATCAGGTTGGTTTCACCAGGCTACTCATAACCACCATTAATAATGGAATCAGTGCTCAGGTTGGTTTCACCAGGCTACTCATAACCACCATTAATAATGGAATCAGTGCTCAGGTTGGTTTCACCAGGCTACTCATAACCACCATTAATAATGGAATCAGTGCTCAGGTTGGTTTCACCAGGCTACTCATAACCACCATTAATAATGGAATCAGTGCTCAGGTTGGTTTCACCAGGCTACTCATAACCACCATTAATAATGGAATCAGTGATCAGGTTGGTTTCACCAGGCTACTCATAACCACCATTAATAATGGAATCAGTGATCAGGTTGGTTTCACCAGGCTACTCATAACCACCATTAATAATGGAATCAGTGATCAGGTTGGTTTCACCAGGCTACTCATAACCACCATTAATAATGGAATCAGTGATCAGGTTGGTTTCACCAGGCTACTCATAACCACCATTAATAATGGAATCAGTGATCAGGTTGGTTTCACCAGGCTACTCATAACCACCATTAATAATGGAATCAGTGAATCAGGTTGGTTTCACCAGGCTGGAACAGGTTGGTTTCACCAGGCTACTCATAACCACCATTAATAATGGAATCAGTGATCAGGTTGGTTTCACCAGGCTACTCATAACCACCATTAATAATGGAATCAGTGATCAGGTTGGTTTCACCAGGCTACTCATAACCACCATTAATAATGGAATCAGTGATCAGGTTGGTTTCACCAGGCTACTCATAACCACCATTAATAATGGAATCAGTGATCAGGTTGGTTTCACCAGGCTACTCATAACCACCATTAATAATGGAATCAGTGATCAGGTTGGTTTCACCAGGCTACTCATAACCACCATTAATAATGGAATCAGTGCTCAGGTTGGTTTCACCAGGCTACTCATAACCACCATTAATAATGGAATCAGTGCTCAGGTTGGTTTCACCAGGCTACTCATAACCACCATTAATAATGGAATCAGTGATCAGGTTGGTTTCACCAGGCATAACCACTCATAACCACCATTAATAATGGAATCAGTGATCAGGTTGGTTTCACCAGGCTACTCATAACCACCATTACCATTAATAATGGAATCAGTGCTCAGGTTAATGGAATCAGTGCATTAATAATCAGTGTTGGTTTCACCAGGCTACTCATAACCACCATTAATAATGGAATCAGTGCTCAGGTTGGTTTCACCAGGCTACTCATAACCACCATTAATAATGGAATCAGTGATCAGGTTGGTTTCACCAGGCTACTCACCAGGCTACTCATAACCACCATTAAACCACCAGGTTGGTTTAATAATGGAACCATTAATAATGAATCAGGTTGGTTTCACCAGGCTACTCATAACCACCATTAATAATGGAATCAGTGCTCTGTGTGGGTGCGTGTGTGTGCGTGTGCCTGTGTGTGTTTGTGTGTGTGACCAACCAGTATCTTTGATGAGGTGCTGATCTACGCTGCTGTGCCCATCACTGAGGCTCTGGCAAAGACCTCACCACCAACCTCACCTCTTGCCTGTTCACCAACAGTCGTCGATGCGGAGAACAAAATTAGGTAGGTTTAGTTTGACTTGTGTCAGATATTATCTATCCTAAATGCCATTGTTAATAGAATAGTGACTCTGTATGTCATTTATGTGCTCATAGAAACATGTGGAGTCAACACATGGAGACTTGCAAGATAATGTGATGAAGTCCAGACTGACAGATGGGCTTGATACTCATGCCTGTGAATGGAGAGAGACCTGGAACTCTGCATAAACATTTTACGAGACACAACTTTTACTTGTATTGTCTTTTTTAAATGATTTGAATTGAATGGTATAAGTCCATATGGGGAAAGAGAAACACTGACCACTCTGACATGTTACCATTATATTACCACCACACAGGAAGTTATGACCACTCTGACATGTTACCATTATATTACCACCACACAGGAAGTTATGACCACTCTGACATGTTACCATTATATTACCACCACACAGGAAGTTATGACCACTCTGACATGTTACCATTATATTACCACCACACAGGAAGTTATGACCACTCTGACATGTTACCATTATATTACCACCACACAGGAAGTTATGACCACTCTGACATGTTACCATTATATTACCACCACACAGGAAGTTATGACCACTCTGACATGTTACCATTATATTACCACCACACAGGAAGTTATGACCACTCTGACATGTTACCATTATATTACATTTACCACACAGGAAGTTATGACCACTCTGACATGTTACCATTATATTACCACCACACAGGAAGTTATGACCACTCTGACATGTTACCATTATATTACCACCACACAGGAAGTTATGACCACTCTGACATGTTACCATTATATTACCACCACACAGGAAGTTATGACCACTCTGACATGTTACCATTATATTACCACCACACAGGAAGTTATGACCACTCTGACATGTTACCATTATATTACCACCACACAGGAAGTTATGACCACTCTGACATGTTACCATTATATTACCACCACACAGGAAGTTATGACCACTCTGACATGTTACCATTATATTACCACCACACAGGAAGTTATGACCACTCTGACATGTTACCATTATATTACCACCACACAGGAAGTTATGACCACTCTGACATGTTACCATTATATTACCACCACACAGGAAGTTATGACCACTCTGACATGTTATGACCATTATATTACCACCACACAGGAAGTTATGACCACTCTGACATGTTACCATTATATTACCACCACACAGGAAGTTATGACCACTCTGACATGTTACCATTATATTACCACCACACAGGAAGTTATGACCACTCTGACATGTTACCATTATATTACCAACACACAGGAAGTTATGACCACTCTGACATGTTACCATTATATTACCGCCACACAGGAAGTTATGACCACTCTGACATGTTACCATTATATTACCGCCACACAGGAAGTTATGACCACTCTGACATGTTACCATTACAGCCCCATTACCAACACACAGGAAGTTATGACCACTCAGACATGTTACCATTACAGCCCCATTACCACCACACAGGAAGTTATGACCACTCTGACATGTTACCATTATATTACCACCACACAGGAAGTTATGACCACTCTGACATGTTACCATTACAGCCCCATTACCAACACACAGGAAGTTATGACCACTCTGACATGTTACCATTACAGCCCCATTACCACCACACAGGAAGTTATGACCCCTGACATGTTACCATTATATTACCACCACACAGGAAGTTATGACCACTCTGACATGTTACCATTATATTACCAACACACAGGAAGTTATGACCACTCTGACATGTTACCATTATATTACCACCACACAGGAAGTTATGACCACTCTGACATGTTACCATTATATTACCAACACACAGGAAGTTATGACCACTCTGACATGTTACCATTATATTACCACCACACAGGAAGTTATGACCACTCTGACATGTTACCATTATATTACCACCACACAGGAAGTTATGACCACTCTGACATGTTACCATTATATTACCACCACACAGGAAGTTATGACCACTCTGACATGTTACCATTATATTACCAACACACAGGAAGTTATGACCACTCTGACATGTTACCATTATATTACCACCACACAGGAAGTTATGACCACTCTGACATGTTACCATTATATTACCACCACACAGGAAGTTATGACCACTCTGACATGTTACCATTATATTACCACCACACAGGAAGTTATGACCACTCTGACATGTTACCATTATATTACCACCACACAGGAAGTTATGACCACTCTGACATGTTACCATTATATTACCACCACACAGGAAGTTATGACCACTCTGACATGTTACCATTATATTACCACCACACAGGAAGTTATGAACACTCTGACATGTTACCATTATATTACCAACACACAGGAAGTTATGACCACTCTGACATGTTATCATTGTAGCCCCATTACCACCACACAGGAAGTTATGACCACTCTGACATGGACCATTGTATTACCACCACACAGGAAGTTATGACCACTCTGACATGGACCATTGTAGCCCCATTACCAACACACAGGAAGTTATGACCACTCTGACATGTTACCATTATATTACCACCACACAGGAAGTTATGACCACTCTGACATGTTACCATTGTAGCCCCATTACCAACACACAGGAAGTTATGACCACTCTGACATGTTACCATTATATTACCAACACACAGGAAGTTATGACCACTCTGACATGTTACCATTGTAGCCCCATTACCAACACACAGGAAGTTATGACCACTCTGACATGTTACCATTATATTACCAACACACAGGAAGTTATGACCACTCTGACATGTTACCATTGTAGCCCCATTACCACCACACAGGAAGTTATGACCACTCTGACATGTTACCATTATATTACCAACACACAGGAAGTTATGACCACTCTGACATGTTACCATTGTAGCCCCATTACCACCACACAGGAAGTTATGACCACTCTGACATGTTACCATTATATTACCACCACACAGGAAGTTATGACCACTCTGACATGTTACCATTGTAGCCCCATTACCAACACACAGGAAGTTATGACCACTCTGACATGTTACCATTATATTACCACCACACAGGAAGTTATGACCACTCTGACATGTTACCATTGTAGCCCCATTACCACCACACAGGAAGTTATGACCACTCTGACATGTTACCATTATATTACCAACACACAGGAAGTTATGACCACTCTGACATGTTACCATTGTAGCCCCATTACCAACACACAGGAAGTTATGACCACTCTGACATGTTACCATTATATTACCAACACACAGGAAGTTATGACCACTCTGACATGTTACCATTGTAGCCCCATTACCAACACACAGGAAGTTATGACCACTCTGACATGTTACCATTATATTACCAACACACAGGAAGTTATGACCACTCTGACATGTTACCATTGTAGCCCCATTACCAACACACAGGAAGTTATGACCACTCTGACATGTTACCATTATATTACCAACACACAGGAAGTTATGACCACTCTGACATGTTACCATTGTAGCCCCATTACCAACACACAGGAAGTTATGACCACTCTGACATGTTACCATTATATTACCACCACACAGGAAGTTATGACCACTCTGACATGTTACCATTATATTACCACCACACAGGAAGTTATGACCACTCTGACATGTTACCATTATATTACCAACACACAGGAAGTTATGACCACTCTGACATGTTATCATTGTAGCCCCATTACCACCACACAGGAAGTTATGACCACTCTGACATGGACCATTGTATTACCACCACACAGGAAGTTATGACCACTCTGACATGGACCATTGTAGCCCCATTACCAACACACAGGAAGTTATGACCACTCTGACATGTTACCATTATATTACCACCACACAGGAAGTTATGACCACTCTGACATGTTACCATTGTAGCCCCATTACCAACACACAGGAAGTTATGACCACTCTGACATGTTACCATTATATTACCAACACACAGGAAGTTATGACCACTCTGACATGTTACCATTGTAGCCCCATTACCAACACACAGGAAGTTATGACCACTCTGACATGTTACCATTATATTACCAACACACAGGAAGTTATGACCACTCTGACATGTTACCATTGTAGCCCCATTACCAACACACAGGAAGTTATGACCACTCTGACATGTTACCATTATATTACCAACACACAGGAAGTTATGACCACTCTGACATGTTACCATTATATTACCACCACACAGGAAGTTATGACCACTCTGACATGTTACCATTATATTACCAACACACAGGAAGTTATGACCACTCTGACATGTTACCATTATATTACCAACACACAGGAAGTTATGACCACTCTGACATGTTACCATTATATTACCACCACACAGGAAGTTATGACCACTCTGACATGTTACCATTATATTACCAACACACAGGAAGTTATGACCACTCTGACATGTTACCATTATATTACCACCACACAGGAAGTTATGACCACTCTGACATGTTACCATTATATTACCAACACACAGGAAGTTATGACCACTCTGACATGTTACCATTGTAGCCCCATTACCAACACACAGGAAGTTATGACCACTCTGACATGTTACCATTATATTACCACCACACAGGAAGTTATGACCACTCTGACATGTTACCATTATATTACCACCACACAGGAAGTTATGACCACTCTGACATGTTACCATTATATTACCACCACACAGGAAGTTATGACCACTCTGACATGTTACCATTATATTACCAACACACAGGAAGTTATGACCACTCTGACATGTTACCATTATATTACCACCACACAGGAAGTTATGACCACTCTGACATGTTCCCATTATATTACCACCACACAGGAAGTTATGACCACTCTGACATGTTACCATTATATTACCACCACACAGGAAGTTATGACCACTCTGACATGTTACCATTGTAGCCCCATTACCACCACACAGGAAGTTATGACCACTCTGACATGTTACCATTGTAGCCCCATTACCACCACACAGGAAGTTATGACCACTCTGACATGTTACCATTGTAGCCCCATTACCAACACACAGGAAGTTATGACCACTCTGACATGTTACCATTGTAGCCCCATTACCAACACACAGGAAGTTATGACCACTCTGACATGTTACCATTGTAGCCCCATTACCAACACACAGGAAGTTATGACCACTCTGACATGTTACCATTGTAGCCCCATTACCAACACACAGGAAGTTATGACCACTCTGACATGTTACCATTGTAGCCCCATTACCAACACACAGGAAGTTATGACCACTTTGACATGTTACCATTGTAGCCCCATTACCAACACACAGGAAGTTATGACCACTCTGACATGGACCATTGTAGCCCCATTACCACCACACAGGAAGTTATGACCACTCTGACATGTTACCATTGTAGCCCCATTACCAACACACAGGAAGTTATGACCACTCTGACATGTTACCATTGTAGCCCCATTACCAACACACAGGAAGTTATGACCACTCTGACATGTTACCATTGTAGCCCCATTACCAACACACAGGAAGTTATGACCACTCTGACATGTTACCATTATATTACCAACACACAGGAAGTTATGACCACTCTGACATGTTACCATTGTAGCCCCATTACCAACACACAGGAAGTTATGACCACTCTGACATGTTACCATTGTAGCCCCATTACCAACACACAGGAAGTTATGACCACTCTGACATGTTACCATTGTAGCCCCATTACCAACACACAGGAAGTTATGACCACTCTGACATGTTACCATTGTAGCCCCATTACCAACACACAGGAAGTTATGACCACTCTGACATGTTACCATTATATTACCACCACACAGGAAGTTATGACCACTCTGACATGTTACCATTATATTACCACCACACAGGAAGTTATGACCACTCTGACATGTTACCATTATATTACCAACACACAGGAAGTTATGACCACTCTGACATGTTATCATTGTAGCCCCATTACCACCACACAGGAAGTTATGACCACTCTGACATGGACCATTGTATTACCACCACACAGGAAGTTATGACCACTCTGACATGGACCATTGTAGCCCCATTACCAACACACAGGAAGTTATGACCACTCTGACATGTTACCATTATATTACCACCACACAGGAAGTTATGACCACTCTGACATGTTACCATTGTAGCCCCATTACCAACACACAGGAAGTTATGACCACTCTGACATGTTACCATTATATTACCAACACACAGGAAGTTATGACCACTCTGACATGTTACCATTGTAGCCCCATTACCAACACACAGGAAGTTATGACCACTCTGACATGTTACCATTATATTACCAACACACAGGAAGTTATGACCACTCTGACATGTTACCATTGTAGCCCCATTACCAACACACAGGAAGTTATGACCACTCTGACATGTTACCATTATATTACCAACACACAGGAAGTTATGACCACTCTGACATGTTACCATTATATTACCACCACACAGGAAGTTATGACCACTCTGACATGTTACCATTATATTACCAACACACAGGAAGTTATGACCACTCTGACATGTTACCATTATATTACCAACACACAGGAAGTTATGACCACTCTGACATGTTACCATTATATTACCACCACACAGGAAGTTATGACCACTCTGACATGTTACCATTATATTACCAACACACAGGAAGTTATGACCACTCTGACATGTTACCATTATATTACCACCACACAGGAAGTTATGACCACTCTGACATGTTACCATTATATTACCAACACACAGGAAGTTATGACCACTCTGACATGTTACCATTGTAGCCCCATTACCAACACACAGGAAGTTATGACCACTCTGACATGTTACCATTATATTACCACCACACAGGAAGTTATGACCACTCTGACATGTTACCATTATATTACCACCACACAGGAAGTTATGACCACTCTGACATGTTACCATTATATTACCACCACACAGGAAGTTATGACCACTCTGACATGTTACCATTATATTACCAACACACAGGAAGTTATGACCACTCTGACATGTTACCATTATATTACCACCACACAGGAAGTTATGACCACTCTGACATGTTCCCATTATATTACCACCACACAGGAAGTTATGACCACTCTGACATGTTACCATTATATTACCACCACACAGGAAGTTATGACCACTCTGACATGTTACCATTGTAGCCCCATTACCACCACACAGGAAGTTATGACCACTCTGACATGTTACCATTGTAGCCCCATTACCACCACACAGGAAGTTATGACCACTCTGACATGTTACCATTGTAGCCCCATTACCAACACACAGGAAGTTATGACCACTCTGACATGTTACCATTGTAGCCCCATTACCAACACACAGGAAGTTATGACCACTCTGACATGTTACCATTGTAGCCCCATTACCAACACACAGGAAGTTATGACCACTCTGACATGTTACCATTGTAGCCCCATTACCAACACACAGGAAGTTATGACCACTCTGACATGTTACCATTGTAGCCCCATTACCAACACACAGGAAGTTATGACCACTTTGACATGTTACCATTGTAGCCCCATTACCAACACACAGGAAGTTATGACCACTCTGACATGGACCAGTGTAGCCCCATTACCACCACACAGGAAGTTATGACCACTCTGACATGTTACCATTGTAGCCCCATTACCAACACACAGGAAGTTATGACCACTCTGACATGTTACCATTGTAGCCCCATTACCAACACACAGGAAGTTATGACCACTCTGACATGTTACCATTGTAGCCCCATTACCAACACACAGGAAGTTATGACCACTCTGACATGTTACCATTATATTACCAACACACAGGAAGTTATGACCACTCTGACATGTTACCATTGTAGCCCCATTACCAACACACAGGAAGTTATGACCACTCTGACATGTTACCATTGTAGCCCCATTACCAACACACAGGAAGTTATGACCACTCTGACATGTTACCATTGTAGCCCCATTACCAACACACAGGAAGTTATGACCACTCTGACATGTTACCATTGTAGCCCCATTACCAACACACAGGAAGTTATGACCACTCTGACATGGACCATTGTAGCCCCATTACCACCACACAGGAAGTTATGACCACTCTGACATGTTACCATTGTAGCCCCATTACCAACACACAGGAAGTTATGACCACTCTGACATGTTACCATTGTAGCCCCATTACCAACACACAGGAAGTTATGACCACTCTGACATGTTACCATTGTAGCCCCATTACCAACACACAGGAAGTTATGACCACTCTGACATGTTACCATTATATTACCAACACACAGGAAGTTATGACCACTCTGACATGTTACCATTGTAGCCCCATTACCAACACACAGGAAGTTATGACCACTCTGACATGTTACCATTGTAGCCCCATTACCAACACACAGGAAGTTATGACCACTCTGACATGTTACCATTGTAGCCCCATTACCAACACACAGGAAGTTATGACCACTCTGACATGTTACCATTGTAGCCCCATTACCAACACACAGGAAGTTATGACCACTCTGACATGTTACCATTGTAGCCCCATTACCAACACACAGGAAGTTATGACCACTCTGACATGTTACCATTGTAGCCCCATTACCACCACACAGGAAGTTATGACCACTCTGACATGTTACCATTGTAGCCCCATTACCAACACACAGGAAGTTATGACCACTCTGACATGTTACCATTGTAGCCCCATTACCAACACACAGGAAGTTATGACCACTCTGACATGTTACCATTTAGCCCCATTACCACCACACAGGAAGTTATGACCACTCTGACATGTTACCATTGTAGCCCCATTACCAACACACAGGAAGTTATGACCACTCTGACATGTTACCATTGTAGCCCCATTACCAACACACAGGAAGTTATGACCACTCTGACATGTTACCATTGTAGCCCCATTACCACCACACAGGAAGTTATGACCACTCTGACATGTTACCATTGTAGCCCCATTCAACACACAGGAAGTTATGACCACTCTGACAACCACACAGGAAGTTATGACCACTCTGACATGGACCATTGTAGCCCCATTACCAACACACAGGAAGTTATGACCACTCTGACATGGACCATTAGCCCCATTACCAACACACAGGAAGTTATGACCACTCTGACATGTTACCATTTAGCCCCATTACCAACACACAGGAAGTTATGACCACTCTGACATGTTACCATTTAGCCCCATTACCAACACACAGGAAGTTATGACCACTCTGACATGTTACCATTGTAGCCCCATTACCACCACACAGGAAGTTATGACCACTCTGACATGTTACCATTATATTACCACCACACAGGAAGTTATGACCACTCTGACATGTTACCATTATATTACCAACACACAGGAAGTTATGACCACTCTGACATGTTACCATTATATTACCACCACACAGGAAGTTATGACCACTCTGACATGTTACCATTATATTACCAACACACAGGAAGTTATGACCACTCTGACATGTTACCATTGTAGCCCCATTACCAACACACAGGAAGTTATGACCACTCTGACATGTTACCATTATATTACCACCACACAGGAAGTTATGACCACTCTGACATGTTACCATTATATTACCACCACACAGGAAGTTATGACCACTCTGACATGTTACCATTATATTACCACCACACAGGAAGTTATGACCACTCTGACATGTTACCATTATATTACCAACACACAGGAAGTTATGACCACTCTGACATGTTACCATTATATTACCACCACACAGGAAGTTATGACCACTCTGACATGTTCCCATTATATTACCACCACACAGGAAGTTATGACCACTCTGACATGTTACCATTATATTACCACCACACAGGAAGTTATGACCACTCTGACATGTTACCATTGTAGCCCCATTACCACCACACAGGAAGTTATGACCACTCTGACATGTTACCATTGTAGCCCCATTACCACCACACAGGAAGTTATGACCACTCTGACATGTTACCATTGTAGCCCCATTACCAACACACAGGAAGTTATGACCACTCTGACATGTTACCATTGTAGCCCCATTACCAACACACAGGAAGTTATGACCACTCTGACATGTTACCATTGTAGCCCCATTACCAACACACAGGAAGTTATGACCACTCTGACATGTTACCATTGTAGCCCCATTACCAACACACAGGAAGTTATGACCACTCTGACATGTTACCATTGTAGCCCCATTACCAACACACAGGAAGTTATGACCACTTTGACATGTTACCATTGTAGCCCCATTACCAACACACAGGAAGTTATGACCACTCTGACATGGACCATTGTAGCCCCATTACCACCACACAGGAAGTTATGACCACTCTGACATGTTACCATTGTAGCCCCATTACCAACACACAGGAAGTTATGACCACTCTGACATGTTACCATTGTAGCCCCATTACCAACACACAGGAAGTTATGACCACTCTGACATGTTACCATTGTAGCCCCATTACCAACACACAGGAAGTTATGACCACTCTGACATGTTACCATTATATTACCAACACACAGGAAGTTATGACCACTCTGACATGTTACCATTGTAGCCCCATTACCAACACACAGGAAGTTATGACCACTCTGACATGTTACCATTGTAGCCCCATTACCAACACACAGGAAGTTATGACCACTCTGACATGTTACCATTGTAGCCCCATTACCAACACACAGGAAGTTATGACCACTCTGACATGTTACCATTGTAGCCCCATTACCAACACACAGGAAGTTATGACCACTCTGACATGTTACCATTATATTACCACCACACAGGAAGTTATGACCACTCTGACATGTTACCATTATATTACCACACACAGGAAGTTATGACCACTCTGACATGTTACCATTATATTACCAACACACAGGAAGTTATGACCACTCTGACATGTTATCATTGTAGCCCCATTACCACCACACAGGAAGTTATGACCACTCTGACATGGACCATTGTATTACCACCACACAGGAAGTTATGACCACTCTGACATGGACCATTGTAGCCCCATTACCAACACACAGGAAGTTATGACCACTCTGACATGTTACCATTATATTACCACACACAGGAAGTTATGACCACTCTGACATGTTACCATTGTAGCCCCATTACCAACACACAGGAAGTTATGACCACTCTGACATGTTACCATTATATTACCAACACACAGGAAGTTATGACCACTCTGACATGTTACCATTGTAGCCCCATTACCAACACACAGGAAGTTATGACCACTCTGACATGTTACCATTATATTACCAACACACAGGAAGTTATGACCACTCTGACATGTTACCATTTAGCCCCATTACCAACACACAGGAAGTTATGACCACTCTGACATGTTACCATTATATTACCAACACACAGGAAGTTATGACCACTCTGACATGTTACCATTATATTACCACCACACAGGAAGTTATGACCACTCTGACATGTTACCATTATATTACCAACACACAGGAAGTTATGACCACTCTGACATGTTACCATTATATTACCAACACACAGGAAGTTATGACCACTCTGACATGTTACCATTATATTACCACCACACAGGAAGTTATGACCACTCTGACATGTTACCATTATATTACCAACACACAGGAAGTTATGACCACTCTGACATGTTACCATTATATTACCACCACACAGGAAGTTATGACCACTCTGACATGTTACCATTATATTACCAACACACAGGAAGTTATGACCACTCTGACATGTTACCATTGTAGCCCCATTACCAACACACAGGAAGTTATGACCACTCTGACATGTTACCATTATATTACCACCACACAGGAAGTTATGACCACTCTGACATGTTACCATTATATTACCACCACACAGGAAGTTATGACCACTCTGACATGTTACCATTATATTACCACCACACAGGAAGTTATGACCACTCTGACATGTTACCATTATATTACCAACACACAGGAAGTTATGACCACTCTGACATGTTACCATTATATTACCACCACACAGGAAGTTATGACCACTCTGACATGTTCCCATTATATTACCACACACAGGAAGTTATGACCACTTTGACATGTTACCATTATATTACCACCACACAGGAAGTTATGACCACTCTGACATGTTACCATTGTAGCCCCATTACCACCACACAGGAAGTTATGACCACTCTGACATGTTACCATTGTAGCCCCATTACCACCACACAGGAAGTTATGACCACTCTGACATGTTACCATTGTAGCCCCATTACCAACACACAGGAAGTTATGACCACTCTGACATGTTACCATTGTAGCCCCATTACCAACACACAGGAAGTTATGACCACTCTGACATGTTACCATTGTAGCCCCATTACCAACACACAGGAAGTTATGACCACTCTGACATGTTACCATTGTAGCCCCATTACCAACACACAGGAAGTTATGACCACTCTGACATGTTACCATTGTAGCCCCATTACCAACACACAGGAAGTTATGACCACTCTGACATGTTACCATTTAGCCCCATTACCAACACACAGGAAGTTATGACCACTCTGACATGTTACCATTGTAGCCCCATTACCAACACACAGGAAGTTATGACCACTCTGACATGTTACCATTGTAGCCCCATTACCAACACACAGGAAGTTATGACCACTCTGACATGTTACCATTGTAGCCCCATTACCAACACACAGGAAGTTATGACCACTCTGACATGTTACCATTGTAGCCCCATTACCAACACACAGGAAGTTATGACCACTCTGACATGGACCATTGTAGCCCCATTACCACCACACAGGAAGTTATGACCACTCTGACATGTTACCATTGTAGCCCCATTACCAACACACAGGAAGTTATGACCACTCTGACATGTTACCATTGTAGCCCCATTACCAACACACAGGAAGTTATGACCACTCTGACATGTTACCATTGTAGCCCCATTACCAACACACAGGAAGTTATGACCACTCTGACATGTTACCATTATATTACCAACACACAGGAAGTTATGACCACTCTGACATGTTACCATTGTAGCCCCATTACCAACACACAGGAAGTTATGACCACTCTGACATGTTACCATTGTAGCCCCATTACCAACACACAGGAAGTTATGACCACTCTGACATGTTACCATTGTAGCCCCATTACCAACACACAGGAAGTTATGACCACTCTGACATGTTACCATTGTAGCCCCATTACCAACACACAGGAAGTTATGACCACTCTGACATGTTACCATTGTAGCCCCATTACCAACACACAGGAAGTTATGACCACTCTGACATGTTACCATTGTAGCCCCATTACCACCACACAGGAAGTTATGACCACTCTGACATGTTACCATTGTAGCCCCATTACCACCACACAGGAAGTTATGACCACTCTGACATGTTACCATTGTAGCCCCATTACCAACACACAGGAAGTTATGACCACTCTGACATGTTACCATTGTAGCCCCATTACCAACACACAGGAAGTTATGACCACTCTGACATGTTACCATTGTAGCCCCATTACCAACACACAGGAAGTTATGACCACTCTGACATGTTACCATTGTAGCCCCATTACCACCACACAGGAAGTTATGACCACTCTGACATGGACCATTGTAGCCCCATTACCAACACACAGGAAGTTATGACCACTCTGACATGGACCATTGTAGCCCCATTACCAACACACAGGAAGTTATGACCACTCTGACATGGACCATTGTAGCCCCATTACCAACACACAGGAAGTTATGACCACTCTGACATGGACCATTGTAGCCCCATTACCAACACACAGGAAGTTATGACCACTCTGACATGGACCATTGTAGCCCCATTACCAACACACAGGAAGTTATGACCACTCTGACATGTTACCATTGTAGCCCCATTACCACCACACAGGAAGTTATGACCACTCTGACATGTTACCATTGTAGCCCCATTACCACCACACAGGAAGTTATGACCACTCTGACATGTTACCATTGTAGCCCCATTACCACCACACAGGAAGTTATGACCACTCTGACATGTTACCATTGTAGCCAATTTGTAAGTCGCTCTGGATAAGAGCGTCTGCTATATGACTTAAAATGTAAATGTAATGTAAATGTAGCCCCATTACCAACACACAGGAAGTTATGACCACTCTGACATGTTACCATTGTAGCCCCATTACCAACACACAGGAAGTTATGACCACTCTGACATGTTACCATTGTAGCCCCATTACCAACACACAGGAAGTTATGACCACTCTGACATGGACCATTGTAGCCCCATTACCAACACACAGGAAGTTATGACCACTCTGACATGTTACCATTGTAGCCCCATTACCACCACACAGGAAGTTATGACCACTCTGACATGTTACCATTGTAGCCCCATTACCACCACACAGGAAGTTATGACCACTCTGACATGTTACCATTACAGCCCCATTACCACCACACCACTCTGGTTACCAGTTATGACCACTCTGACATGTTACCATTGTAGCCCCATTACCAACACACAGGAAGTTATGACCACTCTGACATGTTACCATTGTAGCCCCATTACCAACACACAGGAAGTTATGACCACTCTGACATGTTACCATTGTAGCCCCATTACCAACACACAGGAAGTTATGACCACTCTGACATGTTACCATTACAGCCCCATTACCACCACACAGGAAGTTATGACCACTCTGACATGTTACCATTGTAGCCCCATTACCAACACACAGGAAGTTATGACCACTCTGACATGTTACCATTGTAGCCCCATTACCACCACACAGGAAGTTATGACCACTCTGACATGTTTACCAAGGTAGCCCCATTACCACCACACAGGAAGTTATGACCACTCTGACATGTTTACCAAGGTAGCCCCATTACCACCACACAGGAAGTTATGACCACTCTGACATGTTACCATTGTAGCCCCATTACCAACACACAGGAAGTTATGACCACTCTGACATGTTACCATTGTAGCCCCATTACCACCACACAGGAAGTTATGACCACTCTGACATGTTACCATTACAGCCCCATTACCACCACACAGGAAGTTATGACCACTCTGACATGTTACCATTACAGCCCCATTACCACCACACAGGAAGTTATGACTACTCTGACATGTTACCATTATATTACCACCACACAGGAAGTTATGACTACTCTGACATGTTACCATTATATTACCACCACACAGGAAGTTATGACCACTCTGACATGTTACCATTACAGCCCCATTACCACCACACAGGAAGTTATGACCACTCTGACATGTTACCATTACAGCCCCATTACCACCACACAGGAAGTTATGACCACTCTGACATGTTTACCAAGGTAGCCCCATTACCACCACACAGGAAGTTATGACCACTCTGACATGTTTACCAAGGTAGCCCCATTACCACCACACAGGAAGTTATGACCAATCTGACATGTTTACCAATGTAGCCCCATTACCACCACACAGGAAGTTATGACCACTCTGACATGTTACCATTACAGCCCCATTACCACCACACAGGAAGTTATGACTACTCTGACATGTTACCATTATATTACCACCACACAGGAAGTTATGACCACTCTGACATGTTTACCAAGGTAGCCCCATTACCACCACACAGGAAGTTATGACCAATCTGACATGTTTACCAATGTAGCCCCATTACCACCACACAGGAAGTTATGACCACTCTGACATGTTACCATTACAGCCCCATTACCACCACACAGGAAGTTATGACTACTCTGACATGTTACCATTATATTACCACCACACAGGAAGTTATGACCACTCTGACATGTTACCATTACAGCCCCATTACCACCAGACAGGAAGTTATGACTACTCTGACATGTTACCATTATATTACCACCACACACGAAGTTATGACCACTCTGACATGTTACCATTACATCCCCATTACCACCACACAGGAAGTTATGACCACTCTGACATGTTACCATTATATTACCACCACACAGGAGGTTATGACCACTCTGACATGTTACCATTATATTACCACCACACAGGAAGTTATGACCACTCTGACATGTTACCATTACAGCCCCATTACCACCACACAGGAAGTTATGACCACTCTGACATGTTACCATTACAGCCCCATTACCACCACACAGGAAGTTATGACTACTCTGACATGTTACCATTATATTACCACCACACAGGAAGTTATGACCACTCTGACATGTTTACCAAGGTAGCCCCATTACCACCAGACAAAATGCCCTTTAAAATGAGGTTTTAGATTTCTATATGTTCAATCCATAAATCATCTAAACGCACATACAACAGTAGCCTCTTGCACTTTTGACAAAGATTTCTCCTGATCCCTAATTAACATGATATGACTAAATACTTATAGCCCCTAGGCTAATTCATGTTTTTCTTTCGATTTATTGAATTATCTACATTATATTATTTAAAGTTATCCCTTTGGAGTGTAATACGACATTGTTAAAAAAATATGCCTAAATTGGGCACTCCTGTAAGTTTTTGCAATTGAAAGCATTAGGGCTTATATTAACTTTGATATTCTTAATTATGTGCTACAGAGTGGCGCAGTGGCCTAAGGCACTTCATCTCAGTAATAGAGATGTCACTACAGTCCCTGGTTCGATTCTAGGCTGTATCACAACTGGCAGTGATTGGGAGTCCCAAAGGGCGGTGTGCTGATGGCCCAGCGTTATTACGGTCTGGCCGGGTTAGGCCGTCATTGTAAATAAAACATTTGTTGTTTACCGACTTCCCTAGTTAAATAAAAATAAATAAATAAATAAAAAAGTACTTTTCTTCGATGTGTGTTATAAAGATGCAAATGTTTTTGCATTGCTCAGTTTACTAAACTCTTGTTAAGTAATTGCTTACTGATAACGCACACTGCCAATTTAAATGACACTGAGATTACAATGAGGTTACAATTTTTGCACACAATCTCGCCTATAGTATGAATTTTTTAAATTCTGTGTTAACTACTTGTCAGACATTGTGTTCTGAATCAGGTTTCATTATTTTTTCTTATCTATTAGGATCCCGATTAGCCGACGCCAATGGCGACAGCTTGTCTTACTGGGGTCTGACATATAATGAAAAATACATTTACAGACAATACACTTTACAATTTACACTTAAAAACATTAACGGGTGTGTGTGTGCATCGATCAGTTACACATAAATATCAGTACATACACAAGTAGGTCACATTTAAAATGATGACAGAGGTGAGACAGCCATAAATCAGGAAGGCCTTCTCCTAAGTGACATCCTGATCTCTTATCCGCAAAGCATCTCAGAACGTGTCCTAGGAATCACCAGCTGTGAACTCTACAGCACGCTTCAAAAAAACACAGTGAAAGACACTGTACATCAAATGTTTTATATAATTTCCCCCTGTCACGTTCTGACCTTTATTTCCTTTGTTTTGTCATTATTTAGTATGGTCAGGCCGTGAGTTGGGGTGGGCAGTCTATGTTTGATTTTCTATGATTTGGGGATTTCTATGTTTTGGCCTAGTATGGTTCTCAATCAGAGGCAGGTGTCATTAGTTGTCTCTGATTGAGAATCATACTTAGGTAGCCTGGGTTGCACTGTTTGTTTGTGGGTGACTGTCTATGTTGATTGCTTGTTTCAGCACAGTTCTCATTAGCTTCACGGTTGGTATTTCAGTTATTGTTTTTGTATAGTGTTTCAGTGTTCAGTGTTTTCGTTATTAAAATTAATGATGAACACATACCACGCCGCATTTTGGTCCTCCGATCCATCTCGCCTCTCCTCTTCAGATGAAGAGGAGGACGACTGTGACACCCCCTGACATGATCTGGGGAATAACTTTTATTCAGACGGTTGTTAAAAGCAGAATTTTGATTATATTACATTTGAGAATTTCGCATAATATCACTCCTGTTTAACAACTCTCAAGTTACTTTTGCACAGAAGGCATCAAGTCACTTGCTGATATTGTTGCATACAACATTTGAAAGGTCTATCATTTTAAATGTTATTTTTTATTTAACTAGACAAGTCAGTTAAGAACAAATTCTTATTTACAATGACGGCCTACCCCGGCCAAGCCCTAACGACGCTGGGCCAATTGTCCCCTATGGGACTCCCAATCATGGCCGGTTGTGATACAGCCTGGAATCGAACCAGGTCTGTAGTGACGCCTCTAGCACTGAGATGCAGTGCTTTAGACCACCTTGCCACTCAGAGGCCCATTGCCAGATTGAAAGAGGTTTATGGTCATTTTTGCACATTTTTGCAAATTCTATACAATTCTAATACTATTGAACTACGAAAATCTCCCCATTACAATGTAGATAAAAAAAATTAAAAAACTTTTATTTAACTAGGCAAGTCAGTTAACAAACTCTTATTTACAATGACAGCCTAACAAAAGGCCTCCTATATGACAAAACACACATAACAACACAAACCTACATGAAGAGAGACCTAAGGCAACAACATAGCAAGGCAGCAACACATGCCAACACAGCATGGTAGCAACACAACATGACAACATGGTAGCAACACAACATGGTACAATCATATTTGGGCACAGACAACCGCACAAAGGGAAAGAAGGTAGATACAACAATACGTCACGCAAAGCAGCCACAGCTGTCAGTAAGAGTGTCCATGAGTGAGTCTTTTCAATGAAGAGATTGAGATAAAACTGTCCAGTTTGAGTGTTTGTTGCAGTTCGTTCCAGTTGCTAGCTGCAGCGAACTGAAAAGAGGAGCGACCCAGGGATGTGGGTCCTTCAACAGAATGCGACTGGCACAACGGGTGTTGTATGTGGAGGATGAGGGTTTTATAAAGGTGTCTTTGAATAATTCTGCCATAGACTTGTGTTTATCTGTCGGTAACCGCCCCCAGCGGATCACAGTTATGGATCTGTTGCAGCGTGTGTCACATGAGCTATACAGTACGTTCCATTTGGTCTATGTCATACGGATGGGTAGTTTGACAAGCTAAAAGGTGAATTTGGAAACCGGGGGCTAACCGTTTACCCATCTGCTGTATAATTCTAATCCTTCTTCTCAAAACGGTAATGGTACATCACTGGAGATTAACTAACAACGCTGTATCCAAACACTCAGAAAACCCAATATCAGTGGGTTTTGTGATGCCTTTTTCCCCAAAAAATGTAATTGAAGGTGCTCCAAAGCTTTTTACTATCATTCTTTATCTCATTTATCTTTGTTTCATAGTGTAGTTTCTTCTTTTTATTCAGTTTAGTCACATGATTTCTCAATTTGCAGTACGTTTGCCAATCACTTGTGCATCCAGACTTATTGGCCATTACGTTATATAGCCTAATTACAACCCTTTGGGACAGAGGCTGAAAACTGGATTACAGTGAAAATCTCTTCTGGCGACCCATGGGTGTTCAAGGGCATCTGTCACCCATACATTCTCAATACCAGACACCCACAGCCAGCCAACACCCAGCCAACAGCCCTTCAGGGACTGATGCATCCTACTTCCCAGCCACAGACTGACCTGGCAACTCCAGAGGTGAAACAGCTCCTAGGGAGGACCAGGGGAAAATAGAAGAGGCACTGGGGGGTTAGACTCTGCCTCTCCTAATCAATTCATTTCACAGATAAAGGAGTCTGGGAACTATGTGAGTGTGTACGTGTGTGTGCATGTGTCTCTGTGTGTGTGTGTGCATCTGTGTGTGTGTGTGTGCGTGTGTGCGTGTGCGTGTGCGTGTGCGTGTGCGTGTGCGTGTGTGTGTGTGTGTGTGTGTGTGTGTGTGTGTGTGTGTGTGTGTGTGTGTGTGTGTGTGTGTGTGTGTGTGTGTGTGTGTGCTGAGTGGAATCGGTTATGCTGTAAGTCTGTCTGTCGTCTGCCTTTGATTTTATTGTTAAGGAACAATGTTGAGCTTCTGAATATCAGGACAGCGATCACTCAACTCGGATTAGATGAAGAAGATATTTTCTACCACAAGGAGGATGCACAGGTCATTCTCCAACACCCTACAGGGCCGACATCCCCGTTATTTGCAAGAGGAAGCGACGCAGGTACCGTCAACACTACTCGCCAAGATGCAATCATTGGACAATAAATTAGATGAGGTACGATCATGAATATTCTACCAACAGGACATAAAAAACTGTAATAACCTATGATTCACGGAATCGTGGCTGAATGATGACATGGAAATTCAGCTAGAGGGAAATACGCTGCACCGGCAAGATAGAACAGCACACTCTGGTAAGATGAGGGGGGGGGGTGTCTGTGCAACAGTTGGTGCACAAAATCTAAGGAAGTCTCTAGATTTTGCTCGCCTGAAGTAGAGTATATTGTGATAAATTGCAGGCCACACTACTTGCCTAGAGGGTTTTCAGCTACACGTTTTGTGGCTGTTTATTTACCACGACAGACAGATACTGGCACTAAGATACTGGCACTAAGATACTGGCACTAAGATACTGGCACTAAGATACTGGCACTAAGATACTGGCACTAAGATACGGGCACTAAGATACGGGCACTAAGATACTGGCACTAAGATACTGGCACTAAGATACTGGCACTAAGATACGGGCACTAAGATACGGGCACTAAGACCGCACTCAGTCAGTTGTATAAGGAAATAAGCAAACGGGAAACAACTCACCCAGAGACGGCGCTCCTAGTGGCCGGAGACTTTAATGCAGGGAAACTTAAATCAGTTCTACCGAAATAAATTCTAGATCACCTGTACTCCACACACAGAGACATGTACAAAGCTCTCCCTCGCCCTCTATTTGGTAAATCCAACCACAACTCTATCCTCCTGATTCCTGCTTACAAGCAAAAATTAAAGCAGGAAGCACCAGTGACTTGGTCTATAAAAAAGTGGTCAGATGAAGCAGATGCTAAACTACAGGACTGTTTTGCTATCACAGACTGGAACATGTTCCGGGATTCTTCCGATAACATTGAGGAGTAAACCACATCAGTCACTGGCTTTATCAATAAGTGCATTTAGGACATCGTTCCCGCAGTGACTGTACGTACAAACCCCAACCAGAAGCCATGGATTACAGACAACATTCACACTGAGCTAAAGGGTAGAGCTGCCGCTTTCAAGGTGCAGGACTCTAACCCGGAAGCTTATAAGAAATCATGCTATGCCCTGAGCCGATCCATCAAACATGTTAAGCATCAATACAGGGCTAAGATTGAATCATACTACACCGGCTCCATCGCTCGTCTTATGTGGCAGGGCTTGCAAACTATTACAGACTACAAAGGGAAGCACAGCCAAGAGCTTCCCAGTGACACGAGCCTACCAGATGAGCTAAATCACTTCTATGCTCGCTTCGAGGCAAGCAACACTGAGGCATGCATGAGAGAATCAGCTGTTCCGGACGACTGTGTGATCACGCTCTCCGTAGCCGACGTGAGTAAGACCTTTAAACAGGTCAACATACACAAGGCTGCGGGGCCAGACGGATTACCAGGACGTGTGCTCCGGGCATGTGCTGACCAACTGTCGCTGATTGAGTCTGTAATACCAACATGTTTCAAGCAGACCACCATAGCCCCTGTGCCCAAAATCACAAAGGTAACCTGCCTAAATGACTACAGACCCGTAGCACTCACGCCCGTTTCCATAAAGTGCTTTGAAAGGCTGGTAATGACTGACATCAACACCATTATCCCAGAAACCCTAGACCCACTCCAATTTGCATACAGCCCAAACAGATCCACAGATGATGGAATATCTATTGCACTCCACACTGCCCTTTCCCACCTGGACAAGAGGAACACCTATGTGAGAATGCTATTCATTGACTACATTCAACACCATAGTACCCTCAAAGCTCATCACTCGGCTATCAATCCTGGGACTAAGCACCTCCCTCTGCAACTGGATCATGGACTTCCTGACAGGCCACCCCCAGGTGGTGAGGGTAGGTAGCAACACATCTGCCACGCTATCCTCAACACTGGAGTTTCCCAGAGGTGTGTGCTCAGTCCCCTCCTGTACTCCCTGTTCACCCACGACTGCATGGCCAGGCACGACTCCAACACAATCATTATGTTTGCAGACAACACAACAGTGGTAGGCCTGATCACCGACAACAACGAGACAGCCTATAAGGAGGAGGTCAGTGACCTGGCCGGTGGTGCCAGAATAACCTATCCCTCAACCTAACCAAGACTAAGGAGATGATTGTGGACTATGTGAAAAGGAGGACTGAGCATGCCCCCATTCTCATCGACGGCGCTGTAGTGGAGCACGTTGAGAGCTTCAAGTTCCTTTGTGTCCACATTAACAACAAACTAGAATGGTCCAAACACACCAAGACAGTCGTGAAGAGGGCACGACAAAGCCTATTTCCCCTCAGGAAACTAAAAAGATTTGGTATGGGTCCTGAGATCCTCAAAAGGTTCTACAGCTGCAACATCGAGAGCATCCTGACTGGTTGCATCACCGTCTGGTACGACAATTGCTCGGCCTCTGACCGTAAGGCGCTACAGAGGGTAGTGCGTATGGCCCAGTACATCACTGGGGCTAAGCTGCCTGCCATCCACGACCTCTACATCAGTTGGTGTACATTGTTCAGTACATGAAAGACTAGCTAGGCAACTATATTACATGTTTTCTTCCCCAGCGATCACACTGACAATGTGTTCCTCAGGAAACTAAACTGTGGAAAATGTGAAATATGAGATCTGATTTGATATGGGAATGTTTCATATAATGGGTTCAGCTTGTCAGTCAAAAGTTTGGACACACCTACTCAAAAGTTTTTCTTTATTTTCTACATTGTAGAATAACAGTGAAGCCATCAAAACTATGAAATAACACATTTGGAATCATGTAGTAACCAAAAAAAGTGATAAACAAATTAAGATATATTTGTAACCTCATTGATGAGCGCAAACCAAATGGGATGGCGTATCACTGCAGAATGCAATGGTTGCCAGTCTGGTTAAGTGTGCCTTGAATTATAAATACATCACAGACAGTGTCACCTGCAAAGCACTCCCACACCATCACACCTCCTTCCTCCATGCTTCACGGTGGGAACCACACTTGCGGAGATCATCCGTTCACCTATTCAGCGATTCACAAAGACGAAGCGGTTGGAACCAAAAATAAACAATTTGGACTCATCAGACCAAAGGACAGATTTCCACCAGTCTAATGTCCATTGCTTGTGTTTCTTGGCCCAAGCAAGTCTTCTTATTCTTGGTGTCCTTTAGTAGTGGTTTCTTTGCAGCAATTACATTTACATTTACATTACATTTAAGTCATTTAGCAGACGCTCTTATCCAGAGCGACTTACAAATTGGTGCATTCACCTTATGACATCCAGTGGGACAGTCACTTAACAATAGTGCATCTAAAACTTAGGGGGGGTGGGGTGAGAGGGATTACTTAACCTATCCTAGGTATTCCTTAAAGAGGTGGGGTTTCAGGTGTATCCGGAAGGTGGTGATTGACTCCGCTGTCCTGGCGTCGTGAGGGAGTTTGTTCCACCATTGGGGGGGCCAGGGCAGCGAACAGTTTTGACTGGGCTGAGCGGGAGCTGTACTTCCTCAGTGGTAGGGAGGCGAGCAGGCCAGAGGTGGATGAACGCAGTGCCCTTGTTTGGGTGTAGGGCCTGATCAGAGCCTGGAGGTACTGAGGTGCCGTTCCCCTCACAGCTCCGTAGGCAAGCACCATGGTCTTGTAGCGGATGCGAGCTTCAACTGGAAGCCAGTATTCAATTCAATCATGAAAGCCTGATTCACACAGTCTCCTCTAAACAGTTGATGTTGAGATGTGTCTGTTACTTGAACTCTGTGAAGCATTTATTTGGGCTGCAGTCTGAGGTGCAGTTAGCTCTAATGAACTTATCCTCTGCAGCAGAAGTAACTTCATCTTTTACCAAATAGTGTAACGACTGTTGGTGGAAGAAGGTGAGGACCAAGATGCAGCATTGTAAGTGTTCATAATTTTAATGGTAAAGTAACAAAAGAGAACAACCAAAAAAGCTCTGTCAGGTGCAAACCACACTAAACAGAAAACAACTACCCACACCATACAGCTGGGAAAAGGCTACCTAAGTATGGTTCTCAATTAGAGACAACGATAGACAACTGCCTCTGATTGAGAACCACACCCGGTCAAACAACACAGAAATCAAAAACATAGAAAATGAACATATAATGCCCACCCTAGTCACACCCTGGCCAAACCAAAATAGAGAATAAAAACCTCTCTATGGCCAGGGCGTGACAGCTAGCTTCTGTATACCACCGCTACCTTATCACAACACAACTGATTGGCTTAAACAAATAAACTTTTAACAAGGCACACCTGGTAATTAAAATGCATTCCAGGTGACTACCTCATGAAGCTGGTTGAGAGAATGCCAAGAGTGTGCAAATCTGTCATCAAGGCAAAGGGTGGCTACTTTGAAGAATTTCAAATATAAAATATATTTTGATTTGTTTAACACTTTTTTTTGGTTACTAAATAATTCCATATGTGTTATTTCATAGTTGTGATGTCTTCACTATTACTCTGCAAGGTAGAAAATAGTAAAAATAAAGAAAAACCCTTGAATTAGTAGGTGTGTCCAATCTTTTGACTGGTTATGTACATGTTATCAGACATAGAGCATAGTGTTATGAAACCTCCACTATAAATTGACAATTGACAATTGATAAATGTTTCCATATTCTGCATATTATACAGTATGTTATGCAGTGTGCTTCTGAGAAAAATAATCATGATGATGAGTATAATAAAATGACTCCTTGTAACCTATAATAAAGTTGTGCAGTGTTTTTATTTGACGGTCTAGCAACATGACATAGAAACCAACTCGCTTATGCTCAGACATAGTCTAACATCACCTATAGAGCTACGGCCAATTCCCACACAAAGATATTTCACATCCCCCATCTCTCTCAAAGCAAAAGTTTGACCTACGTAAGCAGGCCTATGACATCATAACAAAGTGCCCTTGTGTCTGAGATAAGTGAGAATAAGCAATCTCAGGTTGTGAACGGTTACTATGCAAGGTTTCATTAGAACACCTACAGGGGAGGATGATGACAGTAAATGAAGTATGGTAGTTATCTTGTTGGGAAGGTTGTATGAAGTTCCTGTGAAGTGTCTATAGGGAACATTGAAAATAATAGTTACGAAGGAAGTTATGTAGGAATCAGGGTTGGTTCAGTTCGAATTGAAGGCAGTCAATTCAGGAAGTAAACTCATTTAAAAACATGCATTTATTGTCAATGACTTCTCAGTATGCTGAAAAGGAGAAACTATTTAAGTCAAAGGTTTTTATATTTTGGGAATTTTAATTCAAATCCCATGCTTCAATTGGAATTGACCTCAACTCTGTGGGGTAGTGGTATTGGAAGGAGTATCTAGAGTAAGTTGCTTATACAGTAAGCTTACATTCGAATGAGTTCGCTTCCTCTACAAAAGCTAAATTCAAAGATGTGACCGTAAAGGTTAAGTGTAGCCAAAACTATGCCACCTAAGTTTGCTAAGAGCTTAGGAACTATTTCCAAACAGCACACAAATACTTATAAAAACCTGGTGGGAGTTTGCAACCTGCTTTACACAGAGTGGAGGATGAGACTGAATAACTTTAGGAATTTATTTCAGACAATGTCTCTTTTAAAATGGAACCATATATTCAAAGGTAAAAGAAAACAAATGAAATACTGAAATGCAACAATAATGAAAATACACAATACACTAAAATGGCAAGTCCTTGTTGACGTTCCCAATATAGTGTAGGCCCGTCGTGCTGATTAGCAGTTGGGACACTCAAAGAATAGGCTGTGGCGAGAGTTCAAAGACCTAGAGCAGTAGCATCAAATCCACCAGTAACATCCACGTAAGAACTGCATGACAGAGAATACTGTTGACAGTAGGATGCTATGCAGTCACAGCAAAACTCTATTCTGTCCGGTCTAAATGTGTCCCCGCAACCAATTCCAAAACAATTTCAGTATATTATCACTATTGCTCCCAGGACTCGTTCCATCAAAGGCAAAACAAACACCACACCATGTACACACCAGAAACTCTACCCCCAGCACTACAGCAACACAGTAAACCAGAAACTCTACCCTCAGCACTACAGCAACCTAGTAAACCAGAAACTCTACCCTCAGCACTACAGCAACACAGTAAACCAGAAACTCTACCCCCAGCACTATAGCAACACAGTAAACCAGAAACTCTACCCTCAACACTATAGCAACACAGTAAACCAGAAACTCTACCCTCAGCGCTATAGCAACACAGTAAACCAGAAACTCTACCCTCAGCAACAAAGCAACACAGTAAACCAGAAACTCTACCCTCAGCACTACAGCAACACAGTAAACCAGAAACTCTACCCTCAGCACTACAGCAACACAGTAAACCAGAAACTCTACCCCCAGCACTATAGCAACACAGTAAACCAGAAACTCTACCCCCAGCACTACAGCAACACAGTAAACCAGAAACTCTACCCCCAGCACTATAGCAACACAGTAAACCAGAAACTCTACCCTCAGCACTACAGCAACACAGTAAACCAGAAACTCTACCCCCAGCACTACAGCAACACAGTAAACCAGAAACTCTACCCCCAGCACTACAGCAACACAGTAACCCAGAAACTCTACCCCCAGCAATACAGCAACACAGTAAACCAGAAACTCTACCCCCAGCACTACAGCAACACAGTAAACCAGAAACTCTACCCTCAGCTATACAGCAACACAGTAAACCAGAAACTATACCCCAGCAATACAGCAACACAGTAAACCAGAAACTCTACGCCCCCAGCAGCACTAAACAACTCACCCACAGCAATACAGCAAACCAGAAACTCTACCCCCAGCACTACAGCAACACAGTAAACCAGAAACTCTACCCTCAGCTATACAGCAACACAGTAAACCAGAAACTATACCCCAGCAATACAGCAACACAGTAAACCAGAAACTCTACGCCCAGCACTACAGCAACACAGTAAACCAGAAACTCTACCCCCAGCAATACAGCAAACCAGAAACTCTACCCCCAGCACTACAGCAACACAGTAAACCAGAAACTCTACCCTCAGCTATACAGCAACACAGTAAACCAGAAACTCTACCCCAGCAATACAGCAACACAGTAAACCAGAAACTCTACCCCAGCAATACAGTAAACCAGAAACTCTACCCCCAGCAATACAGCAACACAGTAAACCAGAAACTCTACCCCAGCAATATAGCAACACAGTAAACCAGAAACTCTACCCCCAGCACTACAGCAACACAGTAAACCAGAAACTCTACCCTCAGCGCTACAGCAACACAGTAAACCAGAAACTCTACCCTCAGCGCTACAGCAACACAGTAAACCAGAAACTCTACCCTCAGCGCTACAGCAACACAGTAAACCAGAAACTCTACCCTCAGCGCTACAGCAACACAGTAAACCAGAAACTCTACCCTCAGCGCTACAGCAACACAGTAAACCAGAAACTCTACCCTCAGCGCTACAGCAACACAGTAAACCAGAAACTCTACCCTCAGCGCTACAGCAACACAGTAAACCAGAAACTCTACCCTCAGCGCTACAGCAACACAGTAAACCAGAAACTCTACCCTCAGCGCTACAGCAACACAGTAAACCAGAAACTCTACCCTCAGCGCTACAGCAACACAGTAAACCAGAAACTCTACCCTCAGCGCTACAGCAACACAGTAAACCAGAAACTCTACCCTCAGCGCTACAGCAACACAGTAAACCAGAAACTCTACCCTCAGCGCTACAGCAACACAGTAAACCAGAAACTCTACCCTCAGCGCTACAGCAACACAGTAAACCAGAAACTCTACCCTCAGCGCTACAGCAACACAGTAAACCAGAAACTCTACCCTCAGCACTACAGCAACACAGTAAACCAAGAAACTTCTACCCTCAGCGCTACAGCACCTCCACACAGTAAACCAGAAACTCTATCCCCTCAGCGCTACAGCAACACAGTAAACCAGAAACTCTCGCTGCCCTGGCCCCCAATGGTGGAACAAACTCCCTCACGACGCCAGGACAGCAACACAGTGAAAACCAGAAACTCTAACCCTCACCCCCTAAGTTTTAGATGCACTATTGTTAAGTGACTGTCCCACATGCATTTGTAAGTCGCTCTGGATAAGAGCGTCTGCTAAATGACTTAAATGTAAATGTAATGTAAATGTAAACCAGAAACTCTACCCTCAGCGCTACAGAAATCCGATAAATCTCGCGGACTTCACTTCTTCTTCATATCTGCCACCACTTTTCCACAACACACAGAAATGTTTAGGACAATCTGATGTCGACAGGTGTATTGTGTGTGATGTTTCTCCTTGTGGAGGATAAGGCTGAGCATGTGTCTACTTCGCATCCGTGCTCCTTCACTGTTTGTGCAGGGTGTTAGGTATAGTTGGTGATGGCTGTGGTTGTGGTGATTGCGTTTGACGTCTGCTGGGAGCAGGAACTTCTGTAAATGAGTCAGTCTCTCTTCTAAAGGAACTGCCACTGGCTGCAAGTATAGCCACTCAGGGAATCACCAGGCAACCTAACTATGAGACACACACACACAATATAAGATTGCAAAACCAAACAGCACATTCAGAGATGCATTTATTTCGTAGCTAAATAAGAAAGGCAACATCAGAAAACAGACCAACAGCAAGCTGAATCTGCTAGGGTATTCCGCTAAGATGAAAGTCAATGTAGTCACATTGGACTGCTTAATTTCCCATGGTAATATCACAATCAATCATCTGAACCACACATCACATCAGTGCAACGGAGTATTTGCCACCTGCTGTCACATATTCCAACGGAAGACGTCAAGTGAAATCAGTGACTTTTGGAACTAACATGTATGAAGCCAAATGTGTTGACCTTTCGACAGTTTGGAGCGGATTAGCGAGACAGAAGAGTATTGACCTATTTTTTTGTTGTTGCTGATTTCGCGCTAGTTGACAACTAAACCAAATGTAAATGAAAACTTAACCCAGTGGCTGCAGAGAACTCTGGGGACATTTTGACCATCTAAAGACCAAATACGCTGACCCTCTGTCATGTAATTCTGTAATAACAGAGCAGCAATAGGAATTGGGTCTGGGTCTCTCTCCAAGGTCGCAAGGATTTATTGCTGGAATGCCCAGAGATTACATGTCCCTGGGTGAACACAGAGCACTTGGAATGGATTGAATAAGGTTGACTTGGCTTCATTTAAATCACTTCAAGGACAATTGTTACAGCAAAACAAGTTATATTTGTCAGAATTCTATTACGTTAAGATTTCCAACAGTAAGGTTTCAAGAGCAAAGCCGCAATCATTGGAATGAAACCTCAATCATTCGAGATGACTCCTGGGACATGTTTGAGTGCCGACCTTAATCATTCTTGTTAATTCCTGACCATTTACTTTCAACTTCTCCATTGACAAAGTTTCTGCTTTTGAAATATATCCAATGATACCGATTACCAATACACATTCTAGTATTACCCCATGTGGAGTTGTAATTTTGCCCATCAAGAATCTTTGGCAATAGCTTGCAATCACCGGTGAGTGAGCCTGTTCTTAGCTAGCTTTATTTTCACAATTTGACCCTCTAGCATTGATAAAGAAAAGCTAAACCTGGCTACTGTACCTTCCCAGTGACATGCCAACAGGTAATAGGAATCTGTGCCCACTAAGAAAGGGCCATCGTTGTGTTGGGTCATGTTTAGCAATTGATTGTACATATATTGATACCTTGATAACTTGTTAGTTTGCAATTGACTTCATACACAGGTTAAATAGGGTCTTGTGTAGACTCATGAAGTTAAGTTTTGAAATGCTGGGGGGGTTGTTGATTTGTTCAAAGCGGAGACAAAATTAGCAAATATATCAACTATACCTTTGATGCACCAAGGTCTCCACTGAGCTACTTTCTTCCAAGTCTATTCTCCTTGTACTTGGCTTAGAAGATTAGCAGAGCATCATTGATGCTGCAAAATTTTCAACATATTTCTCCCTTCCTATACATCATTCACCTGCTTGGTCAACTTCATCAACTTTTAGACAGAATCCATGATCATGGACACATGGATATGTTATGTTGCCCTCAGGTAAACAAGAGGTTTGACATATATCTTCTTCACAAACTGTTTTTTATTAATCTGATGTAGTGATGTAGTGGTAAAAAAAATGGTGGGTGAACTGTGTCTGCCTGTCACACTGAAAAAAATAACACTCCCTATTCTTTCAATCCACTTTTCTGCAAAAGGTGGGTAAAAGGTGGGTAAACTGTTGGGTAAAGGTGGGTAAACTGTTGGGTAAAAGGTTGGTCAACTGTTGGGTAAAAGGTGGGTAAACTGTTGGGTAAAAGTTTGGTCAACTGTTGGGTAAAAGGTAGATAAACTGTTGGGTAAAAGTTTGGTCAACTGTTGGGTAAAAGCTGGCTAAACTGTTGGTCAAACAAAAGGTTTGTAAACTGATTGGTAAAAGGTGGGTAAACTGTTGGGTAAACGGTGGGTAAACTGTTGGGTAAAAGGTGGGTAAACTGTTGGGTAAACGGTGGGTAAACTGTTGGGTAAAAGGTGGGTAAACTGTTGGGTAAAAGGTGGGTAAACTGTTGGGTAAAAGGTGGGTAAACTGTTGGGTAAAAGGTGGGTAAACTGTTGGGTAAATGTAGGTAAACTGTTGGGTAAAGGTGGGTAAACTGTTGGGTAAAATGTGGGTAAACTGTTGGGTAAAAGGTGGGTAAACTGTTGGCCAAACAAAAGGTGGGTAAACTGTTGGGTAAAAGGTGGCTAAACTGTTGGTCAAACAAAATGTTTGTAAACTGTTGGGTAAAAGTTGGGCAAATCATTCAACGTTAAACCGAAGAATCCAGCAATGTTATGTTACAACAGAAAATATCCATTTGGTCCTTGAGAGTTTCCTCTCTTAAAATGCAACTGCCAAGGAATTAAGAATGGAGAGAAGGAGAAGGTTAAACACGGTTGCTCTTTCCTGTTGTCATGGAGGTACATATTCTCCCCCACTGTTTCCACTTCTGGTGTGTGGCATGATTCAGGTGTAACTTTAAAAGATTTGTGCTGACACATGGAGGGAGACAAATGACCTACCAGAACGGATTACTGTGATATCACCTGCTTGCTCCCTGCAGAGAACATAGCATTAGAGAATTAAATGCACAGTGAGCAGGATTGACAATGCTCCCCAGCCACTGCATGCAAGACCGAGCACACCATCCCGACACTGCATCTCTCTCTGGAGAGGTTTTAGTGGTCATTCCTCTTCTCTATCAATCAAGTTTAACTGCAGGGTAGGATGGATGGTCTATTCTACAGGCTTGTAGGGTAGGATGGAGGGTCTATTCTACAGGCTTGTAGGGTAGGATGGAGGGTCTATTCTACAGGTTTGTAGGGTAGGAAGGAGGGTCTATTCTACGGGCTTGTAGTGTAGGATGGAGGGTCTATTCTACAGGCCTGTAGGGTAGGATGGAGGGTCTATTCTACAGGTTTGTAGGGTAGGATGGAGGGTCTATTCTACGGGCTTGTAGCGTAGGATGGAGGGTCTATTCTACAGGCGTGTAGCGTAGAATGGAGGGTCTATTCTATGGGCTTGTAGGATAGGATGGAGGGTCTATTCTACGGCCTTGTAGGGTAGGATGGAGGGTCTATTCTACAGGCTTGTAGGGTAGGATGGAGGGTCTATTCTACAGGCTTGTAGGGTAGGATGGAGGGTATATTCTACAGGCTTGTAGGGTAGGATGGAGGGTCTATTCTACAGGCTTGTAGGGTAGGATGGAGGGTCTATTCTACAGGCTTGCAGGGTAGGATGGAGGGTCTATTCTACAGGCTTGCAGGGTAGGATGGAGGGTCTATTCTACAGGCTTGTAGGGTAGAATGGAGGGTCTATTCTACAGGTTTGTAGGGTAAGAAGGAGGGTCTATTCTACGGGCTTGTAGCGTAGGATGGAGGGTCTATTCTACGGGCTTGTAGGGTAGAATGGAGGGTCTATTCTACGGGCTTGTAGGGTAGGATGGAGGGTCTATTCTACAGGCTTGTAGGGTAGGATGGAGGGTCTATTCTACAGGCTTGTAGGGTAGGATGGAGGGTCTATTCTACAGGCTTGCAGGGTAGGATGGAGGGTCTATTCTACAGGCTTGCAGGGTAGGATGGAGGGTCTATTCTACAGGCTTGTAGGGTAGGATGGAGGGTCTATTCTACAGGTTTGTAGGGTAGGAAGGAGGGTCTATTCTATGGGCTTGTAGCGTAGGATGGAGGGTCTATTCTACAGGCTTGTAGGGTAGGATGGAGGGTATATTCTACAGGCTTGTAGGGTAGGATGGAGGGTCTATTCTACAGGCTTGTAGGGTAGGATGGAGGGTCTATTCTACAGGCTTGTAGGGTAGGATGGAGGGTCTGTTCTACAGGCTTGTAGGGTAGGATGGAGAGTCTATTCTACAGGCTTGTAGGGTAGGATGGAGGGTCTATTCTACAGGCTTGTAGGGTAGAATGGAGGGTCTATTCTACAGGCTTGTAGGGTAGGATGGAGGGTCTATTCTACAGGCTTGTAGGGTAGGATGGAGGGTCTATTCTACAGGCTTGTAGGGTAGGTTGGAGGGTCTATTCTACAGGCTTGTAGGGTAGGATGGAGCGTCTATTCTACAGGCTTGCAGGGTAGGATGGAGGGTCTATTCTACAGGTTTGTAGGGTAGGATGGAGGGTCTATTCTACGGCCTTGTAGGGTAGGATGGAGGGTCTATTCTACAGGCTTGTAGGGTAGGATGAAGTTTCTATTCTACAGGCTTGTAGGGTAGGATGGAGGGTCTATTCTACAGGCTTGTAGGGTAGGATGGAGGGTCTATTCTACAGGCTTGTAGGGTAGGATGGAGGGTCTATTCTAGAGGCCTGTAGGGTAGGATGGAGTTTCTATTCTACAGGCTTGTAGGGTAGGATGGTGGGTCTATTCTACAGGCTTGTAGGGTAGGATGGAGGGTCTATTCTACAGGCTTGTAGGGTAGGATGGAGGGTCTATTCTACAGGCTTGTAGGGTAGGATGGAGGGTCTATTCTATGGGCTTGTAGGGTAGGATGGAGGGTCTATTCTACAGCCTTGTAGGGTAGGATGGAGGGTCTATTCTACAGGCTTGTAGGGTAGGATGGAGGGTCTATTCTACAGGCTTGTAGGGTAGGATGGAGGGTACATTCTACAGGCTTGTAGGGTAGGATAGATGGTCTATTCTACAGGCTTGTAGGGTAGGATGGAGGGTCTATTCTACAGGCTTGTAGGGTAGGATGAAGGGTCTATTCTACAGGCTTGCAGGGGAGGATGGAGGGTCTATTCTACAGGCTTGCAGGGTAGGATGGAGGGTCTATTCTACAGGCTTGTAGGGTAGGATGGAGGGTCTACTTTACAGGCTTGAATTGTAGGATGGAGGGTCTACTTTACGGGCTTGAATGGTTGAATGGAGGGTCTACTTTACGGGCTTGAATGGTAGGATGGAGGGTCTATTCTACAGGCTTGTAAGGTAGGATGGAGGGTCTATTCTACAGGCTTGTAGGGTAGGATGAAGGGTCTATTCTACAGGCTTGCAGGGAGGATGGAGGGTCTATTCTACAGGCTTGCAGGGTAGGATGGAGGGTCTATTCTACAGGCTTGTAGGGTAGGATGGAGGGTCTACTTTACGGGCTTGAATGGTAGGATGGAGGGTCTACTTTACGGGCTTGAATGGTTGAATGGAGGGTCTACTTTACAGGCTTGAATGGTAGGATGGATGGTCTACTATACGGGCTTGAATGGTAGGATGGATGGTCTACTTTATGGGCTTGAATGGTTGGATGAATGTTCTACTTCACGGGCTTGAATGGTAGGATGGATGGTGTACTTTACGGGCTTGCAGGGTGATGTGGAGGGTCTACTCTATGGGCCTGCAGGTTAGGATGGAGGGTCTATTCTACGGATTTGCAAGGTAATATGGATTGTTGACTCTACGTGCATGTTAGGGTTAGTGATAAGGTTAGAGTTAGGGCTAAGGTTAGAGTTAGGGCTAAGGTTAGAGTTAGGGCTAAGGTTAGGGTAAGGGCTAAGGTTAGAGTAAGGGCTAAGGTTAGAGTTAGGGCTAAGGTCAGAGTTAGGGCTAAGGTTAGAGTTAGTGCTGAGGTTAGAGTTAGGGCTAAGGTTAGAGTTAGTGCTAAGGTTAGAGTTAGGGCTAAGGTTAGAGTTAGGGCTAAGGTTAGAGTTAGGGCTAAGGTTAGAGTTAGTGCTGAGGTTAGAGTTAGGGCTAAGGTCAGAGTTAGGGCTAAGGTTATAGTGAGGGCTAAGGTTAGAGTTAGGGCTAAGGTTAGAGTTAGTGCTGAGGTTAGAGTTAGGGCTAAGGTCAGAGTTAGGGCTAAGGTTAGAGTTAGGGCTAAGGTTAGAGTTAGGGCTAAGTTTAGAGTTAGGGCTAAGGTTAGAGTTAGGGCTAAGGTTAGAGTTAGGGCTAAGGTTAGAGTTGGGGCTAAGGTTAGAGTTAGGGCTAAGGTTAGAGTTAGGGCTAAGGTTAGGGTTAAATCAAATCAAATCAAATTTTATTTGTCACATACACATGGTTAGCAGATGTTAATGCGAGTGTAGCGAAATGCTTGTGCTTCTAGTTCCGACAATGCAGTGATAACCTACAAGTAATCTAACTAACAATTCCAAAATTACTGTCTTATACACAGTGTAAGGGGATAAAGAATATGTACATAAGGATATATGAATAAGTGATGGTACAGAGCAGCATACAGTAGATGGTATTGAGTACAGTATATACATATGAGATCAGTATGTAGACAAAGTAAACAAAGTGGCATAGTTAAAGTGGCTAGTGATACATGTATTACATAAGGATGCAGTCGATGATGTAGAGTACAGTATATACGTATGCATATGAGATGAATAATGTAAGGTAAGTAACATTATATAAGGTAGCATTGTTTAAAGTGGCTAGTGATATGAACATCATTTCCCATCAATTCCCATTATTAAAGTGGCTGGAGTTGGGTCAGTGTCAATGACAGTGTGTTGGCAGCAGCCACTCAATGTTAGTGGTGGCTGTTTAACAGTCTGATGGCCTTGAGATAGAAGCTGTTTTTCAGTCTCTCGGTCCCAGCTTTGATGCACCTGTACTGACCTCGCCTTCTGGATGATAACGGGGTGAACAGGCAGTGGTTCGGGTGGTTGATGTCCTTGATGATCTTTATGGCCTTCCTGTAACATCGGGTGGTGTAGGTGTCCTGGAGGGCAGGTAGTTTGCCCCCGGTGATGCGTTGTGCAGACCTCACTACCCTCTGGAGAGCCTTACGGTTGAGGGCGGAGCAGTTGCCGTACCAGGCGGTGATACAGCCCGCCAGGATGCTCTCGATTGTGCATCTGTAGAAGTTTGTGAGTGCTTTTGGTGACAAGCCAAATTTCTTCAGCCTCCTGAGGTTGAAGAGGCGCTGTTGCGCCTTCTTCACGACGCTGTCAGTGTGAGTGGACCAATTCAGTTTGTCTGTGATGTGTATGCCGAGGAACTTAAAACTAGCTACCCTCTCCACTACTGTTCCATCGATGTGGATAGGGGGGTGTTCCCTCTGCTGTTTCCTGAAGTCCACAATCATCTCCTTAGTTTTGTTGACGTTGAGTGTGAGGTTATTTTCCTGACACCCCACTCCGAGGGCCCTCACCTCCTCCCTAGGTAGGCCGTCTCGTCGTTGTTGGTAATCAAGCCTACCACTGTTGTGTCGTCCGCAAACTTGATGATTGAGTTGGAGGCGTGCGTTGCCACGCAGTCGTGGGTGAACAGGGAGTACAGGAGAGGGCTCAGAACGCACCCTTGTGGGGCCCCCGTGTTGAGGATCAGCGGGGAGGAGATGTTGTTGCCTACCCTCACCACCTGGGGGCGGCCCGTCAGGAAGTCCAGTACCCAGTTGCACAGGGCGGGGTCGAGACCCAGGGTCTCGAGCTTGATGACGAGCTTGGAGGGTACTATGGTGTTGAATGCCGAGCTGTAGTCGATGAACAGCATTCTCACGTAGTTATTCCTTTTGTCCAGGTGGGTTAGGGCAGTGTGCAGTGTGGTTGAGATTGCATCGTCTGTGGACCTATTTGGGCGGTAAGCAAATTGGAGTGGGTCTAGGGTGTCAGGTAGGGTGGAGGTGATATGGTCCTTGACTAGTCTCTCAAAGCACTTCATGATGACGGAAGTGAGTGCTACGGGGCGGTAGTCGTTTAGCTCAGTTACCTTACCTTTCTTG
The DNA here is from genome assembly GCF_021184085.1 of Oncorhynchus gorbuscha. NCBI lineage: Eukaryota > Metazoa > Chordata > Actinopteri > Salmoniformes > Salmonidae > Oncorhynchus > Oncorhynchus gorbuscha. Next base: position 55,570,547 of record NC_060196.1, on the reverse strand, counting down.
GGAACAGGAACAATGGTGGCCCTCTTGAAGCATGTGGGAACAGCAGACTGGTATAGGGATTGATTGAATATGTCCGTAAACACACCGGCCAGCTGGTCTGCGCATGCTCTGAGGGCGCGGCTGGGGATGCCGTCTGGGCCTGCAGCCTGGCGAGGGTTAACACGTTTAAATGTCTTACTCACCTCGGCTGCAGTGAAGGAGAGACCGCATGTTTTCGTTGCAGGCCGTGTCAGTGGCACTGTGTTGTCCTCAAAGCGGGCAGAAAAGTTATTTAGTCTGCCTGGGAGCAAGACATCCTGGTCCGTGACTGGGCTGGGTTTCTTCTTGTAGTCCGTGATTGACTGTAGACCCTGCCACATGCCTCTTGTGTCTGAGCCGTTGAATTGAAATTCCACTTTGTCTCTGTACTGACGCTTAGCTTGTTTAATAGCCTTGCGGAGGGAATAGCTGCACTGTTTGTATTCGGTCATGTTGCCAGACACCTTGCCCTGATTAAAAGCAGTGGTTCGCGCTTTCAGTTTCACGCGAATGCTGCCATCAATCCACGGTTTCTGGTTAGGGAATGTTTTTATCGTTGCTATGGGAACGATATCTTCGACGCACGTTCTAATGAACTCGCACACCGAATCAGCGTATTCGTCAATATTTTTATCTGATGCAATACGAAACATGTCCCAGTCCACGTGATGGAAGCAGTCTTGGAGTGTGGAGTCAGCTTGGTCTGACCAGCGTTGGACAGACCTCAGCGTGGGAGCCTCTTGTTTTAGTTTCTGCCTGTAGGCAGGGATCAACAAAATGGAGTCGTGGTCAGCTTTTCCGAAAGGGGGGCGGGGCAGGGCCTTATATGCGTCGCGGAAGTTAGAGTAACAATGATCCAAGGTTTTACCACCCCTGGTTGCGCAATCGATATGCTGATAAAATTTAGGGATTCTTGTTTTCAGATTAGCTTTGTTAAAATCCCCAGCTACAATGAATGCAGCCTCCGGATAAATGGTTTCCAGTTTGCAAAGAGTTAAATAAAGTTCGTTCAGAGCCATCAATGTGTCTGCTTGGGGGGGGGATATATACGGCTGTGATTATAATCGAAGAGAATTCTCTTGGAAGATAATGCGGTCTACATTTGATTGTGAGGAATTCTAAATCAGGTGAACAGAAGGATTTGAGTTCCTGTATGTTTCCTTCATCACACCATGTCTCGTTAGTCATGAAGCATACGCCCCCGCCACTCTTCTTACCAGAAAGATGTTTGTTTCTGTCGGCGCGATGCGTGGAGAAACCCGTTGGCTGCACCGCATCGGATAGCGTCTTCCCAGTAAGCCATGTTTCCGTGAAGCAGAGAACATTGCAGTCTCTGATGTCCCTCTGGAATGCCACCCTCCTTGCTCGGATTTCGTCAACCTTGTTGTCAAGAGACTGGACATTGGCAAGAAGAATGCTGGGGAGTGGTGCGCGATGTGCCCTTGTTTGGAGTCTGACCAGAAGACCGCTACGTTTCCCTCTTTTTCGGAGTCGTTTTCTTGGGTCGCTGCATGCGATCCATTCCGTTGTCCTGTTTGCAAGGCAGAACACAGGATCTGCGTCGCGGAAAACATATTCTTGGTCGTACTGATGGTGAGTTGACGTGATCTTATATTCAGTAGTTCTTCTCGACTGTATGTAATGAAACCTAAGATGACCTGGTGTACTAATGTAAGAAATAACACGTAAAAAAACAAAAAAATGCATAGTTTCCTAGGAACGCCAAGCGAGGCGGCCATCTCTGTCGGCGTTAGGGCTAAGGTTAGAGTTAGGGCTAAGGTTAGAGTTCGGGCTAAGGTTAGAGTAAGGGCTAAGGTTAGAGTTAGGGCTAAGGTTAGAGTTAGGGCTAAGGTTAGAGTTAGGGCTAAGGTTAGAGTTAGTGCTAAGGTTAGAGTTAGGGCTAAGGTTAGAGTTAGGGCTAAGGTTAGAGTTAGTGCTAAGGTTAGAGTTAGGGCTAAGGTTAAAGTTAGTGCTGAGTTTAGAGTTAGGGCTAAGGTCAGAGTTAGGGCTAAGGTTAGAGTTAGGGCTAAGGTTAGAGTTAGTGCTAAGGTTAGAGTTAGTGCTAAGGTTAGAGTTAGGGCTAAGGTTAGAGTTAGGGCTAAGGTTAGAGTTGGTGCTAAGGTTAGAGTTAGGGCTAAGATCAGAGTTAGGGCTAAGGTTATGGTTATGGTTTCTGCTGGAAACCAGTGTCTCTATGAGTAATTCCAATACTTGCTATATTGTAGTCGCATGAGTAGTTGCACAGTAATAAGGGCAGTGTAAAGCATGATCTAACTTTGGCATATCTTAACCGAAATCACAATGTTCCAGGTGTGCAAGTGTTGTTTACTACAACTTTACCTTAGAGCCATTTCGATGTGCCTCATTACTGGAATGTGGAATGGTACGTTTTTGCATAAAGGCATAGACTAAATGAGAAAATGATGGTTAAGATCACAGCATTGTTTCACACTGTAATTAATTAAGGTCCCTGGTTTCCTGTGAATCCTCCCTCTGGGGAATACAGTGAAAAAGTATATTATCCAATATGCAAAGTAAGCAGTTTACATCAAATCCCCCTAGCTTTACTTCTCTCTCCTCAGCTTTACCTCTCTCTCCCTCCAACTCTATCTCTCTTTCTCCAGCTGTACCTCTCTCTCTCCAGCTTTACCTCTCTCACCAGCTTTACCTCTTTCCCTGGCTTTATCTATCTCTCCCTCCAGCTTCAGCTCTCTATCCCCCTATCCCCTGCTTTACCTCTCTCTCCCTCCAGCTTGACTTCTCTCTCCCAGCTTTACCTCTCTCTCCATCCCCTGTACTTTACCTCTCTCCCAGCTGTACCTCTCTCTCTTCCCCCAGCTTTATCTCTCTCTCCTCAGCTTTACCTCTCTCCCTCCAGCTTTTACCTCTCTTTCTCACCAGCTTTATCTCTCTCTCCCCCCAGCTTTACCTCTCTCCCCAACTTTACCTCTCTCTCCCCATGCTTTACCTCTCTCCCCCAGCTTTACCTCTCTCTCTCTCCCCCAGCTTAACCACTCTCTCCCCCTGCTTTACCTCTCTCTCCTTCCAACTTTACCTCTCTCCCCTGCTTTACCTCACTCTACCTCCAGCTTTATCTCTCTCCCTCCTGCTTTACCTATCTCTCCTCAGCTTTACCCCTCTCTCCCCCAGCCTTACCTCTCACTCTCCCCAGCTTTACCTCTCACCCCTGCTTTACCTCTCTCACCTCCTGCTTTACCTCCCTCTCTCCCCAGCTTTACCTCTCTATCCCCCCAGCTTAACCTCTCTATCCCCATGCTTTATCCCTCTATCCCCCTGCTTTACCTCTCTCTCCCCATGCTTTACCTCTCTCTCCCCCTGCTTTATCTCTCTCTCCCCCAGCTTTACCTCTCTCTCCTCCTGCTTTACCTCCCTCTCTCCCCTGCTTTACCTCTCTCTCCCCCTGCCCTATCTCTCTCTCCCCCAGCTTTACCTCTCTCTCCCCCTGCTTTACCTCCCTCTCTCCCCATGCTTTACCTCCCTCTCTCCCCAGCTTTACCTCTCTATCCCCCTGCTTTACCTCTCTCTCCCCCTGCTTTACCTCTCTCTCCCCCTGCTTTACCTCTCTCTCCCCCAGCTTTACATCCCTCTCTCCCCAGCTTTACCTCTCTCTCCCTCCAACTCTATCTCTCTTTCTCCAGCTGTACCTCTCTCTCTCCAGCTTTACCTCTCTCACCAGCTTTACCTCTCTCTCTCTAGCTTTACCTTTCTCTCTCCAGCTTAGCCTCGCTCTCTCTCAAGCTTTATCTCTCCCTTCCCAACTTTACCTCTCTCTCCCCAGCTTTATCTCTCTCTCTCCAGCTTTACCTCTTTCCCCGGCTTTATCTATCTCTCCCTCCAGCTTCAGCTCTCTCTCCCCTGCTTTACCTCTCTCTCCCTCCAGCTTTACCTCTCCCCCAGCTGTACCCCTCTCTCTCCCCCCAGCTTTATCTCTCTCTCCTCAGCTTTACCTCTCTCCCTCCAGATTTACCTCTCTTTCTCACCAGCTTTACCTCTCTCTCTCCCCCCAGCTTTACCTCTCTCCCCAACTTTACCTCTCTCTCCCCATGCTTTACCTCTCTCCCCCAGCTTTACCTCTCTCTCTCCCCCAGCTTTACCACTCTCTCCCCCTGCTTTACCTCTCTCTCCTTCCAACTTTACCTCTCTCCCCTGCTTTACCTCACTCTACCTCCAGCTTTATCTCTCTCCCTCCTGCTTTACCTATCTCTCCTCAGCTTTACCCCTCTCTCCCCCAGCCTTACCTCTCACTCTCCCCAGCTCTACCTCTCACCCCTGCTTTACCTCTCTCTCCTCCTGCTTTACCTCCCTCTCTCCCCAGTTTTACCTCTCTCTCCCCCCCAGCTTTACCTCTCTATCGCCCTGCTTTACCTCTCTCTCCCCCTGCTTTACCTCTCTCTACCCATGCTTTACCTCTCTCTCCCCCTGCTTTATCTCTCTCTCCCCCAGCTTTACCTCCCTCTCTCCCCAGCTTTACCTCTCTATCCCCCTGCTTTACCTCTCTCTCCCCCTGCTTTACCTCTCTCTCCCCCAGCTTTACCTCCCTCTCTCCCCATGCTTTACCTCCCTCTCTCCCTAGCTTTACCTCTCTATCCCCCCAGCTTTACCTCTCCCTCCCCCTGCTTTAACTCTCTCTCCCCCTGCTTTACCTCTCTCTCCCCCAGCTTTACCTCCCTCTCTCCCCAGCTTTACCTCTCTATCCCCCTGCTTTACCTCTCTCTCCCCCTGCTTTACCTCTCTATCCCCCTGCTTTACCTCTCTCCCCCATGCTTTACCTCGCTCTCCCCAGCTTTACCTCTCTATCCCCCTGCTTTACCTCTCTCTCCCCCCTGCTTTGCCTCTATCTGCCCCCAGCTCTCTCTCTCTCCAGTGAAAAACTGTGAAAAAACGGTTTGATGGGGGCCTGATGAAATATGGATTTACAGACAACTTGACAATTTCTCAGTGTATAATTGTATTTTATCCAATTTAGCTAACCTCGATTCTCCCACCTCACAAATCGAGACAGATTCCCTCGCAGCCAACTAGCTGATGGCTGGGCTTTCATGTTGCCTCCCCAGTGTTCAAACCAAGTCTCTTGGGACTTCACACCGAATCACATTTACTTTGATCAGAAGAAATCTGAATAAAATGTAAATAAATTAAGGATAAATTATTAAACTGGGATGTGTTTAACTGATTAATTAGATGTCAAAGAGAGAGAGATAGGGAGAGAGGGAGAGGGAGAGGGAGAGGGAGAGGGAGAGGGAGAGGGAGAGGGAGAGGGAGAGGGAGAGGGAGAGGGAGAGGGAGAGAGAGAGAGAGGGAGAGAGAGAGCAGTGCTTTTTGTCGATTTTTAACATGGCTTGCCCTTGCTAATTAATCTAGAGCTAGGGTGTTCTACTCTGGGAAGTGTCTGCCAAATATCCTGCAGTGATTTTGCACATCCCAGAATCCCACCAGAAAATATGGTCATGTCTTATTTTCTTTGATTATTCCTTGTACAATTTTTTTGCCAACGAAATGCCTCCACTCACTGTCATATTGATGCCTACATCTTTGACTTCTCCAGTCCTATCACTGATCCTGATTTTGTTTCAAGTAGTCCAACAGTCCAACAGAAACAAACTTCCATCTTTACTGTTAGAAGGCCCTTACTGACATCCGTGAGAATCTCTTAAATGCTCATTTACATGTTGCACATCTTCAAAGGTGTGATAACCCACAGACGGGGGGCCCAAGTGAGAACAAGAATGCCACGTTTAAACCACAGGAGGCTGGTGAGAGGGGGACAGCTCATTATAATGTCAGGGATGGAGTGAATGGAATGGTATCAAATACATAGAAACCAAGTATTTTATGTGTTTGATAAAATTCCATTTATTCCGTTCCAGCAATTACATTTGAGCTTATCCTCCCAAATTAAGGTGCCACCAGCCGCCTGTGATTTACACATCCCTCTGACTTTCAGAGCTTTGGAAGTCACTCCTTCCTCTTTCACACACAGAGACATTTCACATCCATCACAATTAACGACCTTGTGTGTTTTCTGCAAATGTGTTTTGGAAATGAAAATGTAAAATGATTTAATACACTAATTATCTGTGTGCTAATTAGAATTTTGAATGTAGCTCCTTGTTAATGGAGACAGACATGGCATTGGGCACCTCGGCTGCTGAAGGGGAAAAGCTCCTGTCAAAAGAAGTGTGACTCTCTCTCACATGCCAGCTCCGGACTCATTAATTAAACTCAATATATGTGTGTGTGTGTGTGTGTGTGTGTGTGTGTGTGTGTGTGTGTGTGTGTGTGTGTGTGTGTGTGTGTGTGTGTGTGTGTGTGTGTGTGTGTGTGTGTGTGTGTGTGTGTGTGTGAGCGTGAGCGTGAGCGTGAGCGTGTGTGTGTGTGTGTGTGCGTGTGTGAGCGTGTGCAAGAGAGGACTCCCACAGGGGTGCTGGGTGAACTAGAGAATGGGAGGAAGGAACAATGGGCCATTTTCTGTTTGTAAAACTCTTCCTAGTGTAAAGATGATCTGTCATGTCATGTACAATAGGTTATTTCTCGTAGTGACAGCAGGAAGTAGCCTAGAGCACTGTTGTTATGGTAACATTGAAAACATGGCTTACGGTTGTTGTCAGGTTACAGTTCGCTTGTTCAGGAGGTTACAGTTCGCTTGTTCAGGAGGTATTTATATTTTTCTAATGTGGATATGTTCTGAAATGTTTGTTTGACCCACAGCCAGCCTTCCAATTTGGCTGTGGGCACATGACACAGGACGTGACTTTGTCCTTCTGGGAGTTCAGTTAAAGCTTGAGGCCATTTTGTCCACTACTGTATCATGCCAACATATATTTTATTTTGCGCGATCAATGAAATGTCATATTTACAGTAAGAAGCAAAGTAAACATCCTTTCCATATGATTTGTCCTAATTTTGTTTGATTCATACGTATGGAAGGTGTGTCACAGTTGCTAAATGTAAACACAACAGGAGAAATGGATCATTTTTGGAGTCATGTCACTGACATGGCAGCGTTACTGTAGCTAGCAAAATGATTGCTTACGATCTGCAAACATTTTTTGCTAGCTAACTGTGGGGTGAAACAATTAACTTATTTACCATTAATTACAACCACAAATGTATTTACTAGCAAAACAGATGCTGTCTCCAAAACTGCAAGGTATCTCCTATAATTTTACTTTCCAACCATATTGATTTGATGGAATGTGTGGAATTAAGTGTCCCTTGCGATATCCTAGTGGTTCAATAAAGAGTAAACTATAATATATGGATTTACTCATGAAAAACAAACAAATCTAGCCAATTTGAAATGAGGGACATCAGCTGGAATCACTGAAACAAGGAGTTCAGTAGCAGGAAAATGAAATGATCACCGAGAGAGAGAGAGACCCGAGAGAGACAGACAGACAGACAGACAGACAGACAGACAGACAGACAGACAGACAGACAGACAGACAGACAGACAGACAGACAGACAGACAGACAGACAGACAGACAGACAGACAGACAGACAGACAGACAGACAGACAGACAGACAGACAGACAGACAGACAGACAGACAGACAGACAGACAGACAGACAGACAGACAGACAGACAGACAGACAGACAGACAGACAGACAGACAGACAGACAGACAGACAGACAGACAGACAGACAGACAGACAGACAGACAGACAGATATAACGAGAGAGAGAGATATAACGAGAGAGAGACAAAGAGAGAGAGAGACAAAGAGAGAGAGAGACAAAGAGAGAGAGAGACAAAGAGAGAGAGAGACAAAGAGAGAGAGAGACAAAGAGAGAGAGAGACAAAGAGAGAGAGAGAGAGAAAGAAAAAGCGAGAAAAAGAGAGAGAAAAAGAGAGAGCGAAAGAGAGAGAGAGAGAGGTTCATGCTGCTGCTGATTGAGCTACATTAAAATGTGCACACAGTGAATATGATCCCAGTGTTGAATTTAGAATTAGAACCTAAACGATTTTAGATTACATCAGAGAAAATTTATATTTAATCTGTATCTGAAGTCAATGTTTACCTCATCAAAAACCTAGGGAGATATTCAGTGTAATTTTTTTGGATTATGATTAAGACAAAATAGATTGGTTAAAACAGATGTCTTGCTAGCAGCTGGTACATTGCATTGTATTGTACCTCGACAAATGGCTTTTTCAAGTTCTATGTGTGCATGTTTTTTTAAATGGTCTAATTAATCAAATAAAATAACCTAAGATGGCAACTATCTAACTCCCTGTGTGTTTGAAAATACAACAAAACAATAGTTATAAATGATAGTAAAACTAAGTGCCGCCCGACTAGCATCACTACTCTGGACGGTTATGACCTAGAATATGTGGACAACTACAAATATCTAGGTGTCTGGTTTGACTGTAAACTCTCCTTCCAGACTCACATTAAGCAGACTCACATTTAAATGAAATCTAGAATCGGCTTTCTACTTCGCAACCAAGCATCCTTCACTCATGCTGCCAAACATACCCTTGTAAAACTGACCAACCTACCGATCCTTGATTTCGGCTGTGTAATTTACAAAATAGCCCCCAACACTCTACTCAGCAAACTGGATGAAGTTTATCACAGTGCCATCCATTTTGTCACCAAAGCCCCATATACTACCCACCACTGTGACCTGTATGCTCTAGTTGGCTGGCCGTCACTACATATTCGTAACCAAACCCACTGGCTCCAGGTCATCTACAAGTCTTTGCTAGGTAAAGCCCCGCCTTTTCTCAGCTCACTGGTCACCATAGCAGCACCTGCCCGTAGCACGCGCAGCAGGTATATTTCACTGGTCATCCCCAAAGGCAACACTTCCTTTGGCCGCCTTTCCTTCCAGTTCTCTGCTGCCAGTGACTGGAAGGAATTGCAAAAATCACTGAAGCGTGAGTCTTGTATCTCCTTCTCTAACTTTAAACATCAGCTGTCAGAGCAGCTTACCAATCACTGTACCTGTACACAGCCCATCTGTAAATAGCACACCGAACTACCTCATCCCCATATTATTAATTACCCTCTTGCTCTTTTGCACCCCAGTATCTCTACTTGCACATCATCAACTGCACATCTATCACTCCAGTATTAATGCTAAATTGTAATTATTTTGCCTCTATGGCCTATTTATTGCCTACTTCCCTACTCTTCTACATTTGCAAACACTGTACATGATGTTTCTATTTTTCTTTTCTGTTGTGTTCTGTTTCTTGACTGTACGTTTGTTTATGTGTAACTTTGTGTTGTTGTTTGTGTCGCACTGCTTTGCTTTATCTTGGCCAGGTTGCAGTTGTACATGAGAACTTGTTCTTTTGTTCCTTGTTCTCAACTGGCCTACCTGGTTAAATAAAGGTGTTCTCAACTGGCCTACCTGGTTAAATAAAGGTGTTTTCAACTGGCCTACCTGGTTAAATAAAGGTGTTCTCAACTGGCCTACCTGGTTAAATAAAGGTGTTCTCAACTAGCCTACCTGGTTAAATAAAGGTGTTCTCACCTGGCCCACCTGGTTAAATAAAGGTGAAATAAACTAAATACATAAAAAAGTCTATGTAATTGAAGTGATGCTAACCTCAGAGACCAACACCCACATAAGCAGCTCATTTATAGGTGAGCTTTTGGTCCTGGTCAGACAGTTACGGTTTAGTATGTCACATCTGTACCCACCAGATGACTTGCTGAGGCACTGGCTGTAGTTTAAAAAGGCATGATTTAATGCAAAAGTACAGTGAAATGCCTTTCTTTCAGCTTCAAACCCAACAATGCAGCAATCAATATCAATGTAGCACTACAAATAATATAAGGCAGAACAAAAATAAAAATAAGAAAAAAGAAGCTACACTACCGGTCAAAAGTTTGGACACAACAACTCATTCAAGGGTTTTTCTTTATTTTTACTATTTTAGTGAAATAATAGTGAAGGCATCAAAACCATGAAATAACACATATGGAATCAGGTAGTAACCAAATATGTGTTAAACAAATCAAAGTATATTGTATATTTGAGATTCTTCAAAGTAGCCACCCTTTGCCTTGATGACAGCTTTGCATACTCTTGGCATTCTCTCAACCAGCTTCACCTGGAATACTTTCCAACAGTCTCGAAGGAGTTCCCACATATACTGAGCACTTGTTGGCTGCTTTTCCTTCACTCTGCGATCCAACTCATTGGGGGATCGGGGGATTGTGGAGGCCAGGTCATCTGATGCAGCACTCCATCACTCTCCTTCTTGGTAAAATAGCCCTTACACAGCCTGGAGGTGTGTTGGGTCATTGTCCTGTTGAAAAACAAATTATAGTCCCACTAAGCACAAACTGAATGGGAGGGCGTATCACTGCAGAGTGCTGTGGTAGCCATGCTGGTTAAGTGTGCCTTGAATTCTAAAGAAATCACAGACAGTGTCACCAGCAATGCACCCCCACACCATCGCACTTCCTCCTAGATGCTTCATGGTGGGAAATGCACTTGCGGAGATCATCCATTCACCCACCCCACATCTCACAAAGACACTGCTGTTGGAACCAAAAACCTCAAATTTGGACTTCAGACCAAAGGACAAATCTGCACCGGTCTAATGTCCATTGTTCATGTTTCTTGGCCCAAGCAAGTCTCTTCCTCTTATTGGTGTCTTTCAGTAGTGGTTTCTTTACAGCAATTTGACCATGAAGGCCTGATTCACACAGTCTCCTCTGAACAGCTGATGTTGAGATGTGTCTGTTACTTGAACTCTGTGAAGCATTTATTTGGGCTGCAATTTCTGAGGCTGCTACCTCTAATTAAAAAATCCTCTGCAGCAGAGATAACTCTGGGTCTTCCATTCCTGTGTCGGTCCTCATGAGAGCCAGTTTCATCATAGCTCTTCATGGTTTTTGTGAAAGCACTTGTAGAAACTTTCTAGAAAGTTCTTGAAATGTTCCGTATTGACTGACCTTCATGTCTATAAGTAATGATGGAATGTAATTTCTCTTTGCTTATTTGAGCTGTTCTTTCCATAATATGGACTTGGTCTTTTACCAAATAGGGCTATCTTCTGTACACGCCCCCTACCTTATCACAACACAACTGATTGGCTCAAACGCGTTAAGAAGGAAAGACACCTGTTCATTGAAATGCATTCCAGGAGACTACCTCATGAAGCTGGTTGAGAGAATGCCAAGAGTGTGCAAAGCTGTCATCAAGGCAAAGGGTTGGAAATTGAAGAATCTCAAATATATAATATATTTTGATTTGTTTAACACTTTTTTGGTTACTGCATGATTTAATTCATTAAGAGTATCTCTACCACTCCTGCTGTCTCTAGAGAGTTGAAGACAGCAGGTCTGGGACAGTTAGCACGTCCGGTGAACAGGTCAGGATTCCATAGCCGCAGGCAGAACAGTTGAAACTGGAGCAGCAGCACGGCCAGGTGGACTGGGGACAGCAAGGAGTCATCATGCCAGGTAGTCCTGAGGCATGGTCCTAGGGCTCAGGTCCCCCGAAAGAGAGAAAGAAAGAGAGAAAGAGAGAAATAGAGAGAGCATACTTAAATTCACACAGGACACCGGATAAGACACGAGAAGTACTCCAGATATAACAAACTGACCCTAGCCCCCCGACACATAAACTACTGCAGCATAAATAATAGAGGCTGAGACAGTAGGGGTCAGGAGACACTGTGGCCCCATCCGATGATACCCCCGGACAGGGTCAAACAGGAAGGATATAACCCCACCCACTTTTCCAAAGCACAAGCCACATACCACTAGAGGGATATCTTCAACCACCAACTTATCATCCTGAGACAAGGCAGAGTATAGCCCACAAAGATCTCCGCCACAGCACAACCCAAGGGGGGGCTCCAACCCAGACAGGAAGATCACATCAGTGACTCAACCCACTCAACTGACGCACCCCACCTAGGGACGGCACGAAAGAGCACTAGTAAGCCAGTGACTCAGCCCCTGTAATAGGGTTAGAGGCAGAGAATCCCAGTGGAAAGAGGGGAACCGGCCAGGCAGAGACAGCAAGGGCGGTTCGTTGCTCCAGACCCTTTCCGTTCACCTTCACACTCCTGGGCCAGACTACACTCAATCATATGACCCACTGAAGAGATGAGTCTTCAGTAAAGGCTTAAAGGTTGAGACCGAGTCTACATCTCTCACATGGGTAGGCAGACCATTCCATAAAAATGGAGCTCTATAGGAGAAAGCCCTGCCTCCAGCTGTTTGCTTAGAAATTCTAGAAATTTCTGCGTCTTGTGACCGTAGCGTATGTGTAGGTATGTCATAAGGTGAATGCACCAATTTGTAAGTCGCTCTGGATAAGAGTGTCTGCTAAATGACTTAAATGTAATGTTAAATGTAAATGGTATGTATTGCAGTACCAAATCAGAGAGACAGGTAGGAGCAAGCCTATGTAATGCTTTGTACGTTAGCAGTAAAACCTTGAAATCAGAGTTTAAAAGTAGAAACTTTGCAGCCATCCACTTCCTTATGTCTGAAACACAGGCTTCTAGCGAGGGCAATTTTGGGGCTTCACCATGTTTCATTGAAATGTACAGCTGTGTGTCATCCGCAAAACAGTGAAAGTTAACATTATGTTTTCGAATGACATCCCCAAGAGGTAAAATATATAGTGAAAACAATAGTGGTCCTAAAACGGAACCTTGAGGAACACCGAAATGTACAGTTGATTTGTCAGAGGACAAACCATTCACACAGACAAACTGATATCTTTCCGACAGATAAGATCGAAACCAGGCCAGAACTTGTCCGTGTAGACCAATTTGGGTTTCGAATCTCTCCAAATGAATGTTGTGATCGATGGTATCAAAAGCAGCACTAAGGTCTAGGAGCACGAGGACAGATGCAGAGCCTCGGTCTGACACCATTAAAAGGTCATTTACCACCTTCTCAAGTGCAGTCTCAGTGCTATGATGGGGTCTAAAACCAGACTGGAGCATTTTGTATACATAGTTTGTCTTCAGGAAGGGAGTGAGTTGCTGTGCAACAGCTTTTTCTAAGAATTTTGAGAGGAATGGAAGATTCAATATAGGCTGATCGTTTTTTATATTTTCTGGGTCAAGATTTGGCTTTTTCAAGAGAGGCTTTATTACTGCCACTTTTAGTGAGTTTGGTACACATCCGGTGGATAGAGAGCCGTTTATTATGTTCAACATAGGAGGGCCAAGCACAGGAAGCAGCTCTTTCAGTAGTTTAGTTGGAATAGGGTCCAGTATGCAGCTTGAAGGTTTAGAGGCCATGCTTATTTTCATCATTGTGTCAAGAGATATAGTACTAAAACACTTGAGTGTCTCTCTTGATCCTAGGTCCTGGAAGAGTTGTGCATACTCAGATATGTATAGGGGTAAGGTGACTAGGCCTCAGGTGACTAGGTATCAGGATATATGATAAACAGAGTTGATGATTGTATGTGAGTGTGTGTCTGTGTTGTGTGTGTTGGAGTGTCTGTGAATGTGATGAGTCCTGTGAGTCTGTAGAGTTCTGTGAGATTGTAGAGTTCTGAGAGTGTGTAAAGTTACGTGAGTGTGTAGGGTCTTGTCGATGTGGATGGGAGCCTAAGGCAGGTGTTCAGTCATTGAGTCCTAAGCTTTGTGACAAGCTTGGAGGGGACAATGGTGTTGAACTCAATGAACAGCATTCTCACATACTGTAGGTATTCCTCTTATCTAGCAGTGTAGAGTGCACTTGAGATTGTGTCGTCTATGGATCATTCAGGGCAGTTTGCAAATTTGAGTAAGTCTATGGTGTCTGCCAACAACCTGCCCGCTCGACCCTATCCCCTTCTCTCTTCTCCAGACCATTTCCGGAGACCTTCTCCCTTACCTCACCTCGCTCATCAACTTATCCCTGACCGCTGGCTACGTCCCTTCCGTCTTCAAGAGAGCGAGAGTTGCACCCCTTCTGAAAAAACCTACACTCGATCCCTCCGATGTCAACAACTACAGACCAGTATCCCTTCTTTCTTTTCTCTCCAAAACTCTTGAACGTGCCGTCCTTGGTCAGCTCTCCCGCTATCTCTCTCAGAATGACCTTCTTGATCCAAATCAGTCAGATTTCAAGACTAGTCATTCAACTGAGACTGCTCTTCTCTGTATCACGGAGGCGCTCCGCACCGCTAAAGCTAACTCTCTCTCCTCTGCTCTCATCCTTCTAGACCTATCGGCTGCCTTCGATACTGTGAACAAAAAGATCCTCCTCTCCACCCTCTCCGAGTTGGGCATCTCCGGCGCGGCCCATGCTTGGATTGCGTCCTACCTGACAGGTCGCTCCTACCAGGTGGCGTGGCGAGAATCTGTCTCCTCACCACGCGCTCTCACCACTGGTGTCCCCCAGGGCTCTGTTCTAGGCCCTCTCCTATTCTCGCTATACACCAAGTCACTTGGCTCTGTCATAACCTCACATGGTCTCTCCTATCATTGCTATGCAGACGACACACAATTAATCTTCTCCTTTCCCCCTTCTGATGACCAGGTGGCGAATCGCATCTCTGCATGTCTGGCAGACATATCAGTGTGGATGACGGATCACCACCTCAAGCTGAACTTCGGCAAGACGGAGCTGCTCTTCCTCCCGGGGAAGGACTGCCCGTTCCATGATCTCGCCATCACGGTTGACAACTCCATTGTGTCCTCCTCCCAGAGCGCTAAGAACCTTGGCGTGATCCTGGACAACACCCTGTCGTTCTCAACTAACATCAAGGCGGTGGCCCGTTCCTGTAGGTTCATGCTCTACAACATCCGCAGAGTACGACCCTGCCTCACACAGGAAGCGGCGCAGGTCCTAATCCAGGCACTTGTCATCTCCCGTCTGGATTACTGCAACTCGCTGTTGGCTGGGCTCCCTGCCTGTGCCATTAAACCGCCCGTCTAGTGTTCAACCTTCCCAAGTTCTCTCACGTCACCCCGCTCCTCCGCTCTCTCCACTGGCTTCCAGTTGAAGCTCGCATCCGCTACAAGACCATGGTGCTTGCCTACGGAGCTGTGAGGGGAACGGCACCTCAGTACCTCCAGGCTCTGATCAGGCCCTACACCCAAATAAGGGCACTGCGTTCATCCACCTCTGGCCTGCTCGCCTCCCTACCACTGAGGAAGTACAGTTCCCGCTCAGCCCAGTCAAAACTGTTCGCTGCTCTGGCTCCCCAATGGTGGAACAAACTCCCTCACGACGCCAGGACAGCGGAGTCGATCACCACCTTCCGGAGACACCTGAAACCCCACCTCTTTAAGGAATACCTAGGATAGGATAAAGTAATCCTTCTCACCCCCCTTAAAATATTTAGATGCACTATTGTAAAGTGGTTGTTCCACTGGATGTCATAAACTGAATGCACCAATTTGTAAGTCGCTCTGGATAAGAGCGTCTGCTAAATGACTTAAATGTCAATGTTATGTGTCTGGGATGATGAAGTTGATGTGTGCCATAACCAGTCTTTCAAAGCTCTTCATGAGATGTGAGTGATACAGGGCGGCATGAAGCCTTAGAGTTCTTAGAAACAGGAATAATGGTGGTCAGTTAAAGACATGAGGATTACAGACTGGGACAAGGAGAGGTTGAAAATGACAGTGAATATGCCTGCCAGTTGATCTGCGCATGCTCTGAGAACGCGCCCTGAAATACCGTCCAGCCCCTCGGCCTTCCAAGTGTTATACTGATTAAAGACCTTATGTTGGCCTCGGAGAGCGAGATCACCCAGTCCTCTGGGTCCATGAGAGCCCTCATGCATGGTACATTGTTGTTATTGTCAAAGTGTGGATAAAATGCATTGAGTTCATTTGGAAGTGAGGCATCATTGGTTGGATCATGGCTGGGTCTTCCTTTGTAGATCTGTAATGGACTGTAGGCTCTGCACAGACCGAGTAATATGAATCCACCTTATTCCTATATGTGACTGATTCAGGAAACTAGCCATATGTCATAAGTCACAACTTCACAGGAGAGCTGTCTGAACGTAAAAAATATTATTTTAATGAAAAGGCGTTTTTTTTGGCCTAATCGAACATATGAACTAATATGTGCCTTAAAACCTGTTGGGGATAGGGCTGTCTACTGCCCCCGCTGGAGTAATTGCGTGCCCATAGTAAACATAATTTTTTTTGTCAAAAGTTGCTAATATATGCAAAATAAAAAATATTATTGAATAGAAAACACTCTAAAGCTTCCAAAACTGTTTAAATTATGTCTGTATGTAAAGCAGAACTCTCAGGGCAGTCATTCTCCCAAACTCTCTCTTGTCATCAGAAAAGTTGGCCCAACTTTGACGTCATCGCCCCCACCCTTCCCAAGCACTTACAGGTCTGGGAAAAGTCTCTCTGTCTTCAGCGCGATCTCAGCTTTCAATGGGGCTTCTCATTGTGAGAATCGCGTGCTCACGAGAGTTTTGGCGGGCCGAAACCTTTCGGTCACACGAAAAAACAGGTCACTTTTATGCGCGCTCTGCTCCGGTCCTGTCTTTTTTCCAAGATCGATTATACAATGCATGCGTTTCTGTTCGTCCTCACGATTGCTGTACACCTTTATAACATGTTAAAGCTTGATTATGAAGTTAGTTTGTCAAGTTTAATCGACATATAATATGTAAGTTCGACGTTTTGGTGCGCATCCACTTGACTTTTGGCTACATTTCAACCGAAATGTGTCGTGTTTGAGAACCGAAAGACACAGACTGCAAAACTAAACGCTGTTTTTGGTAAGTATAATTCCTTCCAGGTCTTCTGATGGAAGAACAGCAAAGGTAAGGGAATATTTATGTGGTAAATTTGGGTTTATGTGGACTCCAAGATAGAGGAGCCATAATGCTACTTTTTGAGTGCCGACTCATAGTATAGCCTAGTGAACGAAACCTGTAACGTTAAAAATAAATGTAACACAGCGATTGCATTCAGAAGAAGTGTATCTAACTATATATATATGTAGAACATGCATATTTAGTCAAAGTTTATGATGTGTATTCCTTGTTAGCTGACGTTATCTGCCGGAGCTATCGTCATTTCTCAGGACATTTTAGTAGCATTTTTTGAACGATGCATCATTGTAAACAGAGATTTATGGATATATATAGCATATTATTGAAAAAAACATAAATGTACTGTGTAACATGTTATATTACTGTCATCTGATGAAGATTTCAAAAGGTTAGTGCATTATTTTTCTTTTAACCGGTTAAGACTCTAGGGGCAGTATTTCATTTTTGGATAAAAAGACGTGCCCGTTTTTAGCGCAATATTTTGTCACGAAAAGATGCTCGACTATGCTTGGAATTGATAGTTTTGGAAAGAAGACACTCTGACGTTTCCAGAACTGCAAAGATTTTCACTGTGAGTGCCTTAGAACAAAACCTACAGGCAAAACCAAGATGTTTGAGCGACCAGGAAATCAACAGGATTTCTGATGGCACGTTTTCCATGATCGCCTTATATGGCTGTGAATGCGACAGGAATGAACGGACACTTCCTATCGTTTCCCCAAGGTGTCTGCAGCATTGTGACGTATTTGTAGGCATATCATTGGAAGATTGACCATAAGAGACTACATTTACCAGGGGTCCCGCACGGTGTCTGTGTGGAAATTGGTGCGCAAAAGTCAGGTACCAGTATTTTTCCATCCGAATCTGAGAACAATGCAGGCTTCCAGGAATGGCATTTCAATGAAGAGATATATGACAAAACACCTTGAGGATGGATTCAAACAACGTTTTCCATGTTTCAGTCGATATTATGGAGTTAATTCGGAAAAAAGTTTGACGTGTAGGTGACTGAATTTTCGGTTAGTTTCGGTAGCCAAATGCATAGTAACAAAACGGAACGTTGTGTCCTACACAAGCATCTTTCAGGAAAAACTGGACATCTGCTATGTAACTGAGAGTCTCCTCATTGAAACATCTGAAGTTCTTCAAAGGTAAATTATTTTATTTGATCCCTTTGCTGGTTTTTGCGAATATGTTGCGTGCTAAATGCTAACGCTAAATGCTAAGCTAGCTATCACCACTCTTACACAAATTATTGATTTTCTCTGGTTCTAAAGCATATTTTGAAAATCTGAGATGACAGGATTGTTAAGAAAAGGATAAGCTTGAGGATAGGCATATTTATTTCATTTCATTTGCGATTTTTAGAAATCGCTAACGTTGCGTTATGGTAATGAGCTTGAGGCTATGATTACGCTACCGAATACGGTGTGGGTAGGACTAACAGGTTAATCCTGCGTTTGTTGATTGCATATTTTTTTCAACTTGGCTATGCAAATTAGCTGTGTTATAGCTGTGCTATGTTTTCGCAGTAAAACATTTTAGAAATCTGACTCACTGGGTAGATAAACAAGGTGTTTATCTTTCATTTGAGCCATTGGACTTGTTAAGGTGTGGAGGTTAAATATTTGTAGGAATGTTTTTGCGTTCCATGCGCCACCTTCCAGCTGAACGTGGGGGGGGGTGTTCCAAAATTGGAACCCTAGTCCCCTTCTGGTTAATATCAAACTTGTATGCCATCTGTAAATACAAATAAAAAAATTGAAATGTCAAGCCAAGTTGGTATAGCCACAGAAAAAGGAGGCAACCTTCCCACTAGCCATGATTGGCTGAGATAATGAGTGGGCTGGACATGCAGAGAGATGAGTTTAGATTGGTCTACCATATAGCACGCGTCTGTCTATTGGAGCTGGTTAGTATGTTTAGGTAATCGTGTATCGCATAGTAAAACTGAATTAACCTCTTGTTATGGCTGCAATCCCATTAACCTCTTGTTATGGCTGGCTCACTAGCTAACGTTATGTGTATGCTCTCCACTTACTGGAGGACCAAGTTTTGAAATCAGTGGAATTCGAGTATGATAGCTGAGGAGATGGAGAAAACACCCGTCTGGATTACATCATCAAACTAAGGCAACCATGCATGTCATTAAACAGGAGACGCGTCCCACCATGATTTATACTGGTAAGATTTTAAGATATGACACATTTCTAATTTTGACAAAAAGTGGTTTAATTTCAGGTGCACTGTTAGCTAACTAATGTTAACTAATGTACTATGTTATTCTTTGTATCTCAGACACATTTGCGTGACTAGTTATAGCCATAGAACCTGGTTGATTAGCTACCTGCAGATTCGTGCAGGGTAGTAACGCCATGAGTTGTGATTATGGTCCATTTTTTAACTAGCTAGCTACATGTCTTACCAAAGACCACTCTATTTTTGACCAAGTATTGTCATTTCAAGTTAAAGTGTACTGTTAGCTAGCTAGCTAACGTTAGCTGGCCGGCTCGCTAACTAACATTACATCATGCGTTGGGATTCATTGTTTACCTAGCTAGCTATCTAGCTGAATGGGTGTAGACAAAGAAGGGCTCTCCAATAGTAGTACTAAAACATTGAAAGACGTTTTTTTGAAGTTGATCAACTTTCAAAGCAGAATTACTTCCCCATTGTTTCCTCAAATGCAGTATATGATATACCATTTTGTAGCTCTGAGTCTCAAATGTTGCTACATGAGACCACATCCAGGTGGTGAGTCACATATTGTCCTTTTGCTCGTTTGATGACTGCGGAGGTCGTACAGGGACTTCTACTCAGTCTCTCACTGTTTCCTCCCTGTCCCTCTCTCCTTCCTGTCCCTCTCTGTCCCTCTATGTCTCCTCCCTGTCCCTCTCTGTCTCCTCTCTGTCCTTCCGTGTCTCCTTCCTGTCCCTCTCTGTCCTTCTCTGTCTCCTCTCTTTCTCCTCTCTGTCCCTCTCTGTCCCTCTCAGTCCCTCTCAGTCCCTCTCTGAACCTTTCCTATCTCCTTCCTGTCCCCCTCTGCCCCCCTCTGTCCCTCTCAGTCCCTCTCAGTCCTTCTCTGAACCTTTCCTATCTCCTTCCTGTCCCCCTCTGTCCCTCTCTGTCTCCTCTGTTCCTCTATTACATCAGCTGATGTCACAAAGTACTATACAGAAACCCAGCCTAAAACCCCAAACAGCAAGCAATGCAAATGTAGAAGCACGGCGGCTAGGAAAAACTCCCTAGAAAGGCAGGAACCTAGGGAGAAACCTAGAGAGGAATCAGGCTCCTAGGGATGGCCAGTCCTCTTCTGGCTGTGCTGGGTGGCGATTATAACAGTACATGGCCAAGATGTTCAAAAGTTCATAGATGACCAGCAGGGTCAAATAATAATAATCACAGTGGTAGTAGAGGGTGCAACAGGTCAGCACCTCAGGAGTAAATGTCAGTTGGCTTTTCATAGTCGATCATTCAGAGTTAGAGACAACAGGTGCGGTAGAGAGAAAGTCGAAAACAGCAGGTCCGGGACAAGGTTGCACATCCGGTGAACAGGTCAGGGTTCCATAGCCGCAAGCAGAACAGTTAAAACTGGAGCAGCAGCACGACCATGTGGACTGTCCCTCTCTGTCCCTCTCTGTCTCCTCTCTGTCCTTGTCTGTCCTTCTCTGTCTCCTCCCTGTACAATGCATAATTGACATGAAAGCTTCTCTGTAGATACAAAGATTGCTTTTGAGGGTCCATTCAGGGGCGGCAGGTAGCCTAGTGGCCTAGCATTGGCCTAGTAACCGAAAGGTTGCCAGATCAAATCCTCGAGCTGACAATGTAAAGATCTGTCGTTCTGCCCCTGAACAAGGCAGTTGACCCACTGTTCCGAGGCCATCATTGAAAATAAGTTAACTGACTTGCCTAGTTAAATAAAGGTAAAATAAAACATTCAAAAATTAAAATTAAAATGGAGGCCTGAAATTGTGAGATATCCCATAGGTACCCTTTGTGCAAGGATACAACAAAGGGATCTTGGCCCACGACTGCAATGGCGAAGGGAACCCATCTCCTCTCTCTCAGGAGAGTGTGCCAGTCATTCCCAAGTGGTTATCCTGTGCAACATGTCAAAGAGGAACACAAACCCTCTTATCAGTCTGAGACATAAATGCCCCACTGGCCATACTCCAGTTCGAGCAAATGCCAGATGGGCTGGTCCAACTTTATCTCTGTGGGACTGTGTAAATTCCTGTTTTTTATGTGCAGAATGATCATTATTTAATCTAATAAGGTTCTCAAGGAAAATAATGGGCCGGTGTGGGGGGGCTCAAGGAAAAGAATGGGCCGGTGTGGGGGGCTCAAGGAAAAGAATGGGCCGGTGTGGGGGGGGAGGGGGGCTCAAGGAAAAGAATGGGCCGGTGTGGGGGGCCTCAAGGAAAAGGATGGGCCGGTGTGAGGGGGCCTCATGGAAAAGAATGGGCAGGTGTTTGGGGGCCTCAAGCAAAAGAATGGGCCAGTGAGGGGGGGCCTCAAAGAAAATAATGGGCCAGTGTGGGGGGGGGCTCAAGGAAAAGAATGGGCCGGTGTGGGGGGGCCTCAAGGAAAAAAATGGGCCGGTGTGTTATAAATGCCCGAGACAATTTTTTATCCCATTCCGTCCCTGTTTTGATGCAACACAGAAGAGTGCAGAGCATATGGGCAGGTGATGCTCTCCTCTCACCCTCGAGTAACTACTCAGTGACCCGAAACAACCAAAACTGTCTTAGTTTCTACATGTCCACAAAGTCTGAGGTCATGAGCCGCAGCAAGTGAGTTGATTTTATCCAAGCCAAGCGCTGCACCAGGTAGCTTTGTGTTTTTATTATATTCAAGAAAAGACAAGAAAAGCTCTGTTACAGTCAGGTAAACTCAAAGTCTTCAGACCTTGCCATTTTGTGATTTAATTTCTGTCCAAAACTCACCCAGACATTGTCGAGGGGCATTCATTTCGCCCTGAAATGGAAACCAGTCCAGTTTCAAAGCGTGCCCCATTTGCAGAACGCGGCACATGAGTCTCTCCGCGGCGCTGCAAGACTGTTAGCCTAGTGACCTTTAGCTGATTGGCAAAGAGTGTCGGCTATATTAAAAACACCATTGCAAAAGTTATTCTCTCGCTAAACTAAGGTGCTCAATTAAATGGCTCAAATGACTCTGTCTAATGGCTGGTGGGACGTCTATGGTAAATGCACTCATAATGTGATGATGAAATGCCATTGGACGCAAGGCGAAGCACGAGAACGCCCCAATTAACCTTCAGATGGCTGATTTCTCTGCAAGTCACTTTACATACTATAGCCTCTACACTGTATAGTTCATGCTCTATAGAGGAACATTTATTTGAACTTTGTATCTGAATGGTGCTAGAACAGCACCATTGTCTGGTTTACGTTCTCGTATAAGTTCTCCAAAATACTTCCTGAGTTTAGTTATAGGTAATGATGAATATTTTGTATTCTAGCATGTTTCCATGAAAACTCTCTGAATCGTGCTTGCTTTAGTCAAGAACATTGACTTGTATGGGTATGGTGCTCCAAAATGTTTCCAGCTTTAGGGTAACAACCTGGTAGCAATGTTGAATATTTCATTTCCCCTAAGAAAAATGTAATTTTTTAATGAATTGGGACTTTTTAAAATTGTGATTACTTTAGACAACAACTCTGTCTGGTGTGGTTGTCCAAAGTGATTCCACGTTTAGGGTAGCAATGTTGAATACTTTTTAAAAAGTATTTTTGGCTTGGCTAGATAGCTTTTGTTTAAAAAATGCATCTGGATACAGTACCATCTTTTTTGGTTCGCCCGGCTGCCAATTCCTGATCTTTTGAGAACATCGTTTGAGGAGTCGCCTGAAGCGTAAGAGGAATGGGAGACAGAGGAATGCAGCAGTGCTGAGGCAGAGGGCTCCTAGTGAGGATGACTGGCTACTGTTCTGAACTTTGTGTGTTGAGCTTTCTGCCACTCTGAGCTGCTGAGGGATCACGCATCAAGTGGTGTTACACAGAGTGGAAGAGGACAAGTCCAGTGGCTATAAGAGTCAGGCCGGTTCCCAGAGGTGCCCTCTACAAGATCATTAGCAGACTCCGTCACTATCATCTACCATCCTCTGACCAGCTCTCTCCACTCAAGCCATAAACTGACCCTCTCTATCTTCGTAGGATGCACATTTCAAAGACTTGGCCTCTGTTGGTGGACCTGTCATGATATATTGCTTGTTTGTTTTTGAGATTCTATGAAAAGTGCTATAAAAATGTAATAAATGATTAATATTATTATTATCCTGAACCTCAGCAGTGTTGTTACGGTGGCTTCGACAAGCATCACAGGAGACAGGGGACCTGCACTGTGACATAATTCTGTGAGGTTCTCGAGTTGACACAAACATGGAATATTGGCAAGATTTGCTGCCTTGGATTATGCCTCGCATGATGACACTTCCTTTATAACAGAATTATTTTACGTACATTTTTTTTGTAGATTTAAAGTAAATGAGCAGTCCAGTCACAGTTTATTTAAAGTGCATTTAAGGGCTCATATAACACTTCTTAAGATTAAAAAGAGGAAACACAACAAACCAGAAAGGAGAACAATATCAACGACAGTATAAACAATATAAAACCAATAAAAAACATTGACCTCCATTCCAGGCACACAAAACTCTTCTTTTTGTTTACACATCCAAAATCACCTGAGGAATTGACATTTTTCTTCCTGTATGATTCATTCACCCATGTCATTCATAACCCATATCATTCATAACCCATATCATTCATAACCCATATCATTCATTTACCCATGTCATTCATAACCCATATCATTCATAACCCATATCATTCATAACCCATATCATTCATAACCCATATCATTCATAACCCATATCATTCATAACCCATATCATTCATAACCCATATCATTCATTCACCCATATCATTCATAACCCATATCATTCATTCACCCATGTCATTCATAACCCATATCATTCATTCACCCATATCATTCATAACCCATATCATTCATTCACCCATATCATTCATTCACCCATGTCATTCATAACCCATATCATTCATTCACCCATATCATTCATAACCCATATCATCCATTCACCCATGTCATTCATAACCCATATCATTCATTCACCCATGTCATTCATAACCCATATCATTCATAACCCATATCATTCATAACCCATATCATTCATTCACCCATGTCATTCATAACCCATATCATTCATTCACCCATGTCATTCATAACCCATGTCATTCATAACCCATATCATTCATTCACCCATATCATTCATAACCCATATCATTCATTCACCCATGTCATTCATAACCCATATCATTCATAACCCATATCATTCATTCACCCATGTCATTCATAACCCATATCATTCATTCACCCATGTCATTCATAACCCATATCATTCATAACCCATATCATTCATTCACCCATGTCATTCATAACCCATATCATTCATTCACCCATGTCATTCATAACCCATATCATTCATAACCCATATCATTCATTCACCCATGTCATTCATAACCCATATCATTCATTCACCCATGTCATTCATAACCCATATCATTCATTCACCCATGTCATTCATAACCCATATCATTCATAACCCATATCATTCATAACCCATATCATTCATAACCCATATCATTCATAACCCATATAAATTCATAGTATGCGTGGGGTCCCATTTTTCAATCTGGGCTTGTTCAATTGTGTGTAGCCTCAGTGGCAGGGAAAAAGCTGTTCTGACATTGTGATTCCCAGTGAAATTGCTCCGAAGAGTTCAACTACAACAAAAAAAAAACAGTGACAACATCTTGGCATCCCACTGGACATTCTAGAGGAACACATGATTAGAATGACGGGTGCTGTTGGCGAAAATGTATCTGCTTTTGACAGTTATTCTTCTTTGTTTGTACAAATACATGCCTGGAGCTATTTGAGATAGGCCTACAGGCTATGGTGGGGCAAACAAACGTACTGCCTAATATTTTAGGAGCCCTACCAGTGGATTTACAGTTCCATGCTGCAGTGCAGTTACAATTACCGTGGGTTTCTGTCTCTTTCTTGATAAAGTGGAAGTGGTCTGACTTGTTAAAGGTTAAACCTTGGGTCTTGATTTGCGTTGGTACACTAATTGCAGCAACCACACTTGATGTTCTTGCTACCAAGACAGATGATATACAGTACATGCAAGGTCAATTAATTTCTCAATGGACGAGCCAGGTTGCAACAATTAGATGAGCCAGCGATGGTAGAGAGTTCTGTGTTGGATTGGTCATGCAAATGGAGGGTGCTGTAAGTGCATCAAACTTAGCATACCTAAGATGGGAAACAAATGGGTGGACGCCATGGTAGATACGTCTAAAGAGTTAACTTGTGTTTTGCCCAGGAGCTCATTCCTGCAGTCAAATGACCTCGTGGCGTCATGGGTGCATGCAATGTTAATCATATTTTTCAGAATGTCATAATTAATAAACATTATTTCAAAAACCCACCGAAAAACCAGTGTTTCTATGTCAAGCGGTTCACCTCTCACCTCTCAACTCAAACCTTATCACCTTCCTCTTTTTCACCCACAACCTTGAAGGGTGCACCTTGTGCTGGGGACAAAAAAGGCCACCCTAAATGTGTAGTTTTATCACACAACACAATTCCACAGATGTCTCAAGTTTTGAGGGAGCTCTGGTGGGCAGGAAAAGGCTAGTAAAGTACAAGCAGGGAAAAAGGCAGGCAAAAACTATCATACACGGGAGGATTAAATAACCAGAAACCCATCGCTCCAAATGGAAGTGTGCCACAAAACAAACAATACCTCACAATGACGGGGTGCAAAGAACTGAACTAAATAGTGTGTGATAATAACATACAGGTGTGTGAACAGGTGATCAGAATTCAGGTGAATGGGATCTGGAGAGTGAGCTGCGTTCAGGGGATCTATGTGTTTGAGAGTGTGAGCTGGAAAGTGGACTGGGAAGTGAGCTGCGTTCAGGGGATCTATGTGTTTGAGAGTGTGAGTTGGAAGCAGACGTCACAATTTCAATGGACTGATTTCCTCATCTGAACTGTAACTCAGTAAAATCAATTAAATTGTTGCATGTTGCGTTTATATTTTTGTTCAGTATAAATGCTTATGACAATAAAGCACACAACTGTTTTTGAAAAAAAGTATTATTCTTTCACAAGAAGCAGTTGACAGACTCAATGAATATATAGCCTTTTACTTGTAACAAGACATTTACTTATACTCTCGGATCTACAAAAAGCACACAGCCCCCTGTTCTCTCTTTACAAAACTCACAATCAATACATTTTTTAACATGCATTATTTCTCAGGCTATATTACATGTCTCTTCTCCAAAGCACTGTTGCTGTAGAAAAAGACCTAGCAACTGCCTCAATACAGTACTGCAGTCCTAGAACCGGTTTGAATGGAGCCTCCACTATGCATAGAAAAAGTGGAGGAAAACCTTGACATGTCTCTAGCTGTGGCTGCAGTAATGGGAGAGGGGGAGTACAGGGGGAAGAGAGAAGAGGAGAGGGGAGGGGAGAAGAGGGGAGGGCAGGAGGGGGGAGCGGAGGGGGGAGAGGGAGAGGAGGAGGTCTGAAAGGGGGAGAATGTGGAGGAGAGGGGGAGGAGGGGGGAGAGGAGAGGGGGAGGAGGGGGAGTCACAGATGACCCCCTCCCTAGAAAACCCTTCCTTTACCCCTCAGTGTAATATGTGCCTGGGAAGTGAAATTGAAGTACAGTATGTCCTTCCTAGCCCTTTCTCAGATGGAATTAGTTTCTGCTATGACATGTGGGGCCTGGTCTACCACATCTCTGCTGACACTGGCACTCATTAGAAGGAGACCTGGTGTCTGTAACCATGGAGAGCAGGATGGAGTCTAGGCTGACCAAGCCAGGCTCTGGGGACCATTGTACTTAAACATGAATCGCAGCACATGAGACAGATGGTTTCCATGGTAGCATGGTCCCACTGCTCCTTGCAGCCACCCTCAACAGCCCCCCCACTGTATTCCAATCAATGGGGAAGCAGTTAGGGGTTGCTAGGGAAGTTGTTACCAAGGTAAATAGCAAAGTGGATACACTTTACTTTACAGTGTTGGCAAATACAGTGACTGTTTAACTGTGCAAAATGACACATGAATATAGTTTTGAAATTCAAGGACAAGTTATTCACACAGCTTTTGAAATTCAAATTCAAGCATAACATAACATATTGTTCAAATGATGTCCTTATTTTGCAAAACCAATGCACCAACACACAATTACTTTGTGGAGGGCGTAAGGACAAGGATTTTCTGCTTTCTTTCAGAGTAAAACCATTGGCGCGGTAAAGGATATTTGTATGGATAGTTATGTAAGCTATTTATCGACAAATAAAGCCCATTGAATATACTGTAACATGTGAGGGCATATTAATTTCGTTATATAAACTCAGCAAAAAAAGAAACGTCCCATTCTCAGGACCCTGTCTTTCAAAGATAATTTGTAAAAATCCAAATAATTTCACAGATCTTCATTGTAAAGGGTTTGAACACTGTTTCCCATGCTTGTTCAATGAACCATACATAATTAATGAGCACGCATCTGTAGAACGATCGTTAAGACACAATAAGCTTACAGAGGGTAGGCAATTATAGTCACAGTTATGAAAACGTAGGACACTAGAGGCCTTTCTACTGAACCTGAAAAACACCAAAAGAAAGATACCCAGGGTTCCTGCTCATCTGTGTGAACATGCCTTAGGCATGCTGCAAGAAGGCATGAAAACTGTAGATGTGGACAGGGCAATAAATTGCAATGTTCGTACTGTGAGACGCCTAAGACAGCACTACAGGGAGACAGTACGGACAGCTGATCGTCCTCGCAGTGGCAGACCACATGTAGCAACACCTGCACTGGATCGGTACATCTAAACATCACACCTGCCGGACAGGCACAGGATGGCAACAACGACTGCCCAAGTTACACCAGGAACGCACAATCCCTCCATCAGTGCTCAGACTGTCTGCAATAGGCTGAGAGCGGCTAGACTGAGGGCTTGTAGGCCTGTTGTAAGGCAGGTCCTCACAAGACATCACCGGCAACCATGTCGCCTATGGGCACAAACCCACCGTCGCTGGACCAGGCAGGACTAGCAAAAAGTTCTCTTCAGTGACGAGTCGCGATTTTGCCTCACCAGGGGTGATGATCGGATTTGCATTTATTGTCGAAGGAATGAGCTTTACACCGAGGCCTGTACAGTACTCTGGAGCGGGATGTATTTTGAGGTGGAGGGTCCGTTATGGTCTGGGGCGGTGTGTCACAGCATCATTGGACTGAGCTTGTTGTCATTGCAGGCAATCAAAGCTGTGTGTTACAGGGAAGACATCTTCCTCCCACGTGGTACACTTCCTGCAGGCTCATCCAGCATTACAATGCCACCAGCCATACTGCTCGTTCTGTGCATGATTTCCTGCAACACAGGAATGTCAGTGTTCTGCCATGGCCAGCTGTAACGTCGTTCGTCTGTTGAATGAAGAGAGTCAGACCGAAATGCAGCGTGTAGGTTACTCATGACTTTAATGAAGATAATCGCGGTACATGAAATAACTGAATAAATACAAAAACAACAAACGGAACGTGAAACCTAATTACAGCCTATCTGGTGAACACTACACAGAGACACGAACAAACACCCACAAAATACAACGCGAACTCAGGCTACCTAAATACGGTTCCCAATCCGAGACAACGAGAATCACCTGACTCCAATTGAGAATCGCCTCAGGCAGCCAAGCCTAACTAGACACACCCCTAATCATACAAAATCCCAATTAATACAAACCCCAATATGAAACACAACATATAAACCCATGTCACACCCTGGCCTACCCAAACATCTACCAAAAACACAAAATACAATGACCAAGGCGTGACACCAGCGAAGAGCCCGGATCTCAATCCCATTGAGCACGTCTGGAACCTGTTGGATAGGAGGGTGAGGGCTAGGGCCATTCCCCCCAGAAATGTTCGGAAAATTGCAGGTGCCTTTGGTGGAAGCAAGAACTGGCACATCTGGTTTAGTCCATGAGGAGGAGATGCCCTGCAGTACTTAATGCAGCTTGTGGCCACACCAGATACTGACTGTTACTTTTGATTTTGACCCCCCACTTGGATCAGGGACACATTATTCAATTTCTGTTAGTCACATGTCTCTGTACCTTGTTCAGTTTCTCAATTGTTGAATCTTGTTATGTTCATACAAATATTTATAAACGTAGTTGCTAGTGAGAGGACATTTCTGTTTTTGCTGAGTTTATTACATGTCTCTATACTGACATTTTGCTTGTTTGATTGCCTTATAACTATACTGTTTGTATTCGGCCATATTCCCAGTCACCTTTTCATGGTTAAATGGTTAAATGCGCTGGTTCGCGCTTTCAGTTTTGCGCAAATGCCGTCATCTATGTAAGATTTATGGTTAGGGTATGTTTTAATAGTCACAGTAGGTACAACATCTCCTATGCATTTCCTTATAAACCCACTCACCGAATCAGCATGTAAGTCAATATTACTTTCTGAGCCTACCCAGAACATGTCTCAGTCCGCATGATCAAAACAATCTTGAAGCTTGGATTCTGATTGGTCAGACCAGCATTGAATAGTCCTTAGCACGAGTACATTCTGTTTGAGTTTCTACCTTTGGGAGGGATGGGCAAAATGGAGTTGTGGTCAGATTTGGCGAAAGGAGGGCGGGAAGAGCCTTGTATGCATCGTGGTAGTTAGAGTAGCAGTGATCCAGTGTTTTGCCAGCCCGGGTACTACAGAAATTTGTTCTCAAATGTGCTTTGTTAAACTATCCAGCTACGATAAATGCAGCCTCAGGATATATGGTTTCCAGTTTGCATAAAGTCTAGTGAAGTTCCTTGAGGGCCGTTGTGGTACGGGCCTGAGGGGGGATATACACGGCTGTGACAATAACCGAGGAGAATTCCCTTGGGAATTCCCACCTGAAACCCCACCTCTTTAAGGAATACCTAGGATAGGATAAGTAATCCCTCTCACCCCCCCCCCTTTAAGATTTAGATGCACTATTGTAAAGTGACTGTTCCACTGGATGTCATAAGGTGAATGCACCAATTTGTAAGTCGCTCTGGATAAGAGCGTCTGCTAAATGACTTAAATGTAAAAATGTAAATGTAAAATAATACCAGAAATTAAAAATCAAATCAAAAGTCTAATAAAATAGCATTTGTCACATGCGCCCGAATACAACATGTGTAGACTTTACAGTGAAATACTTAGTTACAAGCCCTTAACCAAAGATAAAGTTTTGAGAAAAAAAAACCCACAAATTAAAAAAAGTAAGAGGTAAGAAAAACAAATAATTAAAGGGCCGCAGTAAATAACAACAGTGGCTTTATACAGCGTGTACCGGTACAGAGTCTATGTGGAGGCTTTATACAGCGTGTACCGGTACAGAGTCTATGTGGAGGCTTTATACAGCGTGTACCGGTACAGAGTCTATGTGGAGGCTTTATACAGCGTGTACCGGTACAGAGTCTATGTGGAGGCTTTATACAGCGTGTACCGGTACAGAGTCTATGTGGAGGCTTTATACAGCGTGTACCGGTACAGAGTCTATGTGGAGGCTTTATACAGCGTGTACCGGTACAGAGTCTATGTGGAGGCTTTATACAGCGTGTACCGGTACAGAGTCTATGTGGAGGCTTTATACAGCGTGTACCGGTACAGAGTCTATGTGGAGGCTTTATACAGCGTGTACCGGTACAGAGTCTATGTGGAGGCTTTATACAGCGTGTACCGGTACAGAGTCTATGTGGAGGCTTTATACAGCGTGTACCGGTACAGAGTCTATGTGGAGGCTTTATACAGCATGTACCGGTACAGAGTCTATGTGGAGGCTTTATACAGCGTGTACCGGTACAGAGTCTATGTGGAGGCTTTATACAGCGTGTACCGGTACAGAGTCTATGTGGAGGCTTTATACAGCGTGTACCGGTACAGAGTCTATGTGGAGGCTTTATACAGCGTGTACCGGTACAGAGTCTATGTGGAGGCTTTATACAGCGTGTACCGGTACAGAGTCTATGTGGAGGCTTTATACAGCGTGTACCGGTACAGAGTCTATGTGGAGGCTTTATACAGCGTGTACCGGTACAGAGTCTATGTGGAGGCTTTATACAGCGTGTACCGGTACAGAGTCTATGTGGAGGCTTTATACAGCGTGTACCGGTACAGAGTCTATGTGGAGGCTTTATACAGCGTGTGGAGGCTTTATACAGCGTGTACCGGTACTGAGTCTATGTGGAGGCTTTATACAGCGTGTACCTGTACAGAGTCAATGTGTCAATGTGAGGGGTACCGGTACACAGTCAATGTGTCAATGTGAGGGGGTACCGGTACACAGTCTGTGTCAATGTGAGGGGGTACCGGTACACAGTCTATGTGTCAATGTGAGGGGGTACCGGTACACAGTCAATGTGTCATTGTGAGGGGGTACCGGTACACAGTCTATGTGTCAATGTGAGGGGGTACCGGTACACAGTCAATGTGTCAATGTGAGGGTACATAGTCAATGTGTCCGGTACATAGTCAATGTGTCAATGTGAGGGGGTACCGGTACACAGTCAATGTGTCAATGTGAGGGGGTACCGGTACACAGTCTATGTGTCAATGTGAGGGGGTACCGGTACACAGTCTATGTGTCAATGTGAGGGGGTACCGGTACACAGTCTATGTGTCAATGTGAGGGGGTACCGGTACACAGTCTATGTGTCAATGTGAGGGGGTACCGGTGTCGAGGTAATTGAGATAAATATGTACATGCAGGTAGATTTGTTAAAGTGGCTATGCATAGATAATAACAGAGAGTGGTAGCAACGTGGGGGGGGGGTGCAAAGAGTCTGGGTAGCCATTTTGTTAGCTGTTCAGGAGTCTTATGGCTTCGGGGTAGAAGCTCTATTAGAAGCCTCTTCGACTTAGACTTGGCGCTCCGGTATGGCTTGCCGTGTGGTAGCAGAGAGAACAGTCTATGACTATGGGGACTGGAGTTTTTGACAATTTGTAGGGCCTTCCTTTGACACCGCCTGGTATAGAGACCCTCGATGGCAGGAGCTTAGCCCCAGGGATGTACTGGGCTGTACGTATTACCCTTTGTAGTGCCTTACAGTCGGAGGCCGAGCAGTTGCCATACCAGGCAGTGATGCAACCCGTGAGGATGCTCTCAATGATACAGCTGTAAAATCTTTTGAATATCTGAGGACCCATGCCAAATATTTTCAGTCACCTAAGGGGGAATAGGTTTTGTCGTGGCCTCTTCATGACTGACTTGGTGTGCTTGGACCATGTTAGTTTGTTGTTGATGTGGACGCCAAGGAACTCAAGCTATCAACCTGCTCCACTACAGCCCCGTTGATGAGAATGGGGGCGTGCTCAGTCCCGTTTTTCTTGTAGTCCACTTTAAACTCCTTAGACTTGATCACGTTGAGGGAGAGATTTTTGTAATTGCACCACAATGTGGTATATCCCCCCTAAAGCCCGTACCACAACGGCCCTCCTCCCTATAGGCTATCTCATTGTTGTCGGTGATCAGGCCCTGTTGTGTCATCAACAAACTTAATGATGGTGTTGGAGTTGTGCCTGGCCATGCAGTCATGAGTGAACAGGGAGTACAGGAGGGGACTGAGCACGCATCCCTGAGGGTCCCCCGTGTTGAGGATCTGCGTGGCAGATGCGTTGTTACCTACCCTTACCACCTGGGGGCGGTCCGTCAGGATGTCTACGATCAAGTTGCAGAGGGAGCTGTTTAGTCCCAGGGTCCTTAGCTTAGTGATGAGTTTGAGGGTACTATGGTGTTGAATGCTGAGTTGTAGTGAATAGCATTTTCACATAGGTGTTCCTTTTCTCCAGGTGGGAAAGGGCAGTGTGGAGTGCAATAGAGATTACATCATCTGTGGATCTGTTTGGGCGGTATGCAAATTGGAGTGGGTCTAGGGATAATGGGATAATGGTGTTGATGTGAGCCATGACTAGCCTTTCAAAGCATTTCATGGCTACAGACATGAGTGCTATGGGTCAGTAGTCATTTAGGCAGGTTACCTTAGTGTTCATGAGCACAGGACCTTTGGCGTTCTGTTTGAAACGTATGTATTACAGACTCAGACCGGGAGAGGTTGAAAATGTCAGTGAAGATACTTGCCAGTTGGTCAGCGCATGCTCTTAGTACACGTCCTGGTAATCCTTCTGGCCCTGCGGCCTTGTGAATGATGACCTGTTTAAAGGTTTTACTCACCTCGGCTGCTGAGAGCTTGATCACACAGGCGTCCGGAATGCATCTTTCAGTGTTACTTGCCTCGAAGCGAGCATAGAAGTTATTTAGCTCATCCGGTAGGCTTGTGACACTGGGCAGCTCTCGGCTGTGCTTCCATTTGTAGTCTGGAATAGTTTGCAAGCCTTGCCACATCCAACGAGTGTAGTACGATTCGATCTTAGTCCAGTATTGACACTTTACCTGTTTGATGGTTCGTCGGAGGGCACAGCGGGATGTCTTATAAGCTTCCGGGTCCCGCTCCTTGAAAGTGGCAGCTTTACCATTTAGCTCAGTGCGAATGTTGCCTGTAATCCATGGCTTCTGGTTGAGGTATGTACGTACAGTCACTGTGGGGATGACGTCCTTGATGCACTTATTGATGAAGCCAATGACTAATGTACTCCTCAATGCCATCGGAAGAATCCCAGAACATATTCCAGTCTGTGCTAACAAAACTGTTCTGTAGTTTAGCCTCATCTGAGCACTTTTTTATAGACCGAGTCACTGGTGCTTCTTGCTTTAGTTTTTTTGTAAGCAGGAATCAGGAGGATATTGTGGTCAGATTTACCAAATGGAGGAGGAGGGAGAGCTTTGTGTGTGGAGTACCTCTGGTTGATTTAAGTTTCCCTGCATTAACGTCACCGGCCACTAGGAACGCTGCCTCTGGATGAGCGTTTTCCTGTTTGCTTATGGCGGAATACAGCTCATTTAGTGCGGTTTTAACTCCAACCTCGCTCTGTGGTGGTATATAGACAGCTATGAAAAAAACTGAAGAAACATCTCTGGGTAAATAGTGAGGTCTGCAGCTTATCATAAGATACTCAACCTCAGGAGAGCAAAACCTCAAGAATTCCTTAGATATTTTGCACCAACTGTTGTTTACATAAATGCATAGGCCCCCGCCCCGTGTTTTACCAGAGGCTGCTGTTCTGTCTTTCCTATAGAGTGTATAACCTGCCAGCTCTATTTTCTTAATGTCGTCATTCATCCAAGACTCGGTGAAGCATAAAATATTACAGTTTTTAATGTCCTGTTGGTAGGATATAGGTGCTTTCAGTTAGTCCCATTTATTTTCTAGCGATTAAATGTTAGCTAGCAGAAGGGAGGGCACCCTGATCACAAGGCACCCTGATCTTTTGCCTTCTCCAGCGAATTACGGGGGTTGGGGCCTGGTCGGGTGTCAACAGTATATCCCTTGCGTCCGACTGATTGAAGAAAAACTCTTAGTCCAGTTTGAGGTGAGCATTCCCAGTTATGATGTTTAAAAGCTCTTTTCGGTCATAGAAGACGGTAGGAGAAAAATTATGTACAAAACAAGTTACAAAATCGTAATAAAATAAAAAAATAGCAGGATTGTTTGAGGGCCGATAAGACGGCAGCCCTACTCACCGGCGCCTTCAGAACCTGTATGTTGTTACAATTACACCCTGAGTGAAAACGTACACCCCTGAAACATACACCCCTGCCCTTATTCTTTTCAAAGAGATGTTCATTCCTGTTGGCGCAACCAGGTGGCTGTACCGACTCCGACAGCATATCCCAAGAGAGCCATGTTTCTGTGAAATAGAGTATGTTACAATCCCTGATGTCTCTCTGGAAAGCAACCCTTGCCCTAATTTTGTCTACCTTGTTATCTAGAGACTAGACATTAGAGAGAAATATACTCGGAAGCGGTGGGTAGTGTGTGCGCATCCGAAGTCTGACCAGAAGACTGCTCCGTCTACCTCTTCTCCGGAGGCGTTGTTTTGTGTCAGCCTCTGGAATCAGTTCAAATTGCCCTGGGTGGTTCGGGACTATGGATCCGCTTCGGTAAAGTCATATTCCAAGTCGTTGTGCTGGTAACTTGACCTTGCTCTGATATCCAATAGTTCTTCCTGGCTGTGTGTAATAACACTTAACATTTTCTGGGCTAACAATGTAAGAAATAATACATAAAAAAACGAAATACTGCAAAGTTTCCTAAGGTCTAGAAGCAAGGCAGCCCTCTGTCGGCGAAACCTGTTAACATTTTGGTTTCAGCACAATTGGAATGGAAGGTTTCCTATGTGGTGTGACACCTCTCTCCTTCCAGCCAGCCAGCGGACCTCTTAATGATGATAAATTGGATATGAGGACTAAACAATTGCATCAGCATTTGACAGGCACAGCCTCTCCATTGAGTACTACTATGGATCGGGCACAGCCTCTCCATTGACTACTACTACGGATCGGGCACAGCCTCTCCATTGACTACTACTACGGATCGGGCACAGCCTCTCCATTGACTACTACTACGGATCGGGCACAGCCTCTCCATTGACTACTACTACGGATCAGGCACAGCCTCTCCATTGACTACTACTACAGATCAGGCACAGCCTGTCCACTGACTACTACTACAGACCAGGCACAGCCTGTCCATTGCCTACTACTACAGATCAGGCACAGCCTGTCCATTGCCTACTACTACAGATCTGGCACAGCCTGTCCATTGCCTACTACTACAGATCAGGCACAGCCTGTCCACTGACTACTACTACAGATCAGGCACAGCCTGTACATTGACTACTACTACTACAGATCAGGCACAGCCTGTACATTGACTGCTACTATGGATGACAAAGTAAATGAAAAGGGACAGTAGGTGGTGTGAATGTCAAAGGTGTTTTTATCTGAAGGGGATTTCTTTCATGGAACATAAACATACTGTACATCAGTTCCAGTGCCTCAATATTCTTTCTTCTGTTCCTTGTCAATCAATCATGACCCAGACGCTTCCACAGAGATTACGTGTCAGAGGCTCGTCAACACATTATTCCAATAATGTCTTATTCCTGTCCTTCCTGCATGATGGGTTCACATTCAAATCAAATCAACTGTAACTCAGATCCAAATTATATAGAGAACAAGTTTTGACATGTTCATTGCATTTACCAATTTTTTCCTAATGATATTCCAAACTATAATTTAATAATAA
>NC_060196.1:55464454-55529454 GCF_021184085.1 Oncorhynchus gorbuscha | reverse complement strand
GGTATTCTACCTGAGGCGAGCAATACCTCAAGACTTTAATGTTAGGGAGGTGCTCCCGCTGTGGGAACATCAATCAGCGGAAATTTCAAGTGCGCCACGTATAGTTTTTGATAAAACTCAAACTTTCATTCAAATTGACATACAATATACTGAATTAAAGCTACACTCGTTGTGAATCTATCCACCAAGTCAGATTTGTAAAATGCTTTTCGGCGAAAGCATGAGAAGCTATTATCTGATACCATGCACCCTCAAAATACTGCAACGTCACCTAACACGACAGATTTTGCGTTAGCCGGTGCAAACCAAAAACGCTGAAATAAAATATAAAACATTCATTACCTTTGACGAGCTTCTTTCTTGGCACTCCTAGATGTCCCATAAACATCATTTAGGGTCTTTTTTAGATTAAATCGGTCCATATATAGCCTAGATATCGATCTAAGAATGCTGTGTGATAAACGGAAAAAAATAGTGTTTGATAACGTAACGTCATTTTTTTAAATTCAAAAAGTCAACGATAAACTTTCACAAAACACTTCGAAATACTTTTGTAATGCAACTTTATGTATTAGTACACGTTAATAAGCAATAAAATTCATCAGGAGGCGATGTAAATTCATTAGCTGTCCGTGTATAAAACATGTCCGTAGAGAGCTCGATCAAAACATCCAGTCGGAGACCGGAGGGAAGGAGTTCCCTTGAACCGGTTAGACCAAGAATCAATTGCGAATCAAATGACAAGACTCTAGACAACGTGTGGAAGCTGTAGGCACTGCAACCTCGGTCTACTTTAATTCGGTTCACTTTGAACAATTCCTTGAAGTGATCATATTTTCATGCACTTTTCGATGAAACGCACGTTCTGTTATAGTCACAGCCGTGATTTAACCAGTTTTAGAAACGTCTGAGTGTTTTCTATCCACACATACTAATCATATGCATATACTATATTCCTGGCATGAATAGCAGGGCGCTGAAATGTTGCGCGATTTTTAACAAAAAGCTGCGAAAAGCTGCCTGAATTCTCTACTTCCTTAACCTGTTAAGCCTACCCCTGTTTACTGCCCCTTCTGGAGGAATTGGGTACCCATATAAAACAGGATACATTTTTGTCAAAAGTTGCTAATATATGCATATAAAAAATATTATCGAATAGAAAACACTCTAAAGCTTCTAAATTTTCTAAATTTTGTCTCTATGTAAAGCAGAAGTCTCAGGGCATGCATTCTCCCAAAGTCTCTCTTGTCATGGAAAAAGTTGGCCCAACTTTGACGTCATCGTATACGCCTTCCCAAACAACTACCGCTCTGGGAACAGTCTGTACGTGTTCAGCGCGAAGCCTGCTTTCAAATGGGGCTTCTCATTGTGAGAATCGCGCGCTCACGAGACGTTGAGCGTGCCGAAAGGTCTCGGTCACGCGAAAAAAAAGTGTACGATTATGCGCGCTCTGCTCCGGTGAAGTCTTTTCTTCCGGATCGATTAAAAGACGTGTGTGTTTCGCTTCGTCCTCACAATTGCTGTACACCTTTATAACATGTTAAAGCTTAATTATGAACATAGTTTGACATGTTTACTCGACATATAATATATATTTTTGACGTTTTGGTGCGCATCCACTTGAATTTTGCCTACATTTCGACCGAAATGTGGCTATTTTGAGAACCAAAAGACGCAGACTTGAAAACTAAACGCTATTTTGGTAAGTATAATCCCTTCCAGGTCTTTTGATGGAAGAACAGCAAAGGTAAGGGAATATTTATGTGTTAATTTTGGGTTTCTGTCGACTCCAAGATAGAGGAGGCATAATGATACATTTGGAGCGCCGACTCCTAGTATAGCCTAGTAAACGCAACCTGTAACGTTAAAAATAAATGTAACACAGCGATTGCATTTAGAAGAAGTGTATCTTCCTATACATATGTAAAACATGCATATTTAGTCAAAGTTTATGATGTGTATTCCTTGTTAGCTGACATTATCTGCTATTTCATTTCTCCTGACATTTTAGTAGCATTTTTAGAACGATGGGTCATTGTAAACAGAGATTTATGGATATATATTGCAGATTATTGAAAAAAATGAATGTACTGTGTAACATGTTATATTACTGTCATTTGATGAAGATTTCAAAAGGTTAGTGAAATGATGTTTTTTTTAATCCTGCGTTTGTTGATTGCATATTTTTTCCTACTTGGCTATGCTAATGAGCTATGTCTGCGGTGGTGGTTTGACATAAATATGTGCTATGTTTTCGCCGTAAAACATTTTAGAAATCTGACTTGTTGCCTGGATTCACAACGAGTGTAGCTTCAATTCAATACCCTGCATGTGTATTTTAATGAACGTTTGAGTTTTAACTAGTACTATTAGCATTTAGCGTAGCGCATTTGCATTTCCAGAGCTCTAGATGGGACGCCTGCGTGCCAGGTAGGAGCAAGAGGTTAACAGGTTTATTAGACATCGCTGACCAGCGGTTATTGAGAAATAGACACACATTCCGCCCCTCGTCTTACCAGACATAGCTGCTCTGCCCTGCCGGTGCACAAAGAAGCCAGTCAGCTCTATATTATCCATGTCGTCGTTCAGCGTAAGATATTACAGTTTTTAATGTCCAATTGGTAAGATAGTATTAATTGTAGATCGTGCAGTTTGTTTTCCAATGATTGCACGTTGGCCAATAATACAGAGGGTAGTGATGGTTTACCTACTCGTCTGCAAATTCTTACAAGGCACCCCGCCCTTCTCCCCCTTTTTCTCCATCATTTCTTCACGCTGATGACGGGGATTTGGGCCTTGTCTCAACAAAGCAGCGTATCCTTCACGTCGGACTCATTACAGAAAACATCTTTGTCCAGCCAGTTCGAGGTGAGTATTCACTGTTCTGATGTCCAGAAGCTCTTTTTGGTCATAAGAGGCGGTAGCAGCAACATTATGAGTTACAGACAATGCGAAAAAAACATACAAAATAAATCAGTTGGTCAGGAGCCCGTAAAACAGCAACCATATCCTCCGATACCATTACTCTCAATCAGACAAAATTGGGGTTCCTTCCTTGGTGAGTTTTTACACCAACAACTGATGAATCACTGAGTAGCCAGTGTGGGTGGATTCCACATTTGTGTTTTGTAGATTAGACTCCAAAATACATCCCTGCCTTGAACTTGTCATGTTTGATTTATTGCATTTTTTAAATGGACACCCAAAGGAAATACTAATATGCCTTGGTCCACCCACACACTTTTGAGCAAAGGTGTATTTTATTTGCTCTTGTTCACCCATATGGTCTTTGAGTAGCAGAATAGATCCTGTCCTTAACATGAGAGGAAAACAGTTGGTTGTGTCACTGGATATTAGCATGAGAGGACAGACAGTTCATTAGATTTAGCTGATAGGGAGCCCATTGGAGAATAACTGACACTTTTTATTTGAATACAATTGCAAGATATTGTTCTGGGGTTTACCAGACACTCAGCACACACCGTTTCAAAACACTGGCTGGTACATCTCCTGTACAACATTTTGTTTGGATATCTAGCTCATACTTTCTTATACCCATTTAAGTTCATGTGGTGTTACAATTAATCAATATCCAAGATGTCATCGTTACTGTACACGTTTGGATAAGACTGTGGTTCAATTTTACAACAATGCCCCCCCCCCCTCACAATTAAAAAAAAACCTGTTGAGACCCAATTTTGTCCTCCTGAGAATCTTCTAGGATATTATGTCTGTGTGAACTCTCCTTATGACTTTTGTCATGGAAACATAAGCAGTTTCACAGCACATTTGCGTTACAGGGGAAGATCAAGGGACTTGCATGGCAACGAGACATTCTCGAATAATCTTAATAATATAGATTCCAGACCATTCTCAAAAACAAAGCCTACAGTAGACTGCCTCAGACTTAACATGTAAGGCTGGGATTCAGTCCTGTCGCGGTTTATAGGCAATGAGACTTTTAAAGGCCTCTTTCCCACGTTCACAGAGATCCCATTCACAGTGAATACTGCATATGTCGGCTTAATCTGACATTCTTTTTAAAGCTGCAATGCCTATAACCTGTGATCAGATTGAATCCCAGCCTAAATCTTTAGGCGCACAGATACTTTATATCTCAAATCCCTGAATTTCTGACTCCTCTTTTCGGCACAGTGGTGTCAACATTTAAGTACTTGTGGATCAAATAGAAAATAGATAAAACCTTTTACACGGATTGAATGACAATTGCTGCCTGACATTCTGAGTGCAGTTCTATCTGTGTTGTGTGGTCTTTTGTCATACAGGGCTTATGGTTGTAGACTTCTGAAGGACATCAACACAATGAGCTCCCCACTCGGGCTCCCGAGTGGCGCAGCAACCTAAGGCACTGCATCTCAGTGCTAGAGGCATCACTGAAGAACCTGGTTCAATTCCAGGCTGTATCACAACCGGCTGTGATTGGGAGTCCCATAGGGCGGTGCACAATTGGCCCAGCATCGTCCAGGTTAGAATTTGGCCCGGGTAGGCCGTCATTGTAAATAAGAATTTGTTTTTAAATGATTTACGTAGTTAAATAAATACAAACAAATAAAAAGTAAATGACATTTACAGATAACACAAGACTAAAACACAAATAATACATTATAATGAAAGGTTCATTTCAACAACATGGTTCCTTCTGAATGGTTGGCCTCATATTATATGAATGAAGTATGTATAAGTCATGTCCTAAGGACATGCTATTTTCACTGCAGACAGATCATG
The DNA here is from genome assembly GCF_021184085.1 of Oncorhynchus gorbuscha. Classification (NCBI taxonomy): domain Eukaryota; kingdom Metazoa; phylum Chordata; class Actinopteri; order Salmoniformes; family Salmonidae; genus Oncorhynchus; species Oncorhynchus gorbuscha. The sequence goes on along the minus strand of NC_060196.1, from coordinate 55,524,708 downwards.
TTCAATTAAAATAAAACAAACATTTACAAAAACGTCTTCTACATGTTTTGTGCTCATGAATTGTCTCTAACACTCAAATGACATAACTGTTATCGCATTCACAGGTCATATTCTCTAAATCAAAACACTGTTATCGCATTCACAGGTCATATTCTCCAAATCAAAACACTGTTTTCACATTCATAGGTCATATTTTCCAAATCAAAACACTGTTTTCACATTCACAGGTCATATTCTCCAAATCAAAACACTGTTATCGCATTCACAGGTCATATTCTCCAAATCAAAACACTGTTTTCACATTCATAGGTCATATTCTCCAAATCAAAACACTGTTTTCACATTCATAGGTCATATTCTCCAAATCAAAACACTGTTTTCACATTCACAGGTCATATTCTCCAAATCAAAACACTGTTTTCACATTCATAGGTCATATTCTCCAAATCAAAACACTGTTTTCACATTCATAGGTCATATTCTCCAAATCAAAACACTGTTTTCACATTCATAGGTCATATTCTCCAAATCAAAACACTGTTTTCACATTCATAGGTCATATTCTCCAAATCAAAACACTGTTTTCACATTCATAGGTCATATTCTCCAAATCAAAACACTGTTTTCACATTCATAGGTCATATTCTCCAAATCAAAACACTGTTTTCACATTCATAGGTCATATTCTCCAAATCAAAACACTGTTTTCACATTCATAGGTCATATTCTCCAAATCAAAACACTGTTTTCACATTCACAGGTCATATTCTCCAAATCAAAACACTGTTTTCACATTCACAGGTCATATTCTCCAAATCAAAACACTGTTTTCACATTCATAGGTCATATTCTCCAAATCAAAACACTGTTTTCACATTCATAGGTCATATTCTCCAAATCAAAACACTGTTTTCACATTCATAGGTCATATTCTCCAAATCAAAACACTGTTTTCACATTCATAGGTCATATTCTCCAAATCAAAACACTGTTTTCACATTCACAGGTCATATTCTCCAAATCAAAACACTGTTTTCACATTCACAGGTCATATTCTCCAAATCAAAACACTGTTTTCACATTCATAGGTCATATTCTCCAAATCAAAACACTGTTTTCACATTCATAGGTCATATTCTCCAAATCAAAACACTGTTTTCACATTCATAGGTCATATTCTCCAAATCAAAACACTGTTTTCACATTCATAGGTCATATTCTCCAAATCAAAACACTGTTTTCACATTCATAGGTCATATTCTCCAAATCAAAACACTGTTTTCACATTCATAGGTCATATTCTCCAAATCAAAACACTGTTTTCACATTCACAGGTCATATTCTCCAAATCAAAACACTGTTTTCACATTCACAGGTCATATTCTCCAAATCAAAACACTGTTTTCACATTCATAGGTCATATTCTCCAAATCAAAACACTGTTTTCACATTCATAGGTCATATTCTCCAAATCAAAACACTGTTTTCACATTCATAGGTCATATTCTCCAAATCAAAACACTGTTTTCACATTCATAGGTCATATTCTCCAAATCAAAACACTGTTTTCACATTCATAGGTCATATTCTCCAAATCAAAACACTGTTTTCACATTCATAGGTCATATTCTCCAAATCAAAACACTGTTTTCACATTCATAGGTCATATTCTCCAAATCAAAACACTGTTTTCACATTCATAGGTCATATTCTCCAAATCAAAACACTGTTTTCACATTCACAGGTCATATTCTCCAAATCAAAACACTGTTTAAACATTCATAGGTCATATTCTCCAAATCAAAACACTGTTTTCACATTCACAGGTCATATTCTCCAAATCAAAACACTGTTTTCACATTCACAGGTCATATTCTCCAAATCAAAACACTGTTTAAACATTCATAGGTCATATTCTCCAAATCAAAACACTGTTTAAACATTCATAGGTCATATTCTCCAAATCTAAACAGTGTTTAAACATTCATAGGTCATTTTCTCTCAATATAACCATGTCCAATACACCATGGAGAAGGATAGAGCCTTTGATATGTTTGAAAGGCATCAGGTTGAAAGGTTGATTCCAACACATTGCCTGTTCCTGTGGGACCAGCCCTTATTGAAGGAAGGAAAGCTATTTCATTAACACAGGGACACATAGTAATTAAACACCATATTGGAAGGGTCAGTCAAACTAACAAGCATCTGTTCAGAGCTAAGACATCGGTAGTTTTAGAATGAGTGTCTCAGAGAGGTTGGATCCCATTGGCACCTTTCAATAATGGGGAAAAATGATATCAATTTCAGACTGCCTGAGGAACGCTCAAGGTTTTTCGGAATTGGAAAATGCGTTTCCATGAATCCCACGAGTTATCATATCAGAGGATAGTAGTATTACAGGTTTTCACTTTGGCTCAATTCTCAAATGAGATTATTATTTTTTAAACAATAAGTTCAAATCTCTGAACAATTAGTTTCTTGTTCACACCAGATATGAATTTCTTATTAATTTCTTATTAATTTCTTATTCATTTAAATTGCACGTGTTTTGTCACATCTGTGCAAAAGAGGAAGTACAATTGTCTATAATTTGCACAATAACTACATGCATATGGCTGATTAAAACTGCTGAGCTGATTCTCAGTGAAATTATCATACTCTTCACAACTTCTAAACATTCTTCCACTGTGTGAGCCATCTCCTGCAAAATGATCCATTCAATGATCAAAATCAGTCAGATATACATGTACAGTATATTCCGTAAATATCTATGACATGGAATGTTTGTGATGTCTGCAAAATTGGCAAATGACCTGCCAGGTGACATAGTAATGAAATAGGAATCACAATCTTACCAATCAACCAATCAAGTTTGGAAGCATATATATGGAGCTTGCCCACGGCACAAACACTACCATTTTTGAACATGGAGGCACATCACAACCCTGAAAAGCAGCTACATGCTTGTGGAAGAGAAAGAAGAAGATGTGTAAGAGTGGTTGGTGAGGGTGTTAGGGGAAGATATAATAGAGGAAAAGGTAGAAGGCAAAGAATAAGAGTCACTGATGAAATCAGAGCCACAATTGTGGACTATGTCATAAACCATGGTCTGACAATGGAAGAGGCTGGTCAGAGGTTATGTAAATAGTGCTTGAAGACGAGGTTTTGTGTTTATTGTTTTCAGGAAATGGAGCAAGGTTTCAGAAATTGTGTTTTAGCAATTGAGAAAAAGTGTAAATGTTTTGGTTGAGTTACAACATTTTGCCGTCATGTATTAGAGTTGTGATGTCCCATTAAAATGTTGTGACAATTGCACTTACAGTTTAGAGAATGTTAGTTTTATTCAATTGCTAAAACACAATTCCGGGAACAACTCACCATTTTCTCAAATCTTCACATACAATTTTAAAACTCACACCCATCGGTAAAAACATCTAATTGCTGGGTCCTATTTCAAACTTTGCCCTCAGACAACACACACAAGCTGTCAAAAACACAGAATACATGACTGTTGGTTACAGACTGGAGGGATTCATTCAAACCACTGCTACCATAATGTTTAGAATAGCTTTTCAGAGAAATCATTTGGAACTGTGTAAAATCACAGCACTGACTGTCCAGATAACCCTTTCAGGAACACCCTGGTGAGAGAACTTCAACAGTACTGTAATACATACCTCTTACATTAGTGGATAAGGGAGTACTACTGTAATAAATACCTCTTACATTAGTGGATAAGGGAGTTGTCAGGATTTGGCCAGGGTTGTTCCGGTTTTTGGTCACTAGATGCCCCCATTGTGCCTTTTGACCTTTTGTTTTCCCTTGATCCCCATTATTATTTGCACCTGTGCCTCGTTTCTCCTGATTGTATTTAAACCCTTTGTTTTCCTCTGTTCTTTGCTCTGTGTTTGTATGTTAGCACCCAGCCCTAGTACTCTGAGAACTATTGTTGATCCCGGTGGACTCTCTTGTGGAATTCTGTTTTTTGTTCTTGTTTGTTTGTTTTTTGAGTATCTTTTGAGGCTTTTTGTGCTTTACCTTCCACCTTGTGGATTTACCTTTTTTGTCTTGGAGGATTACCTTTGTTCTTGTAGGATTCCTTTTGAGGTTGTGGAGTTACATGTTTTCCTGAAGAACTTCACTTTTTACTTCATTAAATACACCGTCTCAAGTACTGCTGTGTCTGCCTCATCTTCTGGGTTCTGCCGACTATTCGTGGCTCAGTTGGTTAAGTGACTGTTTCTCACTCCGGAGACCCGGGTTCGTAACCGGGTCCTGACAGGAGTACTACTGTAATAAATACCTCTTACATTAGTGGATAAGGGAGTACTACTGGAATAAATACCTCTTACATTAGTGGATAAGGGAGTACTACTGTGATAAATACCTCTTACATTAGTGGATAAGGGATTACTACTATAATAAATACATTTTACATTAGTGGATAAGGGAATACTACTGTAATAAATACCTCTTACATTAGTGGATAAGGGAGTACTACTGTAATAAATACCTCTTACATTAGTGGATAAGGGAGTACTACTGTAATAAATACCTCTTACATTAGTGGATAAGGGAGTACTACTGTAATAAATACATGTTACATTAGTGGATAAGGGAGTACTACTGTAATAAATACCTCTTACATTAGTGGATAAGGGAGTACTACTGTAATAAATACCTCTTACATTAGTGGATAAAGGATTACTACTTTAATAAATACCTCTTACATTAGTGGATAATGGACTACTACTGTAATAAATACCTCTTACATTAGTGGATAAGGGAATACTTCTGTGTATGATGTTTAGGTCAAAAACCTGATCTTTGAAATATCACACTGACAAAACATGTAAGGAAGAGTCCATGCACAGTAACATACCCAATTTCCCAAAAGCTTTATTTCCAAATGCAGCAAATGTACAGGTTACTCAGCATCAGTGTTCTAATCATCTCGGCTCAGGTCTGGGTCAGGCCATAATATCTCATCAACGTCACACATTATGTTTGCTCTTGTCAGGCAGCGTGGGAAAAATGCCCTTGTGTGCCTTAACAAAACCTGGATAGATGCCAACATTGCCTCCAGGAGGTGTTGCTGTGCATAGGGGTTGCGGTCATACACTCTCCACCGCCATGCTGAGAAAAATTATTCAATCGAATTCAGAAATGGGGAATATGCTGGCGAAAAAAGAACGGTGAACCTAGTGTGGTCATTGAACCAGGCGTGAACCAGAGCAGCTGTCACGCCTTGGTCATTGTATTTTGTGTTTTTGTTATTATGTTTGGGTAGGCCAGGGTGTGACATGGGTTTATATGTTGTTTTTCGTATTGGGGTTTGTAGTATTTGGGATCGCGGCTGATTAGGGGTGTTGTATGGGCTTGGCTGCCTGAGGCGATTCTCAATCAGTCAGGTGATTCTCGTTGACTCTGATTGGGAACCGTATTTAGGCAGCCTGAGTTTCACTTTGTTTTCGTGGGTGTTTGTTCCTGTCTCTGTGTTGTAGTCACCAGATAGGCTGTAATTAGTTTCACGTTCCGTTCTGTTGTTTTTGTAGTTAGTTTCAGTTATTTCATGTACCGTGTTCTTTCATTAAAGTCATGAGTAACCAACACGCTGCATTCCGGTCCGACTCTCTTCTTTCAACAGACGAACGCCGTTACAGAAACACCCACCACTCACGGACAGAGCAGTGTGTAAACTGGCAGGAGCTAAAGGAGGACGTTATGGACGGTAGAGGCATGGATTATACGACGTGGGAAGAAATCGTCAGGTGGGCGGCCGACCCAGAGAGAGTGCAGGCACCCGCCTGGGATTCGCTTCAGCAGTGCGAAGAGGGCTATAGGCGAATGGAGTCAAAGAAAAAGACACGCCGGCTGAAACGGAGAGGCGCTGGTATAAACAGGCAGCGACAGCTGGAGCAGCAAAAGGAGGATGAATTATTCGGGGAATGGACATGGGAAGACGTGTTGGATGGTAAAGGTTGTTACACTTGGGAGGAGATATTGGCCGGAAGAGATCGCCTCCCATGGGAACAGGTGGAGGCACTAAGGAGAGCAGAGGCAGCCGGAGAGAGGAGCCGACGATACGAGGGAACACGGTTGGCAAGGAAACCTGAAAAGCAGCCCAAAAAAATTATTGGGGGGAGGCTAGAAGGGAGTATGTTTATGCCAGGTAGGAGACCTGCGCAAACTCCCTGTGCTCACCGTTGGGTTAGAGAGACTGGGCAGGCACCGTGTTATGCTATGGAGCGCACGGGGTTTTCAGTGCGGGAGCATAGCCCGTTGCGGCACATACCAGCCCTTCCTATTGGCCGGGCTAGAGTGGGCATCGAGCCAGGTAAGCTTGAGCAGGCTCGGTGCTCAAGAGCTCCAGTGCGCCTGCACGGTCCGGTCTATCCAGAGCCACCTCTACACACCAGTCCTCCGGTAGCAGCTCCCCGCACCAGGCTTCCTGTGCGTGTCCTCGATCCAGTATCACCAGTTCCAGCACCACGCACCAGGCCTCCAGTGCGCCTCGCCTGTTCAGCGCAGCCAGCGCTTTTCTCCTCTCCTGCGCTGTCGGAGTCTCCCGCCTGTTTAGCGCAGCCAGAGCCTTTCTCCTCTCCTGCGCTGCCGGAGTCTCCTGTCTGCCCAGCGCCGCCAGTGCCGCCAGTCTGCCCAGCTCCGCCAGTGCTCCCAGTCTGCCCAGCGCCGCCAGTGCTCCCAGTGTGCCCAGCGCCGCCAGTGCTCCCAGTCTGCCCAGCGCCGACAGTGCTCCCAGTCTGCCCAGCGCCGCCAGTGCCGCCAGTCAGCCCAGCACCGCCAGACAACCAGTCTCTTCCAGATCTGCCAGACAACCAGTCTCTTCCAGATCTGCCAGACAACCAGTCTCTTCCAGATCTGCCAGACAACCAATCTCTTCCAGATCTGCCCGACAACCAGTCTTTTCCAGATCTGCCCGACAACCAGTCTCTTCCAGATCTGCCCGACAACCAGTCTCTTCCAGATCTGCCAGACAACCAGTCTCTTCCAGTTCCGCCAGCCAGCCAGGATTTACCGGAGCCTACTACCTGCATGAGCTTCATCTCAGTACTGGGCTTCCTCTCAGTACTGGGCTTCCTCTCAGTACTGGGCTTCCCCTCAGTCCCGAGCTGCCCCTCTGTCCCGAGCTGCCCCTCTGTCCCGAGCTGCCCTTCTGTCCCGAGATGCCCCTCTGTCCCGAGATGCCCCTCTGTCCCGAGATGCCCCTCAGTTATGTGGGGATCTGGGTGAGGACTATTAGGCTATGGTCGGCGGAGAGGGTGGATTATCCCAGGATGCGAAGGGGAGGATCAAGGACATTTATGGAGTGGGGTCCACGTCCCGAGCCAGAACCGCCACCATGGACAGACACCCACCCGGACCCTCCCTATGCTCTTGAGGTGCGTCCGGGAGTCCGCACCTTAGGGGGGGGGGGTTCTGTCACGCCTTGGTCATTGTATTTTGTGTTTTTGTTATTATGTTTGGGTAGGCCAGGGTGTGACATGGGTTTATATGTTGTTTTTCGTATTGGGGTTTGTAGTATTTGGGATCGCGGCTGATTAGGGGTGTTGTATGGGCTTGGCTGCCTGAGGCGATTCTCAATCAGTCAGGTGATTCTCGTTGTCTCTGATTGGGAACCGTATTTAGGCAGCCTGAGTTTCGCTTTGTTTTCGTGGGTGTTTGTTGTAGTCACCAGATAGGCTGTAATTTGTTTCACGTTCCGTTCTGTTGTTTTTGTAGTTAGTTTCAGTTATTTCATGTATCGCGTTCTTTCATTAAAGTCATGAGTAACCAACACGCTGCATTTCGGTCCGACTCTCTTCTTTCAACAGACGAACGCCGTTACAGCAGCCCGATGAAAACTCACGGTATCCCAAATGGCAACATATTGGGCTTGCTCTGGTTGCCCTGGCTCCCCTTCCTGTTGAAAAGTGTTATTGTGCAGCTGATCTAGAATTTTGAAGGAGTTGTGCCTTGTTGTATGGACCCACTTTGACATGGCGGTGGAGGACGCCACGATTGCGGATGGCTGCACATAGGGTGACGTTGCCTCCCCTCTGGCCAGGAACTTGTATGTTGGCACGGTAACCAATGATGTTGCTCCCCTCTTTTGCGCCTTTTTGTTAGGTTTAACCCTGCTTTGTCGATGAAGATGTACTCCTGCGGGTCAGCCATGGCATCCAGCTCAAAGATTCTCTACAGAAGTTTTTTTTTTTTCAAACACACATTTTACTGTACTACAAATACAGCACTGTAGTGTACTACTGTACTGGAATGAAAGACAGTGTACTGCAGTTATGTCACGCCTTGGTCTTAGTATTTTGTGTTTTCTTTAATTATTTGTTCAGGCCAGGGTGTGACATGGGTTTATTGTATTGTCGTATTGGGGTTTTTGTAGACATTGGGATTGTGGTTGATTAGGAGTGTGTCTAGTATACGCTTGGCTGCCTGAGGCGGTTCTCAATCAGTCAGTCAGGTGATTCTTGCTGCCTCTGATGGGGAACCGTATTTAGGTAGCCTGGGTTTCACTTTGTATTTCATGGGTGATTGTTCCTGTCTCTGTGTAGTGTCACCAGATAGGCTGTAATTAGGTTTTCACGTTCCGTTTGTTGTTTTGCTTTTGTATTAAGTTATTTCATGTATCGCTCTTCATTTATTAAAGACATGAGTAACCACCACGCTGCATTTCGGTCCGACTCTCTTTCTACAAACGAAGAACGCCGTTACAAGTTACTGTAACACATCACCATGCAGTATTGTATTGATATGCTGGAGAGATGGGCCATACTCTACAAACTGTAAAAATTCTATACATTTTATCAATTACCTGCTCATATTGTAATCGTTGTTCCTTAACTCTGTTTGAATTCCTTTCAAAAGGCCCATGGTACAGATGCTTTGTCCTTATGTGTTTCTTCTGATCGATCTGGTCAATGGTGGAAATGCTGATGCTGTCAATTCCTTGGAAGACTCTCTGGTCTTAATCTATTTGGGTTTGAATTTTCCTCAAACGGATGGCATTATTGGCAATCACAATATTCACCAGGGCTGTCTCCTGCTCAGCTGTGAGAGGTCTCCGCCTACCTCCAATAGATGGCCGCCTTTCAGTTCTGCAAAAAATAAATTTGACCATTACTGACCCATGGTCATCCAGTACTGTGGTAAAAACAACATTGAGAACAAAGTGGAGATTCAGTCTATATGCAACATTACATGGATCACAGTAACAACAAGGCAAATGACCTATTTTCCCTTCTGAAAGTACTGACAATGGATGCAACCGTGTAACGGCTTAGGTTGAGTAGCACCAGCTGTCCAGATTCTCTCATAGTCCTCTCATGTATGAGCAGATGATGAACTACAGTAGGTTGGCAAGGATTTCATCTGAGATTACTTGTCTTTGTTGTTGTTGTTGTCCTCGTCCTCGTCCTCGTGCTCGTCCTTGTCCTCGTCCTTGTCCTCGTCCTCGTCCTTGTCCTTGTCCTCGTCCTCGTCCTCGTCATAGTCCTCGTCCTTGTCCTTGTCCTCGTCCTCGTCCTCTTCCACTCTGTTGTCTTGCAACTTGGGCATTGTTAGGATCCATTGTTCCAAAGCACATGGACACGCCTCTAGGCCCTATTTATTGATCCTGCCATTCTGATTGGTGTGTTAACATTTTTTGAGGCTGTAGCTCCAAAACCATACAAATTACAAAACAGTGAGTACTGCTACCCTCCAAAAACCAGGAGATTATTAACGAGATACTTTATTGAGGAGATAGAAGGGAAGGATAGAGAATAATTGTTAAAGGAACCGTACAGGGTTACTAAAGTCATTTTATTGATATCATGTAAAACAGCAAATACTCACTTTCACTCACATTGCTAAAGAAATCCATCCGACCAATCTCCAGACTGTTCTGTGTCTCCAGAGATGGTGTACAGGAGATGGGAGGAAGACATGGAGATGTGGAAGATAGACCATGATGCCTCATGGAGGGGGTTTAACAGGTACGTCCAGTCAGCACTCAGCGTTTCTATGGTTACTGTGTGGCTTCCCTTCTCTTTTACATTTCTTCAGGAAGCCATTTTCCACTCATTCCACTCCGGTTTAATGTAACATCCATGAAGGATAGTCGGCTGAATGCATTTCAATGGTTTGAAGTTACACAGGAGTGACTTATTTAGCATATGGAAAGCCAGGCAGGGATTTGAAATACCATCTGTCATGTTGCCCTTATGGTCGAGTCATAGTCCTACATGAACCAGGAAGCCTATGACAGACGTGGATACAGAATGAGGCATCAAGTGGTGGGGGTGGTTTTCTCAAGAGTTTGCATAACAGCGTACTTCTGATTACAGCGTACTTCCTTTATAGGGTATCTGAGTGGTTGTGAGTTCATTGTGATAACAGACACTAGTCCCAGGAAACATGCAACAGTAACACTTGAACTCCCGCTAAGGTCAACCCAACAAATTGCATAAGATTGAAGCTTGGTCACCACACACTCCTGGAGGAGAGCATACTAGTCTGGCTTTCGCTCATAAAACATATTCATAATTAAAACATTAGCGCATCTGCATTTTTCATAATGTGTTTTTTTAATGTATGCAGTCATCCATTTTTTAAGAGATTCGATCCACCTGCGCTCAATTTGTGCTTTGTACTGTAGTTCATGTGCCTCTAAAGTTGAATTAGACTGATCTCAAAAGTTTGGCGGGTGCCTAAAAATACAAAATCAAAACCTCTTTTACCCCCTGGTTACTCCGTCTTTACCCCCTTTTACTCTGTCTTTACCCCCTCTCTACTCCGTCTTTACCTCCTCTTTACTCTGTCTTTACCCCCTCTTTACCCCCTCTCTACTCCGTCTTTACCCCCTCTTTACTCTGTCTTTACCCCCTCTTTACCCCCTCTCTACTCTGTCTTTACCCCCTCTTTACTCTGTCTTTACCCCCTCTTTACTCTGTCTTTACCCCCTCTCTACTCCATCTTTACCCCCTCTCTACTCCATCTTTACCCCCTCTTTACTCCATATTTACCCCCTCTTTACCCTGTCTTTACCCCCTCTTTACTCTGTCTTTACCCCCTCTTTACTCTGTCTTTACCCCCTCTCTACTCCGTCTTTACCCCCTCTCTACTCTGTCTTTACCCCCTCTCTACTCCGTCTTTACCCCCTCTTTACTCTGTCTTTACCCCCTCTCTACTCCGTCTTTACCCCCTCTTTACTCCATCTTTACCCCCTCTTTACTCCGTCTTTACCCCCTCTCTTTTACACCCAAAACTTTAACAACCCCCCCTTAATTGTTGCTATAACAACCCTCAATTGAACTTCTTCCCGATGCTGGTGTACAACAGGCGGAGTGTTTGTTATGAATTGATGTTTGGAATTGATGCGAATGTCAAATAAATATCTAACGTCAAATCAAATCAAGCTAACTTCTGTCAAAAACCTGTCATGTTTTGACATCAGTAGATTTTAAATGGCATACATCAGTGCTGTTGAAGAACGGGAAAAAAATGCTTTGAGGTTCTCCATTTTACTGTCAATGATACCAACCTCATTCAAATGGTGTGAGTGTGTGGCTTATCAAATGTATCGTCCCATTCTGATGGAGGGGTATAACGTTGAAGGGAATGGTTGAGAAATACAGTATGTCGCCTAGCTAAATGCATACACACTGCACAAAACAATGTGCTTGTTCAACTTCAACAAATATTTGAGGCAACTATATGCATAGTATATTTGAGTATTTTAAACATTAGGTGTTTGTATGTATAAAATACTTTGCTTTTAGCATTTCACAAATAATAGTATATTAAGTGCAAACAACTTACAGCATCATCTTACAGCAGGTTAAATCTAACTTAATTTGATGATTTACAGAACTGTTACTGTAAGCTGGATCTACTGATTAATTACTTATGGTTATCAGGTTTGTTAAATATATTTAAATTAGGTTTCTATAACTTGAAATAGTTTTTATTTTAAGTGCAATGTGTTTCTGCAAGAGAAAACAACTGGCAAAAATAATTACGTTTCAATGTCAACTAAAGGGACATTTCCTCATTTTCCAACCTCATACTTGTCCTCTAGCAGCTCCCAAACATCAATATACGTGAAAACGGCATGTTTTATAGTAACAAAAAAAGTGTTTTGAATTAAATTGGAAAGTGATTTGACAATATGTTCATCATGTGATTTTAAACCAACATAAGCAGAATTCCAAGTCGGGAACTCAAACCTCTTTCCAGAGTTCCAACCTGAAGCTCACTGATGTCATGAGTCCACATTGTTGTTGTTTTTCGAGTTCACAGTTGTTTTGAAAGCACCATAAATCCAGAGAATGACAGACTTTTATGACAAAGTTTGATGACAAAATGTGTCCACAAGAAGGACAGACGAGTCACCTTCCTGTTCAAGTGAACACAACACAACAAGGTGAGTCCAAAAATCTATTGTATGCTGCTGCATAAATTATGTAATATGCCAGGGAGATACAGATGAAGTCAGAAGTTTACATACACCTTAGCCAAATACATTTAAACTCAGTTTTTCACAATTCCTGACATTTAATCCTAGTACAAATGCTCTGTCTTAGATCAGCTAGGATCACCACTTTATTTTAAGAATGTGAAATGTCAGAATAATAGTAGAGAGAATGATTTAGTTCAGCTTTTATTTCATTCATCCCATTCCTAGTGGGTCAAAAGTTTAAATACATTCAAGTACTATTTGGTAGCATTGCCTTTAAATTGGTTAACTTGGATTAAACTTTTCGGGTAGCCTTCAACAAGCTTCCCACAATAAGTTGGGTCAATTTTAAGTTTAAGGATTTTGGCCCATTCCTCTTGACAGAGAAGGTGTAACTGAGTCAGGTTTGTAGGCCTCCTTGCTACCACATGCTTCTTCAGGTCTGCCCACAAATGTTCTATAGGATTGAGATCAGGGCTTGTGATGGCCACTCAAATACCTTGACTTTGTTGTCCTTAGGCCATTTTGCACAACATTGGGATTGTGCTTGGTGTCATTGTCCATATGGAAGACCCATTTGAGACCAAGCTTGTCTTGAGATGTTGCTTCAATATATTTCACATAATTTGCCAACCTCATGATGCCATCTATTTTGTGAAGTGCACCAGTCCCTCCTGCAGCAAAGCAGCCCCACAACATGATGCTGCCACCCCGTGATTCACGGTTTGGATGGTGTTCTGCGGCTTGCGAGCGTCCCCCTTTTTCCTCCAAATGTGACCAGAGGACATTCTCCAAAAAGTACTACCTTTGTCCCGATGTGCAGTTGCAAACCGTAGTCTGGCTTTTTTATGGCGGTTTTGGAGCAGCGGCTTCTTCCTTGCTGAGCGGCCTTTCAGGTTATGTCGATATAGGACCAGTTTTACTGTGGATATAGATATTTTTGTCCCTGTTTCCTCCAGCATCTTCACAAGGTCCTTTGCTGTTGTTTTCACACCAAAGTACGTTCCTCTCTAGGTGACAGAACACGTCTCCTTCCTGAGCAGTATGATGGCTGCGTGGTCCCATGGTGTTTATACCTGTGTACTATTCATTGTACAGATGAACGTGGTACCTTCAGGCATTTGGAAATGGCTCCCAAGAATGAACCAGACTTGCAGAGGGCTACAATTTTTTCTTTCTTTTTCTTTTTTCTTTCTTTTGATTTTCCCAAGATGTCAAGCAAAGAGGCACTGTGTTTGAAGGTAGGCCTTGAAATACATCCACAGGTACACCTCCAATTGACTCAAATTATGTCAATTAGCCTGTCAGAAGCTTCTAAAGCCATGACATCTTTTTGTTTAATTTTCCAAGCTTCCAAGTTTTCCAAGCTTCCAAGCTTCTATAGCTTCCATACTTAGTGTATGTAAACTTCTGACCCAGTGGAATTGTGATACAGTGAATCATAATTGTTGGAAAACTTACTTGTGTCATGCACAAAGTAGATGTCCTATCCGACTTGCCAAAACTATTGTTTGTTAAAACCTCTCTGGGATATGTGGGATGCTAGCGTCCCACCTGGCCGAAAGCCAGGGAAAATGCAGTGCGCCAAATTCAAATAAATTACTATAAAAATCAAACTTTCATTAAATCACACATGTAAGATAGCAAATCCAGCCAACATGTCAGATTTCAGAAAGGCTTTTCGGCGAAAGCAAACGATGCTATTATCTGAGAATAGCACCTCTGTTAAAAAAAGAGAGAAAGCATATTTCAACCCTGCTTGCGCGACACAAAACGTAGAAATAAGAGTATAATTCATGCCTTACCTTTGACGAGCTTCCTTTGCTGGCACTCCAATATGTCCCATAAACATCACAAATGGTCCTCTTGTTCGAAAAATTCTGTCTATATATATTCAAAATGACCATTTATTTGGCGCGTTTGATCCAGAAAAACACCGGTTCCAACTTGAGCAACGTGACTACAAAATATCTCAAAAGTTACCTGTAAACTTTGCCAAAACATTTCAAGATACTTTTGTAACACAACTTTAGTTATTTTTTTAACGTAAATAATAGGCAAAATTGAAGACAGGATGATCTGTGTTCAATACAGGAAGAAAACAAACTGAAGCATGCTTTCTGCTCTATCTAACAGTACACTTCAAGTGACCCTCGTTCAAGATGGCCGTACTTCTTCATTACACAAAGGAATAACCTCAACCAATTTCTAAAGACTGTTGACATCCAGTGGAATCGATAGGAACTGCAAGAAGAGCCCTTAGAAATCTGGATTCCCAATGAAACCCATTGAAAAGAGGGTGACCTCAAAAAAAATAAATCTGAATGGTTTGTCCTCGGGGTTTCACCTGCTAAATAAGTTCTGTTACACTCACAGACATGATTGAAACAGTTTTAGAATCTTCAGAGTGTTTTCTATCCAAATCTACTAATAATATGCATATCATATCTTCTGGGGATGAGTAGCAGGCTGTTGAATTTGGGCATGCATTTCATCCGGACGTGAAAATACTGCCCCTTGTCACCAAGAAGTGGTTAACAAGAAATTTGTGGAGTGGTTGAAAACGAGTTTGAATGACTCCAACCTAAAAATATGTAAACTTCCGACTTCAACTGTATGTATAGTGTACTGTAGCTAAGAAATTAATACTAAGTGTATGTTGTGTAGTAAACTGTAAGTACCCCATGTTCTGCACCCTAATCATTTGGTCCCTTTCCTCCTCATAACTTAGCCTACTGTTCTGAGTTGGTGGTGCACATGTAGCATATAGCCTGTTTTAGAGAAATGTAATCATTGAATATTATAAGAGCTTGTTTTGTCTGCTTATATGCTCCCTTTATTTATCCTAAGGTTCTGACTTGGTGTACACAGAGAATACTGTAATAATGGCCCATGTTCTGAATTCCTTTTGCTGTACATTTCAAAAGTGCTGAAGTGAAGCCTCTTATCCACTCATTGTTCCCTTATGCCATAGTTTGTACATCTCAATTGTCAGTAGAAACCACATTTGTTTAAGCAAGTCAGCCATATTAGCTATGTTTTAATGCAGTAAACGAGGCTAAATAAATGGTTTCACTGCCAGACAAGGCTCCGCTGATAGCCAGGTGTAGCATTGGTAAGGATTCCCCCAATGGTGATGAAAAGAAAGCTCTGATGTCGGGACAGCTTTATATAGCCCCTAACCGTTTGTGAGCACCATTTGTCACCGTTATAGTGCAAATAATGTATTGTTTAGAGTCACACACCATGTAGGTAGTGTTGCAGTTGACAAACGATTGCACTTGGTAGGTTCAAGGTCCACAAGTGTCCCTGATTGAATTTGTTGTTACAATGTGATGGCAGTGATTGCAGTGATTGAACGTTTCCTGTGAGCTTGGGGAGTCAACAAGGTGTTGCATATAGGGTGGAACAGACCTTCAGGGTAATATCAAAAGTTTAAATGCATGGCTTATAAAATGAACACATTCAAATCATGTAAGTTCATATTTAAGTAAAGTTACCTAATGTGGTAGGCATATGTGAGCGTCAGGGAGACCATGCGCTTTTGCCCAACATCGTATGCTGCTAATGGGTAGATGTAGAATGCCCTTTTGCTCGAGGACTTTAACCTTCCTTATGGATTCCAGTTGAAAACCACTGAGGTGCTCATTGTCCCACGCATTCTGACACTTGACAATAAAAGCACATTTGCAATGAACAAAGTTAATTAGACCTATTTCTACAAAGTCTGGTAGTACTCCAGTGGACACGTGGATCATTCCGACACAGTAATTGCTACCATTGCGGGAAATTGTGTTTGCCAACTGAACACGTCTCATCTGGAAATGTCATTTTATATTATCCTGTAACACTTCTAAAGCCACTGTGGACAGCTTTGTGACAGAGAGGACAGCTTTGTGACAGAGAGGACAGCTTTGACAACATCTGTGCCATACAGATTGTACGCAAACCTTAGTTGATGCTTAGCTGCAAGAGACAGTCAAATGTTTTAAAGCTGTTGATCTGTTAAACGATTTGCTTAAAAAAAGCTGTGTTTAGCTTTGAAGTGCATAGTCCACAAAGCTATAAGAGGTCCAAATGCCTTTGTCAGTTGCGGGGAAGTGTTCAATGAAATGATACTTTGTGGTAGCTCTTTCCTGAGGGTAAACCTTTAAGAATCTAAGCCTGTACACAGATATCTTTGTGTCAAGGTAACAAATAGTCTCCTCTGTGTGAAGTGGGGAATCCACAAGTTCAACAATATCTTTGATGTCCAATATCATCTGCCACGATAGTTCACAAACAACTTCCAATCTTTTTTATTTATTTTTTATTTCACCTTTATTTAACCAGGTAGGCAAGTTGAGAACACGTTCTCATTTACAATTACGACCTGGCCAAGATAAAGCAAAGCAGTTCGACACATACAACAATACAGAGTTACACATGGAGTAAAACAAACATACAGTCAATAATACAGTAGAAAAATAAGTCTATATACGATGTGAGCAAATGAGCTGAGTGAGATAAGGGGGGACTTCACCTAGCAGGGCCTTGTAGATGACCTGGAGCCAGTGGGTTTGGTGACGAGTATGACGCGAGGGCCAGCCAACGAGAGCATACAGGTCGCAGTGGTGGGTAGTATATAGGGCTTTGGTGACAAAGCGGATGGCACTGTGATAGACTGCATCCAATTTATTGAGTAGGGTATTGGAGGCTATTTTGTAAATTACATCACCGAAGTCGAGGATCGGTAGGATGGTCAGTTTTACGAGGGTATGTTTGGCAGCATGAGTGAAGGATGCTTTGTTGCAAAATAGGAAGCCAATTCTAGATTTAACTTTGGATTGGAGATGTTTGATGTGAGTCTGGAAGGAGAGTTTACAGTCTAATCTGACACCTAGGTATTTGTCAGAACCGTCCAGAGTAGTGATGCTGGACAGGCGGGCGGGCAGGTGCAGGCAGCGATCGGTTGAAGAGCATGCATTTAGTTTTACTTGTTTTTAAGAGCAGTTGGAGGCCACACAGAATGGTGTTGTCTGCGTAGAGGTGGATCAGAGACTCACCAGCAGCAAGAGCGACATCATTGATGTATACAGAGAAGAGAGTCGACCCAAGAATTGAACCCTGTGGCACCCCCATAGACACTGCCAGAGGCCCGGACAATAGGCCCTTCGATTCGACACACTGAACTCTATCAGAGAAGTAGTTGGTGAACCAGGCGAGGCAATCATTTGAGAAACCAAGGCTGTTGAGTCTGCCGATAAGAATGCGGTGATTGACAGAGTTGAAAGCCTTGGCCAGGTCAATGAATACGGCTGCACAGTATTGTTTCTTATCGATGGCGGTTAAGATATCGTTTAGGACCTCGAGCGTGGCTGAGGTGCACCCATGACCAGCTCTGAAACCATCTTACTGAAGCATAGATCACTCGTTGGCCTGTCCCTCTGTACTGACACAGATCTACTACTCACACGAATCCTCTCAGGATCCCTGCCCTTTGTCCCATCTTCCTCAACTGTTTTCACTGCCTCAGCTTACGACACCCTCTGCTCTAACCCTGGTAGCCTACACCTGTCTCTCTCGCACCGGACATTTCTGATCCCCAGCCACATGGACACTCCAACAATTAACACATCCCAATTCGTTCCCCAATGCTACATATTCCTTTCAGCACATAAGCTTGTACGGTATAACTTTGTCGGGCAGAGACTCAACATCAAAACTCAAAAGAACAGACAATGACTTTTCTGTTTCACCACTCACAGCACCCTGTCTGCGTCGCACCAAACCACGAGCATCACAAACACCGGGTATCTTCCCCTTCAGTTGGTCAGCTTTCACCCCAGTAATCACTCAATTTACCCCAGTAATCACTCAATTTACCCCAGTAATCACTCAATTTACCCCAGTAATCACTCAATTTACCCCAGTAATCACTCAATTTACCCCAGTAATCACTCATATTCTTGAGAGCAAAACAAGTCACATCTCTTACCCCAATTAGTTTTGTTTAAAGCACCTGCTCCCTCTGACCAGCAGAAACACAAACATTTATTCAAAGACCACTTCTGGTTACCTTCACCGATTCCACAGAATCCAACTCATTTTCACACACACTGAAACCACTAATGGATCAGCCAAAAGGCAGAGTTCCACTTTCTCCAAAGAGTTCACAGACTCATCTCCAAGCCTCGGGCTCCAAAGACTGTACCACACCTGCTACCTCTGACAATTTGCCCTCATTCACTGCCATTTTCCCTTCAGACCTCGATCCGGCGTACGTCTCACTCTGTTTACACTTTCAACCATTCTTCTTCGACAAACTATCTCCCTATTTCCCACCATTTCTACCCGACTCCAGCTCACCTTCCTCCTTTTCTCGCTTTGACCTCCTCTGCCTCTGTTTTTCCCTGCATTCCTCTTCCGTATTGCAAGTTTATGTCTCCTAACATATGTTTAGTTTTTCAGGGCATTTTCTTCTTCCTCAAGTGGCCTCACCATCCAAACTCATCTTCTACGTAGAAGTCATTTCCCGGACGGATTTTGGAATATATTAACGTGTCTTGACATTTTGGATTATCATGCTTTTTGAACACAGACAAATTATGTAAACTATTGAAATATTGAAGAAAAACTAGTAACCTGCATTTTTATATTTTTCTAGTAATATTTACTAACCTCCTGAATATTTTTTTACAGTGCATTTTATAATAGTAGAAAAGATGCCACAGAAGCCTCCCATATGGTTCTAACACCACTTTCACAGCACAACTTGAATATGAAATGATTCCTTTGAACAGAGTGTGAAAGGGGAGAGTGATAGATGCCTTTAGAGAGAGAGAGATTTAACCCGGGGCTGTGTTCCTCCGTTGGGTTCGTTGTCACGCTCTAGCCTCCAGGTGTCCAGGCAGCCAGCGCTATCCTGACAACCTCACTGACAGACCTGTCACTGGGAATTTATTTATTGGTTAAAGACGCCTTCCCCTATCTCACTGTCTCTCTCTGTCTCTCTCTCTCTCTGTCTCTCTCTCTCTGTCTCTCTCTCTCTCTCTCTCTCTCTCTCTCTCTCTCTCTCTCTCTCTCTCTCTCTCTCTCTATATATCTCTCTCTCTATGTCTCTCTGTCTCTCTCTCTCTGTCTCTCTGTCTATGTCTCTCTGTCTCTCTCTCTCTGTCTCTCTCCCTCCCCTGTCTGTCTGTCTGTCTGTCTGTCTGTCTGTCTGTCTGTCTGTCTGTCTGTCTGTCTGTCTGTCTGTCTGTCTGTCTGTCTGTCTGTCTGTCTCTCTCTCTGTCTCTCTCTCTCTCTCTCTCTCTCTCTCTCTCTCTGTCTCTGTCTCTCTCTCTCTCTCTCTCTCTCTCTCTCTCTCTCTCTCTCTCTCTCTCTCTCTCTCTCTCTCTCTCTCTCTCTCTCTCTCACTCTCTCTCTCTGTCTCTCTGTCTCTCTCTCTCTCTGTCTGGGGAGGCTTAACAGCTGCTCTTGCAGGCACTTCCCAGGAGACTGCTGACACTATTCATCATTCCTTAATTAGCCAGTTTGCTCTACTAATTAACTCTCTCTATCCACAATTATTGAATTTGGGAGGCTGTGAATGGCATTTGTTTCACTCTTGTGGACACTCATTCTTGTTCTCTCTCTCTCTCTCTCTCTCGCTTTCTCTCTCTCTCTTTCTCTTTTGCTCTCTCTCTCTGTTTCTCTTTTGTTCTATATTAATTTCTCTCTAAATGGAGACAATTTTTCTGATGTTCATAAATGCATCCATACATATTTACTTCGAGGTGATAAAGGGTTAATCTGTCAGATCACAACCTATATCTTAAATAATTAATGAAGTTAGCGGATATGTGAAATTCAGCCAATGCAGTACATCTATATTTCAGGGCGTAAATAAATATTTCGCTGGATCAAGCTAGTATCTCTGTCATCCATAGCAAATACTGTTTATGGGGTGGCAGGGTAGCCTAGTGGTTAGAGCGTTGGACTAGTAACCGGAAGGTTGCAAGTTCAAACCCCTGAGCTGACAAGGTACAAATCTGTCGTTCTGCCCCTGAATAGGCAGTTAACGCACTGTTCCTAGGCCCTTATTGAAAATAAGAATTTGTTCTTAACTGACTTGCCTGGTTAAATAAAGGTAAATAAAATCATTTAAAAAATATATATATACCCATTCATATTTGATAAGAAAAACTGTTTGGGGAAGTTTCCAAATCCATTTACATCACTGAGGTCAAACCAGGAAGTTAATATTAGTGACCAGCTGGCAGATGTGACCAAAACTGATATGTCATGCCAAGATATTCAATGATATCTGCATTGCAGGGACAATATTCCATACATTAGCACTGTGACATTCATGGGTCACACAGAACTGCTGAAAATGAAAAAGGAGATGAATTTGTAATGACCTGTTAGGGGAAAAATCAAATCACAGTCAGCTGCCACTTCACGGCAGACCCACTTTGACTTATCCATATTCATACCCAGGGTGAATGACATTGTGCTTCTGTGCATTGTCTAGAAGAGTCACATGTGGGTTATTTCTCTGTCGATCTGGCTGATGACTGCAGAGGCGCAGACGCAGGTGGAAATCAAATACATACCCCCCAGGTTTGCACATTATTACACACAGATAGACCTGAGGGCTGTGGTACTGGAAGTCTCATTGACAGACAATCATATACCTGGCAGAGAAAAGATGACATCTGTATGTGATAAAGTGCTCATCCCCAAGTGAAATTAGTCAATGGGACTACTGGCTGGCAGAGTAGAACACCTGTTTATTAGAGGTGCTGGCTGGCAGAGTAGAACACCTGTTTATTAGAGGTGCTGGCTGGCAGAGTAGAACACCTGTTTATTAGAGGTGCTGGCTGGCAGAGTAGAACACCTGTTTATTAGAGGTGCTGGCTGGCAGAGTAGAACACCTGTTTATTAGAGGTGCTGGCTGGCAGAGTAGAACACCTGTTTATTAGAGGTGCTGGCTGGAACACCTGTTTATTAGAGGTGCTGGCTGGCAGAGTAGAACACCTGTTTATTAGAGGTGCTGGCTGGCAGAGTAGAACACCTGTTTATTAGAGGTGCTGGCTGGCAGAGTAGAACACCTGTTTATTAGAGGTGCTGGCTGGCAGAGTAGAACACCTGTTTATTAGAGGTGCTGGCTGGCAGAGTAGAACACCTGTTTATTAGAGGTGCTGGCTGGCAGAGTAGAACACCTGTTTATTAGAGGTGCTGGCTGGCAGAGTAGAACACCTGTTTATTGGAGGTGCTGGCTGGCGGAGTAGAACACCCGTTTATTAGAGGTGCTGGCTGGCAGAGTAGAACACCTGTTTATTGGAGGTGCTGGCTGGCGGAGTAGAACACCCGTTTATTAGAGGTGCTGGCTGGCAGAGTAGAACACCTGTAGATTAGAGGTGCTGGATGGCGGAGTAGAACACCTGTTTATTAGAGGTGCTGGCTGGAGTAGAACACCTATTTATTAGAGGTGCTGGCTGGCGGAGTAGAACACCTGTTTATTAGAGGTGCTGGCTGGAGTAGAACACCTGTTTATTAGAGGTGCTGGCTGGCGGAGTAAAACACCTGATTATTAGAGGTGCTGGCTGGCGGAGTAGAACACCTGTTTATTAGAGGTGCTGGCTGGCGGAGTAGAACACCTGTTTATTAGAGGTGCTGGCTAGTGGAGTAGAACACCTGTTTATTAGAGGTGCTGGCTGGAGTAGAACACCTGTTTATTAGAGGTGCTGGCTAGTGGAGTAGGACACCTGTTTATTAGAGGTGCTGGCTGGAGTAGGACACCTGTGTATTAGAGGTGCTGGCTAGTGGTGTAGAACACCTGTTTATTAGAGGTGCTGGCTGGCAGAGTAGAACACCTGTTTATTAGAGGTGCTGGCTGGCGGAGTAGAACACCTGTTTATTAGAGGTGTTGGCTAGCAGAGTAGAACACCTATTTATGCGAGGTGCTGACTGGCGGAGTAGAACACCTGTTTAATAGAGGTGCTGGCTGGCGGAGTAGAACACCTGTTTATTAGAGTAGAACACGTGAAAATAAAGGAGAGCCTCACACTCTAGGAGCTCAGATGCTAAAATATTTATGTCCAACATTTCGACAGACAAGCTGTCTTCATCAGGGTGGCTGATGAAACGTTGGTAATTCAATTTTTGCATCTGAGCTCTTAGAGTGTGCGGCTCTGTTTTATTTTATTTTCAATAAATGCTTGTCTAACACTGAACTGAAATTCCTAATAATATTCCTGGTGGGTCCAACAATAAAAAGCTGAAGGAGCGGAGAAAGGACACAGTTAAAGCATTGTGTTCCTCTGGAATCTTTGTGAAATTCACAAGATATTCTAATATATGCAAGCCTTTCAGTGGAGTGGACGATGCTATACAACACTGCCAGAGTAGATACTGCATATTTAAAACAGTATTATTCTGATTACAACTGATGAACTCATATTATAACCTTGGTTAACCCTAGATAGAGAAAGGGGGAGGGAGAAAGAGAGAGAGAGAGAGAGAGAGAGAGAGAGAGAGAGAGAGAGAGAGAGAGAGAGAGAGAGAGAGAGAGAGAGAGAGACAGAGACAGAGACAATGACAGATAGAGAGACAGAGAGAGAGACAGAGAGAGGGAGAGAGACAGAGAGAGAGAGAGAGAGAGAAAGTGAAAGAGACAGAGAGAGAGAGAGAGACAGTTAAAGAGGGAGAGAGAGAGCAAGAGAGAGAAAGAGTGAGAGAGAGACAGAGAGAGAGAGAAACAGGAAGTGAAAGAGACAGAGATAGATCTTACTTCAGCACTGGTTCTCATTTAGTCTGTATGTTTGCAGAAGCCATGGCCCAGTGTCTCACTGGAACTAGGCCTTGGAGGTGGCAAGTTTTTGTTTGTAACACAATGGGATTAATCGCCAATGGAAATTACATTTACAGAGCCATTTAGATTTAGGCATGGAGCAAGCTTCCTCCGCTGTTGTCACACAGAATAACCCGAGAGCAGCACCACACTGGTGCTAAACTGCACCCTGCCATAGAGTGAGCAGCAGTCAGGTGTTAAACTACAGAAGGACAGCTGGAGGAGCGGCAGACACAGAGAGAGGCCAGCTGCATCAGCAGAGAGTCACAGAGAGACACAGAGAGAGAGAGACACAGAGAGAGAGAGACAGAGAGAGAGAGAGAGAGAGAGAGAGAGAGAGAGAGAGAGAGAGAGAGAGAGAGAGAGAGAGAGAGAGAGAGAGAGAGAGAGAGAGAGAGAGAGAGAGAGAGAGAGAGAGAGAGAGAGAGAGAGAGACAGAGAGAGAGAGAGAGAGAGAGAGAGAGAGAGAGAGAGAGAGAGAGAGAGAGAGAGAGAGAGACAGAGAGAGAGAGAGAGAGAGAGAGAGAGAGAGAGAGAGACAGAGACAGAGGGAGAGAGAGAGAGAGAGAGAGAGAGAGAGAGAGGAGAGACAGATAGAGAGAGAGAGACAGAGAGAGATAAAGACAGACAGAGAGAGAGACAGAGAAAGAGACAGAGGGAGGGAGAGATAAAGAGAGAGAAGAGAGAGAGAGAGAGAGAGAGAGAGAGAGAGAGAGAGAGAGAGAGAGATAAAGAGAGAGAGAGACAGAAAGATAAAGACAAAGAGGGAGAGATAAAGACAGAGAGAGAGATAAAGACAGAGAAACAGAAAGATAGAGAGAGAGAGATAAAGGGAGGACAGAGGGAGGGAGGGAGGGAGAGATAAAGACAGAAGTGAAAGAGAGAGATAGAATAAAGACAGAACACAGTGTCTCAGAGAGACAGATGGAAATTACATTTAAAGATTTAGAGAGCAAGCTTCCTCCGCTGTTGACAGAGAGAGCAGCACCACACTGGTGAGCACCCTGCCATAGAGTGAGCAGCAGTCAGGTGAGAAGGACAGAGAGGGATAAAGACAGAGAGGAGAGATAAAGACAGAGAGAGAGACAGAAAGATAGAGAGAGAGGGAGAGAGAGAGAGATAAAGACAGAGAGAGAGGGATAAAGACACAGAGAGAGAAACAGAAAGATAGAGAGGAGAGAGAGAGATAAAGACAGAGAGGGACAGAGAGAGAGAGAGAGAGAGAGAGAGAGAGAGAGAGAGAGAGAGAGAGAGAGAGAGAGAGAGAGAGAGAGAGAGAGAGAGAGAGAGAGAGAGAGAGAGAGAGAGAGAGAGAGAGAGAGAGAGAGGGATAAAGACAGAGAGGGAGAGATAAAGACAGAGAGAGAGACAGAGAAAGATAGAGAGAGAGGGAGGGAGGGAGGGAGGGAGAGATAAAGACAGAGAGAGAGGAATAAAGACACACACAGAGAGACAGAGAAAGATAGAGAGACAGAGAGAGAGAGAGGGAGAGAGAGAGGGAGAGAGGGATAAAGACAGAGAGGGAGAGATAAAGACAGAGAGAGAGACAGAAAGATAGAGAGAGAGGGAGAGAGAGAGATAAAGACAGAGAGAGAGGGATAAAGACACAGAGAGAGAAACAGAAAGATAGAGAGGGAGAGAGAGATAAAGACAGAGAGGGACAGAGAGAGAGAGAGAGAGAGAGAGAGACAGAGAGAGAGAGAGACTCCACCATGCTGGCAGAGAACGTGGTGACAGAAGATTGCCTTCTGGTGCTGTAGCAGCTTCAATGACTCATTATGAGAAAGGCTTTCTCTTTTTCAGGCCTATTACTCCCAAAAAATGTTGTCTCTCCTCAAAACGGGTTTGTTTGGTGTCATAGCAAGAGAGGCAAAACAACTAGACATGAGACTGATAGGCTGATCTCCATATCAATTTCACCCACAGTGACACTAGTGTAAACAAATGCTGTAGTAACCAGGGAGGCAAGTTTTAGCACTAACTGGTAAATCAGAGAGAGGACAGTTTTGAGAGAATGTCCTTCAGATAAAGACTCTATGTTGATAAAGTCCATTGAGAAACAGAAAGTACAGAAGGGGATAAATCAGAGAGTTCATTTGGAGTGCGGTAAGAGACACACGAGAAAGGGAATTGAGAACAGTACAGAAGAGGGAAGAGAGAGGGATTCATTTGGAGATAAAGACAGGTAATCAGAGAAAGATAGAGAAAGGGAATTGAGAACAGTACAGAAGGGGAATAAAGTTCACAGAGAGACAGAGTGCGGTAATCCGTCGGGAAAGGGAATTGAGAACAGTGCAGAAGGGGAATCAGAAAGTTCATTTGGAGTGCGGTAAGACCGACAGAGAAAGGGAATTGAGAACAGTACAGAAGGGGAATGCTGGCAGAGAACGTAGTTCATTTGGCAGTGACTCATTATGAGAAATCCAGGCCTATTACTCCCAAGAAATGGGAATTGAGAACAGACATGAGACTGATAGGGAATCAGTGACACTTGTTAAACAAATTTGGAGGCGGTAATAACTGGTCGGGTGGAAAGGGAATTGAGAACAGTGCAGAAGGGGAATCGTAGTTCATTTGGAGTGCGGTAATCCGTCGAGAAAGGGAATTGAGAACAGTGCAGAAGGGGAATCGTAGTTCATTTGGAGTGCGGTAATCCGTCGAGAAAGGGAATTGAGAACAGTACAGAAGGGGAATCGTAGTTCATTTGGAGTGCGGTAATCCGTCGGGAAAGGGAATTGAGAACAGTGCAGAAGGGGAATCGTAGTTCATTTGGAGTGCGGTAATCCGTCGAGAAAGGGAATTGAGAACAGTGCAGAAGGGGAATCGTAGTTCATTTGGAGTGCGGTAATCCGTCGAGAAAGGGAATTGAGAACAGTGCAGAAGGGGAATCGTAGTTCATTTGGAGTGCGGTAATCCGTCGGGAAAGGGAATTGAGAACAGTACAGAAGGGGAATCGTAGTTCATTTGGAGTGCGGTAATCCGTCGAGAAAGGGAATTGAGAACAGTACAGAAGGGGAATCGTAGTTCATTTGGAGTGCGGTAAACCGTCGAGAAAGGGAATTGAGAACAGTACAGAAGGGGATTTGTAGTTCATTTGGAGTGCGGTAATCCGTCGGGAAAGGGAATTGAGAACAGTACAGAAGGGGAATCGTAGTTCATTTGGAGTGCGGTAATCCGTCGAGAAAGGGAATTGAGAACAGTACAGAAGGGGAATCGTAGTTCATTTGGAGTGCGGTAATCCGTCGGGAAAGGGAATTGAGAACAGTACAGAAGGGGAATCGTAGTTCATTTGGAGTGCGGTAATCCGTCGGGAAAGGGAATTGAGAAGCTAATGCACTCAAAGCAAATGTCAGGCTTTGATTACTTTGTCAGAATCACTGACCAGGAAAACACATTACCTGTAGTGTTAAAGTGTGGCTATTTTCCAAAGTCATTTTCATATAATCCAGGATGAAGCGGACCCTATTGGTTCTGTTGGATGAGCATGGAGTTGGAAACCATGGGAGGAGGCACCATCTGAAAAGGAAAATTGTGTGTGATACTGCTTAATCGGCAGTAATATTTTAGGGCCATTTTGATTGTTTATTGATGGATATAGGGAGATATATGTGTTTCTCATTTTGACTCATATATTAAAATTGACTGATGATGGCTCAGTTGCCATGGTCATAGGGTTACGATTGTGCACAAACATAAATAACATAAATGTCTTTATGGATGTCATCAAATAAACACTCCAGGCATCCACACATTTTTTTATGGCACATATTTTTGATTTGCTCATGTGAGAAAACACTGAATTCTACACTAAGCATTCCATATTTCATAGTCTACCATACAGATTGTTAGACAAGAATCACTTGCCTCTGAGATCAAAATAAAATATTTTGGGATGGTAATGTCACTTCACGGGCTCACACACACCAGCTGTGAACCACTCCAGATCTGTCATCGTCATCATGCACATTGAAATAAAACATTGTGGGCGGAAGCATTGATTGACCTCATTCCTTATCAACACACCAGTTTATTCGCTCATCACAGTGGTTTGTCTTGTTCAATGTGAGTTATGGTTTATCTCCCTCCAACCATTCATTTGAGGGAGACAAACAGATCACTCTTCAACTACCCACACATGTCATACAGCACTTTGCTCACAACCAGGAGTACTGCTGTCATGCTGTTGACCTTTTCTCTTTCCCTCCCGACATCCCCTCCACTCTCTCACACTCTCACACTGATGTCCATCAGAGCTGCTAAGTCAAGCTGCATTGGGACCAAGGGAATTGTGTTGTCAGAGATTTGCAGGGCTTTAAATGCCCATGTTGCTGGACATGAAACCTCTGACTCTGCTCTTCTCAGAGAAAGGCTGTCCACTATCTGTCTAACAGGAAGACATCTTTCTTTTACTGCATGGATTTACAGTTGCTTTAATTCTTACTTTCACTGGACAAACACATATGTTTAATATATATATGTGTGTAATTTAGGAGACACTTTTATCCAAAGCAACCTGCAGTACATGTGTGCTTACATTTTGAGAACGGGTGGTCGCGAGAATAGAACCCACTACCCTGATGTAACAAGTGCCATGCTCTACCAACTGAGCTACAGAGGACAACAACAAAGGAGGAATACTGGTATACTGTATGTATGTCGTGCTGTCTGAAATTCAGTTCTGTTAGGCATCTTATTGAAGAAATACTGTTTAATAGTAGGTAGCGAGATGAACGTAGTTGTTACGGATGGGATATCTAGGCATTAATCACTCAATAATCAATTCATCTCATTTTTAATTGTTGAAGAATTTTTGTCATGCTGACTACAAGGGGAGAATAGATAAGATGAATGGACTGTAAGCAATTACATTACCGAGTAGAGCAGAAGTATCTGTCTGAAGGCCAGACTCAGCCAATCATACTCAACTGTTGTTTATCAAATTTGACAATCAATTACTTCTTGCTTGGCCGAGCCATATTGTAGGATGCATCAACTCTGAAAATTAATTCAGAAAGTGAACAAAGATTGTTTAGCTTTGGCTTCCAAAGCCTGGTGCAGAAATGGTAGAAATTATAAATACTGTACATGCTACTTGTATGTCAAATGACATAAATTGTGTTTTTACAGATTTACAGAGTATACATTATGGGATATACAATAGCCTCAATAGTTGTAAATAAACCAGGTTGTAAATAAATAAGTGAGGCTCTAAATAACCAGTTTAGCTGAGTGAACAGAGCATATTGGCATGGTGGTGCCATCAGCCCCATCAGAAGCACCACATGTTCAGTGAAGTGTCCTATTACAGACGTAGAATCTTAATTTGATCACCTTGTTGTTGCAGGAAATGTCCTGCACAGCAAGAAATGCAAACTTGTAGTGTTTTCAAAGGTTTAACAAAGCTTCTTAAGTTTGTAATTTACACTTTACAATGTAAGACTTGATTTGACCTAACTAAACATGTATCAACCCTGGCAAAAATATGCACATTTCCTGTTGCTGCAGGATTATTTTCCTGCTGTGAGAAACTGGTCAAATTAAGATCATACATCTGTACGTCAGCATCAGTTGACATGGAAACAAAGCACAGTGAATTCCCATCGCATTCCGTCTGTTTGTCTCAGCCCTGTAATTGCCTGAACAAAGGGGTGCCACAATAAAACACTGGTAATTAGGTTTTAAATCTCAGTTACAAGTTTTAAGAGTACGCCGCGTCCTTGTTCTTCAAACAGCTTCTCAGTTCACAGCCACGCATGCTGGGCCTCCTTAGAAAGAGTAATTGTGGAGTTTTACAGTAAATATTTCCCTATCCAGCTCTTCATCGCAATGAGCTAGCTGACAGACATGCAGACAGACAGACAGACAGACAGACAGACAGACAGACAGACAGACAGACAGACAGACAGACAGACAGACAGACAGACAGACAGACAGACAGACAGACAGACAGACAGACAGACAGACAGACAGACAGACAGACAGACAGACAGACAGACAGACAGACAGACAGACAGACAGATAGAGAGACAGCCAGACAGAGAGAGAGAGAGAGAGAGACAGACAGACGATACTGTCATCGGCATTGAGTGTCTGAATTTAGCATGTCTCCTATGTTACATCTTAACAGGTCATCCTACTTTCACTGAAAGGGGATTATTTTTAAAGGATACAAAAAAATATTTAAAAAATCTCTCTAAGGTTTGGCATGTTCACTGCGTAATAAAGACCTTAGAAACAAACACTTTTGAATTGCAGTAGCTGTGCCTTTTTTCTCAGAGATCCTTGTAGTACCAGTTCTTTCTCCTCTGAGAATACATCCACATTTCCAAGGAACAAGATGTAAAGTACCTTATCTGTTTGCGCAAAGCATATTTCCAGAGACAGCTCTTGAAATGACATTCTTCCATCTAGTTATAATTAGCCATAGCGTACTGTCTCTCTTGACTTTATTACCATTCCTATAGAAACAGACATAATTATGTACATACAGTGTATACCCTTTGTTGGCAATGACAGAGGTCAAATGTTTTCTGTAAGTCTTCACAAGATTTTCACACACTGTTGCCGGTATTTTGGCCCATTCCTCCATGCAGATCTCCTCTAGAGCAGTGATGTTATGCTGGGCAACACGGACTTTCAACTCCCTCCAAAGATTTTCTATGGGGTTGAGATCTGGAGACTGGCTAGGCCACTCCAGGACCTTGAAATGCTTCTTACGGAGCCACTCCCTTGGTGTGTTTGGGATCATTGTCATGCTGAAAGACCCAGCCACGTTTCATCTTCAATATCCTTGATGATGGAAGGAGGTTTACACTCAAAATCTCACGATACATGGCCCCATTCATTCTTTCCTTTATACGAATTAGTCGTCCTGGTCCCTTTGCAGAAAAACAGCCCCAAAGCATGATGTCTCCACCCACATGCTTCACAGTAGGTATGGTGTTCTTTGGATGCAACTCAGCATTCTTTGTCCTCCAAACACGACAAGTTGAGTTTTTACCAAAAAGTTATATTTTGGTTTCATCTGACCATATGACATTCTCCAAATCTTCTTCTGGATCATCCAAATGCTCTCTAGCAAACTTCAGATGGGACTGGACATGTACTGGCTTAAGCAGGGGGACACGTCTGGCACTTGCAGGATTTGAGTCTTACTGATGGTAGGCTTTGTTACTTTGGTCCCAGCTCTCTGCAGGTCATTCACTAGGTCCCCCGTGTGGTTCTGGTATTTTTGCTCACCGTTCTTGTGATCATTTTGACCCGACGGGGTGAGATCTTGCGTGGAGCCCCAGATCGAGGGAGATTATCAGTGGTCTTGTATGTTTTCCATTTCCTAATAATTGCTCCCACAGTTGATTTCTTCAAACCAAGCTGCTTACCTATTGCAGATTCAGTCTTCCCAGCCTGGTGCAGGTCTACAATTTTGTTTCTGGTGTCCTTTGACAGCTCTTTGGTCTTGGCCATAGTGGAGTTTGGAGTGTGACTGTTTGAGGTTGTGGACAGGTGTCTTTTATACTGATAACAAGTTCAAACAGGTGCCATTAATACAGGTAACGAGTGGAGGACAGAAGAGCCCCTTAAAGAAGAAGTTACAGGTCTGTGAGAGCCAGAAACCTTGCTTGTTTGTAGGTGACCAAATAGTTATTTTCTACCATAATTTGATTTTCTGGATTTGTTTTCTAAATTTGTCTGTCATAGTTGAAGTCTACCTATGATGAAAATTACAGGCCTCTCATCTTTTTAAGTGGGAGAACTTGCACAATTGGTGGCTGACTAAATACGTTTTTTGCCCCACTGTATAACAAAGTATTGAAATAAACTTTTGTTATTGACCAAATACTTATTTTCCACCATAATTTGCAAATAAATTCATTAAAAATCCTACAATGTGATTTCTGGATTTGTTTTCTCATTTTGTCTTTCACAGTTGAAGTATACATATGATGAAAATTACAGGCCTCTGTCATCTGTTTAAGTGGGAGAACTTGCACAATTGGTGGCTGACTAAATACTTTTTTGCCCCACTGTAGTTATTTCATTAATAAGTCCTGTAATGGCAATAATCAGACATGGATAAAGTAGCTAGGTACATGTATACCTGTGTTAGCTAATTAAATTCCATGCTACTATTGAATTCACCCCTACTGAATACAGTATTGATTCCTCACTTCAATATTTTCTGTGTGCCCTATAGAAACAACCTTTAACTTTGTCTCAATAGTTCTGTATAAGCCCATTGGTTTGTGATCAGAGTTCCAGGGCTGTCATCCAATGGTGTGCCAGCAAGGTCCAGCAGTGTAATGGGCCTGTTCAGAGCTGGGGGAACAAATGGTGCTAATTAAGATATCCCATGATGTAATTAGAGGGTTGTATTGAAATCAGTTGACGCGCACACATATGCCAATCTCATCTATCGACTATGGAGAATCAAATAAACTATACGTTTGTTGAAATTCATTTGTTTGTGTGTGAGGGAATTGACCTAGAGCAGTTGTCATGGTGAAACCTCACCTGTGACATTTTGAGACACTCCACTGAGATTATAGCACAACCGTTGTTAAACATTCCATCATTTGTGCAAATAAAGCTTTGGTATGCTCAGTTAGTTATTCAATGGCATATCTCTCTGAGCTGATGACTAGGCCTTATCTCAGGGGGACTAACACAGTCTTGTGGAACGCAGAACTCCCGAGTTGGATCCCCGGGGGGTCACATGGTGGCCTTTTCTCAGGGGGACTAACACAGTCTTGTGGAACGCAGAACTCCCGAGTTGGATCCCCGGGGGGTCGCAGGTGGCCTTTTCTCAGGGGGACTAACACAGTCTTGTGGAACGCAGAACTCCCGAGTTGGATCCCCGGGGGCTCACAGGTGGCCTTATCTCAGGGGGACTAACACAGTCTTGTGGAACGAAGTATCCCCGGGGGTCGCAGGTGGCCTTTTCTCAGGGGGACTAACACAGTCTTGTGGAACGCAGAACTCCCGAGTTGGATCCCCGGGGGGTCACAGGTGGCCTTATCTCAGGGGGACTAACACAGTCTTGTGGAACGCAGAACTCCCGAGAAGTATCCCCGGGGGGTCACAGGTGGCCTTTTCTCAGGAGGACTAACACAGTCTTGTGGAACGCAGAACTCCCGAGAAGTATCCCCGGGGGGTCACAGGTGGCCTTTTCTCAGGGGGACTAACACAGTCTTGTGGAATGCAGAACTCCCGAGAAGTATCCCCGGGGGGTCACAGGTGGCCTTTTCTCAGGGGGACTAACACAGTCTTGTGGAACACAGAACTCCCGAGTTGGATCCCCGGGGGGTCACAGGTGGCCTTTTCTCAGGGGGACTA
The DNA here is from genome assembly GCF_021184085.1 of Oncorhynchus gorbuscha. Classification (NCBI taxonomy): domain Eukaryota; kingdom Metazoa; phylum Chordata; class Actinopteri; order Salmoniformes; family Salmonidae; genus Oncorhynchus; species Oncorhynchus gorbuscha. Next base: position 55,492,105 of record NC_060196.1, on the reverse strand, counting down.
ACACAGTCTTGTGGAACGCAAGGATAATCAATTACTGGGAGCTTGTATATAGAGTGTGCACTCTCTTCATTTATTTTCATAGCCTACAGTTTACTTGCCGTTAGTCAGCACCTCTACCAACTTTTTGAGGTGTGCGCCAGCTCACAGCAGATTTCTATTGTAGTTGTCATGCCCTGAACTGAGAGAACCGTTTTATTTCTCTATTTGGTTTGGTCAGGGTGTGATGTGGGGTGGGCATTCTATGTTTTGTTTTTCTATGATTTTGTATTTCTAGGTTTTGGTCGGGTATGGTTCTCAAACAGGGACAGCTGTCTGTCGTGGTCTCTGATTGGGAACCATACTTAGGTAGCCCTTTCCCTCCTTTCTTTGTGGGAAGTTAACTTTGTTTGTGGCACATAGACTTCAGCTTCACGGTTTGTATTGTTTATTGCTTTTGTCGGCGTCATCCTAAATAAAAGGAATATGTACGCTCACCACGTTGCGCTTTGGTCTAGTTCTTTCAACGGCCGTGACAGTAATTGGATACTTGCCAACGAATGTAGCTATTGATAGCTATGGTAAAAGGACCATTGCTGAAGGGGTGACCAACAGATTGGGCCTAATTTATGAGGTCTGGGCAGAGCACGACCAATGACCTAGTTGCTGGAGAGTAAGGGAGTGGTGCAGTGGTCTAAGACACTGCATCTCAGTGCAAGAGGCATCTCTACAGAACATGTTTCAAATTCAATGCTGTCTCACATCCAGCCGTGATTGGGAGTCCCATAGTGCGGTATACAATTGGCCCAGCGTCCTCCGGGTTTGGCGGGAGTAAGCTGTCATTGTAAATAAGAATTTGGTCCTCAACTGACTTGCCTGGTTAAATAAAATAATTATACCTAGAATGGCTGCTCTGGTTGCAACTCCAGCTCTGAACGACCAGTGTAGCGTTGAGGTGAAAGATAACACCTTTATATTACTTAAGAAAACAGAGAGGTAAAACAGATGAAAGAGTATGATGAGGAGCAGAGCAGGGTCGAGCGTGAAGATATATTAGCATAAACTGATAATACCCCAGGAACACGATTTAGAATGGTTAAGAGTGAGGCTATAGTGATTAGGGTAAAACGACCAGATCAGGAAAAACCTAAATCATGTGAAGGAATAAAAGTGATGGTAGGCGTTGCAGAGGGAAACCGTCTTGTCTGATGGCTGCGAGCTGTAGAATATCCATAGTAAAACTTAGTAAAACTACACTGGCCAAACCCTAACCAGGACGATGCTGGGCCAATTGTACGCCGCCCATTGGGACTCGCCATCACGGCTGGTTGTGATGCAGCCTGGGATCAAACCAGGGTCTGTAGTGATGCCTCTAGCATTGCAATATAGTGCCTTAGACTGCTGCGCCACTCAGTCAGAGGCCAATTGTCTAATGATCTTGAGATCATCAGGCACTGTCGCAACATGACAATAGAAACTGTAACCATGAAAAGGCACTTGAGTAAAGGTGTTGTGAAAAAGTGGTAACCAAGGATGTGCAGTTGCCAGATGAACCTTGGACACTAGCAGTAAGAGAATCAACATGGTGAAACCCATTTCTGGGTAGCCTTCATTTGTATACAGATGGTGGTGACTGTGGGACCTATTGCTGTTAGTTAGATTTTTTTATTTAACCTTTACTTAACTAGGCAAGTCAGTTAAGAACAAATTCTTATTTACAATGACAGCCTACCCTGGCCAGACCCAGACAACACTGGGACATTTGTGCACCCCCTATAGGACTCTCAATCATGGTCAGTTGTGATACAGACTGGATTCAAACCAGGGACTGTAGTGACACCTCACACTAAGATGCAGTGCCTTAGACCGCTACGCCATTCGGAAGCATGTTGGAGGCAGCTTGCATAGAGAAGCATTTCCCTGAATCAGTTCAGGCAAGATAACAACCTGTAACAATGAAACAAATATTAGAATGATGGCAAAAACCATGACATTAGCAGTAATAGGCTCCAGGCAACATAACTGAAGCTGAAAGCCACAGTTCTTAATTGAGATATTACTGTCGATAGCCACACTGCGACATGGTTTGCTGCTGGGGGGCTGGAGAATATAACCATTTATTAGAGATGGAACTGATTGCAAGGACTCAACATATCACGTTATTGCAGAATACAGTTTGTTTATGACAAGATTAAACAGGAATTAAAAGAAAATGCCCAGAGTGAAGAGAGTTAAAGGCAGTATTAGGTTTACTGAGCTCATCAAGTATCAATTACATATGAATTTGTTTTGTCACTGGAGAATCAGTTGATGAAATTACTGTAATATGCAAAGCAACACCTGTGAAATAGGCTATGATTAAAAACAAATCAAATTGTATTTGTCGCATGCGCCGACTGCAACAGGTGTAGAATCTTATTGTGAAATGCTTACTTACAAGCCCGTAACCAACAATGCACTTTTAATAAAATAGAGTTAAGAAAATATTTACTAAATAAAATAAAAAAATAAAATAAAGAAAGTAACACAATAAAATAACAAAATGAGGCTATATATAGGGGATACCGGTACCGAGTCAATGTGCGGGGGTACAGGTTAGTACAGGTCATTTGTACATGTAGGTAGGGGTAAAGGGACTATGCATAGGGGGGGGGGGTCAATGCAAATAGACCGGGTAGCCATTTGATTAATTGTTCAGCAGTCTTACGGCTTGGGAGTAGAAGCTGTGAAGGAGCCTTTTGGACCGAGACTTGGCGCTCCAGTACCACTTGCCATGCGATAGCAGAGAGAACCATCTATGACTTGGGTGACTGGAGTTGTTGACACATTTTTGGGCCTTTTTCTGACACCACCTAGTACAGTGGCAAGAAAAAGTATGTGAACCCTTTGGAATTACCTGGATTTCTGCATAAATCGGTCATAACATTTCATCTGATCTTCATCTAAGTCACAACAAAAGACAAACACAGTGTGCTTAAACTAATAATGCACCGGTTATTGTATTTTTCTTGTCCATGTTGAATACACAAACATTAAACATTCACGATGTAGGTTGGAAAAAGTATGTGAACCCCTAGGCTAATGACTTTTCCAAAGCTTATTGGAGCCAGGAGTCAGCTAACCTGGAGATTGGAGATGTTGGTTAGAGATGCCCTGTCCTATAAAAAAAAAAAACCTATGTCTCGAACAAAAGAGATCTCAGAAGACCTACGATTACCAATTGTTGACTTGCATAAAGCTGTAAAGGGTTACAAAAGTATCTCTAAAAGCGTTGATGTTCATCAGTCAATGGTAAGACATATTGTCTATAAAGGGAGAAAGATCAGCACTGTAGCTAGTCTCCCTAGGAGTGGCCGTCCTGCAAAGATAACTGCACAGAGCAGAATGCTCAATGAGGTTAAGAAGAATCCTAGAGTGTCAGCTAAAGACTTACAGAAATCCATGGAAAATGCTAACATCTCTGTTGATGAGTTTACGATTCATAAAACACTAAACTAGAATGGTCTTCATGGGAGGACACCACTGAAGAAGACACTGCTGTCCAAAAAAACCATTGCTGCACGTCTGAAGTTCGCAAAAGAGCACCTGGATGTTCCACAGCGCTATAGGGAAAATATTCTGTGGACAGATTCAAATGAAGTTGTGTTTTTTGGAAGGAACACACAACACTATCTGTGGAGAAAAAAAATGCACAGCACACCAACATTAAAATCTCATCCCAACTGTAAAGTAGGGTGAAGGGAACTGCTTTGCTGCCTCGGTGTCCGGACAGCTCGCTGTCATCGACAGAAAAATGAATTCCCAAGTTCATCAAGACATTTTGCTGGAGAATATAAGGCTATCTATCCGCCAATTGAAGCCCAACAGAAGTTTTGTGATGCAAAAGGAGACCAACCCAAAACAAAGAAGTAAATCAACAACAGAATGGGTTCAACAGAAGAAAATACACCTTCTGGAGTGTCCCAGTCAGAGTTCTGACCTCAAACCGATAGAGATGCTGTGGCTAGACCTCAAGAGAACGATTCACACCAGACATCCCAAGAATATTGCTGAACTAAAACAGTTTTGTAAAGAGGAATGGTCCAAAATTCCTCATGACCGTTGCACAGGTCTGAACTGCAACTACAGAAAATGTTTGATTGTGGTTATTGTTGCCAAAGGAGGGTGAACCAATTATTAAATCCAAGGGTTCACATACTTTTTCCACCCGGCACTGTGAATGTTTACACTGTGTATTCAATAAAGATATGAAAAGCTAAAATGGTTAGTGTGCTATTAGTTTAAGAAGACTGTGTTTGTCTATAGTTACATGTGTGATTGAATGAAAGTCTGATTTTTACATAATTTTTTATTTATTTGCCACGCTGCATTTTCCCAAGTGGGACGCAACCGTCCCCTATATCATAAGAAGTTATTAATAGAAGCCTCTCTAATGCAAATTCGGGTTGAGTGTGGTGTACCTCAGAGCAGCCGGCTAGGGCCATTATTGTTTTCTGTTTTTACTAATGACCTTCCACTGACCTTGAATAAAGCCTGTGTGTCTATTTATGGAGCAGCCAGAGCAGCCAGTCAGCATGGAGCAGCCAGAGCTGCCAGTCAACATGGAGCAGCCAGAGCTGCCAGTCAGCCAGGATCTTCCAGATCCGCCAGTCAGCCAGGATCCGCTATTCAGCCAGGATCCGCCATTCAGCCAGGATCTGCCAGTCATCCAGGATCTGCCAGAACTGCCAGTCAGCCAGGATCTGCCAGAACTGCCAGTCAGCCAGGATCTGCCAGAACTGCTAGTCAGCCAGGATCTGCCAGAACTGCCAGCCAGCCAGGATCTGCCAGAACTGCCAGTCAGCCAGGATCTGCCAGAACTGACAGCCAGCCAGGATCTACCTGCCTGAGCTTCCTCTCAGTGCTGAGCTTCCTCTCAGTGCTGAGCTACCTCTCAGTGCTGAGCTACTCCTCAGTCCCGAGCTACCCCTCAGTCCCGAGCTACCCCTCAGTCCCGAGCTACCCCTCAGTCCCGAGCTGCCCCTCAGTCCAGTGGGGTCCTTGGTGAGGACTACTAGGCCAAGGTCGGTGGCGAGGGTCGCCTATCTAAGGACGCGAGGCAAAGGGACTAAGACTTTGTTAGAGTGGGGTCCACGTCCCGTGCCGGAGCCGCCACCGTGGACAGACGCCCACCCGGACTCTCCCCTATGGGTTTAGTTGTGCGGTCAGGAGTCCGCACCTTGGGGGGGGGGGGGTTCTGTCATGCCCTGGTCTTAGTATTTTGTGTTTTCTTTATTATTTTGGTCAGGCCAGGGTGTGACATGGGTTTATTGTGGTGTGTTTTGTCTTGGGGTTTTGTTAGGTATTGGGTTTGTGGCTTAGTGGGGGTATCTAGCATAGTCTATGGCTGTCTGGAGTGGTTCTCAATCAGAGGCAGGTGTTTATCGTTGTCTCTGATTGGGAACCATATTTAGGCAGCCATATTCTTTGGGTGTTTCGTGGGTGATTGTTCCTGTCTCTGTGTTAGTTTGCACCAGCATAGGCTGTTTCGGTTTTCATGTTACATTTTTTGTTTTTGTAGTGTTTGTGTTTTCATCAATTCGTCATTAAACATGTATCAAGAATACCATGCTGCATTTTGGTCCGACTCTCTTTCACCACAAGAAAACCTTGACAACTACAGTATGTGTAAAATTAGAATTTACGATAGCTGAAGGGAATAATATCTTAGATCAACATGGAATGACGGCTAACTATTGCCACAAATCTTTGAGATGTAGGCAAAATGATTAAGCTCTCTTCTCATGTGGGTAAACATGGAGCAAAAACATTGTAGCAAATACTAAATGCTACCAAAAACTCAAGATGAAAAGGCTCGGATTAGAGGTTTTAAAGACGGCTGAATAGTAACGGCAGCAGCGAGAGGGGCTGGAAGTGGAAGTGGTGGAAGTGGCCGCAGCAGTGATGTAGGGAACTAAGGAAGAAGGACCAGCCTGGTTGGAGACCTTGTGTACTCAGAATTTTCCCCTTTGCTGGTGAAGCCAATTTCTGGAGCCTTTTCTTCCCTCTGGGAGAAATACCTCTTCTCCCGAGAAAGGGATGCCATTGTCTGGGAGTTGCAGAGATGAGGTGAGCCCATTCAAAGCCATTTGGAGGAGCTCATAGCTGGTAATGCCTGGAACCACAGTGTTGCCCTTTTCAGGTAGGATTCCCAGAAGTTGAACATCGGAAAATGGGCCCACTTACCTAATGGCAAATCTCTCACTTCTTCTCGGGTAAATCCTAGTCGTGGAGGAATCGCCTGGAACCTGGGAGTGGGTGTAGATTGATCGCTGGAACAAGGGACATATCCTCTAACTTGGGGGAGGTTTTGACGTCTGACATGACTTAAACAACTACATTTCCGCCCATTGGTTGAGAGAGATGAAGGTGATATTTGTGAAAGTAAGACCATAAGTTAAAGAGCAAGAGTGAGGAACGTGCATTATTGTGCCGTGCTTCTAGGCTATGAGGTCAATAGGGGAATGACATTCAACACATGGCTAATGACATTCAACACATGGCTAATGACATTCAGCACATGGCTAATGACATTCAACACATGGCTAATGACATTCAACACATGGCTAATGACATTCAACACATGGCTAATGACATTCAACACATGGCTAATGACATTCAACACATGGCTAATGACATTCAACACATGGCTAATGACATTCAACACATGGCTAATGACATTCAACACATGGCTAATGACATTCAACACATGGCTAATAGGAAAGAGGAGTAGAAACAAGACGCTGTGCTCATGAAGATACATTTAACATTTCAGTCATTTAGCAGTTGCTCTTATCCAGAGCCACTTGCTCAAGGACACATCAATGATACATTTGTAGTCATTCTCACTATGCACGTAGAATATGAAACACAAGTGTTTTACGTTATGCTTACTGGATGAAGATAAACAAGCGTTTAGACAAACCTTCCTGATGGAACTTTCGTAAATCTACATCTTACACAACCAAGGAACTAACCTGTCTTTTGTCTTGCGCCTGAGATAAGACTTGATCCCTATAAGATGAAGCCTCTCAGTCACTGTCTCAGGGTCTTTTCTCTAGACACACACACACACACACACACACACACACACACACACACACACACACACACACACACACACACACACACACACACACACACACACACACACACACACACACACACACACACACACACACACACACACACACACATTCAACATTGATGTGACTGCTGCCCCAGAGGAAGTCTCAACGATGGTCAGGGAGCAAAGTTTAACAAAGTCCAGTCAAATCTATCAGATCTTAACAACCAGTATCAATCAGCCCTCCACTACTCTGACAATCACATTCTGTGTGGGGTATCCATCATGGCTAATCAGGCGTAACAATGTCAGTTGTCTGGCTATAGCCTTCCCTATGATATACAGATGGAGGACCATGGAGGGAGTTCATCATCATTACCTAAGGTCACTTGTTAGAACTGGTGTGACATCCAGACCTTGGAGAGACATTGGACACTTTAAAAGGATCATTAGTGTATGAGGTGGTACACATAACACGGTCAATAATCATATTTTCTGTACCTTTGCCCTAGGTGAATATAATTGTGTGAACATTAGAATGCTAATAAACACTATTTTGCATAATATTTATTTGAAAGTAATTATTTATATTTTTTATTTCCAACTATTTATTTTTGTTATTGCAAATGCAAATGAAGCACCATAATAATAACAATGCATTTAATTATGGATTAATTAAACTTTTTATCTGCTCTAAAGCTGTAACGATATTCGTCGTCGGAAGATGAGGAATCATCGGACCAAAGCGCAGCGTGGTAAGTGTTCATGTTTGTTTTATAAAACTGAACGCTAAAACAAAAGTAAACAAGAGAATAACAGGAACAGTCCTTCCTGTAAGGTGCAAAGCACTAAATTAACTACCCCAAAAAAACACAGTGGGAAAAAGCTATCTACGTATGGTTCCCATTCAGAGACAACGATAGACAGCTGTCCCAGATTGAGAACCATACCCAGCAAAAACAAAGAAATACAAAAACATAGAAAAAGGAACGTAGAATGCCCACTCAAATCACACACTGACCAAACCAAAATAGAGACATAAAAAGCTCTAAGGTCAGGGCGTGACAAAAGCTGAATTTCATTTTGCCCCTGAATGAATTTACTTATAATTTCCTCTAAATGAAAAAAAGGTTAGCCTAATGTGGGGATTGTACTTTGGAGGGTGTCTCAGGAAGAACTGAGGTATGGAAACATTTCCCATTCACACATGATGATTCAATCTCAGTATTCAATTGTTTCTGTGGTCCTCTCTCCACTGGTGTCCTGCATCCCAAATGGCACACTCGACACCCTATATAGTGCACTACTTTTGGGCGATGTAAACCTGGATATGGAGTCCTGGTCCAAAGTAGTGCACTACATAGGGAACAGGGTGCCCGTTGGGATGCAAATGAGAGCTTGGGAGTGATCCAGGACAGGCATGTAGGTCCCTGGTCTTCCCCTGTCACCCACTAAACACTACCACTGTAGAACACAGGCAGCCCCTGGCATTGTGTTGAATTAACAAAGGCTGGGGAGGGTGATGAAAATTTAAAGAGAGTGGAAGCATAGTAGCAAAATCTCTCTCTCTCAACTTGATTGTATGTGGTGCGTGTGTGCGTGTGTGCGTGTGTGCGTGTGTGTGTGTGCGTGTATACATGTGTGTGTGTGTATACATGGGTGTGTGTGTGGGGGGGAAGGGGGTTGACAGCGTCAAGAGTAATGGTCATAAACTATTGCGTGGTGAAGGAACGACACCCTTGAGAGTGCGTCTGTTCATGTTAATTTATCATGAGTGTCCAACCCTCCCATTCAACCGCATGTGGTTACTGGGCTATGTGTAAATTAGCATGTTGGAGCTCACAACAGCAGTAGAAAGAAATTCTCATCTGAATGATTATTGGTCAATTTAATGGTCAGGTGCAAAATATAATTGCTACCTAAAACACTCTCAATAATGTGATTAGAGGGGGACATGTATTTTTTGTTGTTGTGACAAGCAATGTTAATTCATATTAATGACACAGTTGCTGAGATGAGCAATGTTCAGTCACATTTGATTTGAGTTACCATGCTTGTTTTGCCAGTTAGTCACATGGGGCTTCCTTCACTTGAAACAGGGTTAAATGATTGCATAACTGCCTGGCATATCTCAATATTGGATGGTTTTACTGTAACGTTTCTGTTTGATCTGCAGACTGTAGTGAAATGTGTTTCTATTAACAGTCCATATATTTAGAAAAGCACAGAATGGACCTAAGATGATCCCCCATAAACCTTCACTCTTGACGGATACTGCTCATATCAGCGTAAGTCGTTGCTTAATCGCGGCTTAATGCAAAGCATAACATCAATATTATGGCTTTTGGAATATTTGAGACATGTATGTATTGTATACATTGTGTATAATGTTTGCGTAACAGAGGATGAGGGGGTTTGGGGTTGGGAGAGATAGGTACCCTTTAACTACCATTCTGTTTGTATATCTGGACTGTTGGACAAATGACTGACAAGCTGGCACACACTCAAACTGTCCAATAGGCTTGGAAGGAGGAGGAGGATGGGGAGGAAGAGAAGGGGGAGAATGAGGAAGAAGAGAAGGAGGGGAATGAGGAGGAGGAGGGAGAGGAGGGGAATAAGGAGGAATAGAAGGAGTGGAAGAGAAGGAGGGGAATGAGGATGAAGAGGAGGAGGGGAATGAGGAGGAAGAGGAGGAGAATGAGGAGGAAGAGAAGGGGGAGAATGAAGAGGAAGAGAAGGAGGGGAATGAGGAGGAGGAGGGAGAGGAGGTATGGGGAATGATGAGGAAGAGGAGGATGGGAATGAGGAGGAAGAGGAGGAGAATGAGGAGGAAGAGAAGGAGGGGAATGAGAAGGAAGAGGAAGAGGGGAATGAGGAGAAAGAGGAGGAGGGGAATGAGGAGGAAGAGAAGGGGGAATGAGGAGGAAGAGAAGGAGGGAATGAGAAGGAAGAGGAGGAGGGGAATGAGGAGGGGAATGAGGAGGAAGAGGAGGGGAATGAGGAGGAAGAGAAGGAGGGGAATAAGGAGGAATAGAAGGAGTGGAAGAGAAGGAGGGGAATGAGGATGAAGAGGAAAAGGGGAATGAGGAGAAAGAGGAGGAGGGGAATGAGGAGGAAGAGAAGGAGGGAATGAGAAGGAAGAGGAGGAGGGGAATGAGGAGGGGAATGAGAAGGAAGAGGAAGAGGGGAATGAGGAGAAAGAGGAGGAGGGAAATGAGGAGGAAGAGAAGGGGGAATGAGGAGGAAGAGAAGGAGGGAATGAGAAGGAAGAGGAGGAGGGGAATGAGGAGGGGAATGAGGAGGGGAATGAGGAGGAAGAGAAGGGGGGAATGAGGAGGAATTGAAGGAGGGAATGAGAAGGAAGAGGAGGAGGGGAAGGAGGAGGAAGAGAAGGAGGAGAATGAGGAGGGAGAGAAGGAGAAGAATGAGGAGGAAGAGAAGGAGGAGAATTAGGACAAGGGCCTGGACCCTTTATTGTCGACATGGAGCCCCGCCTATCCATCACGACTGGACTGCTGACGTGATCGCCCAATGTGGTCTCAACAGGCTATTCCGTTACAATGTCGCCGAAGAACCATCTACTAGCCCCGACCCACTAGCTTTTCTGAACACTGTGTCCCCTGCTCGCCTAGCATAGTAGTGACTACCGAACAGCACCCTGACTCACCAATTGCTGCTCTTTTGACCATTGATCACTCGGCTACACAGCTAATGCCCCCTGGAATGTTTCAATAACACAGTACCTAATTTTGTTTACCTGTCGGCCCCAGCCTCAAACTCAGGTCCTGTATGTACCTAACTGACCACCAAAAGGCCACCAAAAATCCTAAAATGTCCATCACCATCTACAATGTTTTCTGCCAAGATGGAACTGCCAAAGAGGGTGGAGTTCCAATCTACTGCAGAGATAGCCTGTAGAGTTCTGTCATGCTATCCAGGTCTGTGCCTAAATAGTTTGCACTTCTACTTTAAAAAATACACCTTTCCAGAAATAAGTCTCTCACTGTTGCCACTTGTTATAGACCCCCCTCAGCCTCCAGCTGTGATCTGGACACCATATGTGAATTAATTGCTCCCCATTCATCTTCAGATTTTGTACTGTTAGGTGACCTAAACTGGGATACTGTATGCTTATCACCCCGGTCGTCCAACAATCTAAGCTAAATGCCCTCAATCTCAAACAAATGATCAAGGAACCTACCAGGTACAACTCTAATCTGTAAATGTTGGCACCCTCATAGATATCATCCTGACCAACCTGCCCTCTAAATACACCTCTGCTGTCTTCAACCGGGATCTCAGCAATCACTGCCTCATTGCCTGCATCCGTAATGGATCCGCAATCAAACGACCAGCCCTCATCACTGTCTAACGCTCCCTAAAACACTTCAGCGAGCATGCCTTTCTAATCCATCTGGCCTGGGTATCCTGGAAGGATATTGACCTCATTCCGTCAGTACAGGATGCCTGGTTATTCTTTAAAAGTGCTTTCCTCCCCATCTTAAATTAGCATGCCCCGTTCAAAAATTGTAGAACTAAGAACAGATATAGCCCTTGGTTCAATCCAGACTTGACTGCCCTCGACCAGCACAAAAACATCCTGTGGCATACTGCATTAGCATCGAATGGTCCCCTCGATATGTACATTTTCAGGGAAATTAGGAACCAATATACACAGGCAGATAGGAAAGCAAAGGATAGCTTTTTCAAACTGAAATTTGCATCCTGTAGCACAAACTGAAAAAGGTTCTGGGACACTTTAACGTCCATGGATAATAAGAGCACCTCCTTCCAGCTGCCCACTGCACTGGGGCTAGGAAACACTGTCACCATCGATAAATCTACGATAATGGAGAATTTCACTAAGCATTTTTCTACGGGTGGCGATGCTTTCCACCTGGCTATCCCTACCCCAGTCAACAACTCTGCACCCCTCACAGCAACTTGCTCAAGCCTCCCCCATTTCTCCTTCAACCAAATCCAGACAGCTGTTCTGAAAGAACTGCAAAATCGGGACCTCTACAAATCAGCTGGGCTGGACAATCTGGACCCTCTCTTTCTAAAATGATCCGCCAAAATTTTTGCAACCCCTATTACTAGCCTGTTCAACCTCTCTTTTGTATCATCTGAGATCCCTAAAGACTGGAAAGCTGCTGCGGTCATCCACCTCTACAAAGCGGGAGATACTCTAGACCCAAATTGTTACAGACCTATATCTATCCTACCCTGCCTTTCTAAAGTCTTTGAAAGCCAAGTTAACAAACAGATCCCCAACCATTTTGAATCCTACAGTACCTTCTCTGCTATGCAATCTGGTTTCCGAGCAGGTCATGGGTGCACCTCAGCCACGCTCAATGTCCTAAATGATATCATAACCGCCATGGATAAAAGACAATGCTGTACACCGTCTTCATCAACCTGGCCAAGGCTATCGACTCTGTCAATCACTGCATGCTTATCGGCAGACTCAACAGCCTTGGTTTCTCAAATGACTGCCTCGCCTGGTTCACCAACTACTTCTCAGATAGAGTTCAGTGTGTCAAATCGGGGGGCCTGTTTTCCAGACCTCTGGCAGTCTCTATGAGGGTGCCACAGGGTTCAATTCTCGGGCCGACTCTTTGCCCTGTATACATCAATGATGTCACACTTGCTGCTGGAGATTCTCTGATCCACTTCTACGCAGACGACACAATTCTGTATACTTCTGGCCCTTCTTTGGACACTGTGTTAACAAACCTCCAAATGAGCTTCAATGCCTTAAACGAGCTCAATGCCTTAAATACAAGTAAAACTAAATGCATGCTATTCAACCGATCGCTGCCCGCTCCTGCCCGCCCGTCCAACATCACTACTCTGGACGGTTCTGACTTAGAATATGTGGACAACTAGGTGTCTGGTTAGACTGTAAACTCTCCTTCCAGACTCACATCTCCAATCCAAAATTACATCTAGAATCGGCTTCCTATTTCACAACAAAGCATCCTTCACTCATGCAGCCAAACATACCCTCGTAAAACAGACTATCCCATCAATCCTTGACTTCGGCGATGTCATTTACAAAATAGCCTCCAACACCCTACTCAGAAAATTGGATGTAGTCTGTCACAGTGCCATCCGTTTTGTCACCAAAGCCCCATATACTATCCACCACTGCAACCTGTCAGGATTTGGCCAGGGTTGTTCCTGTTTTTGGTCACTAGATGCCCCCATTGTGCCTTTTGACCTTTTGTTTTCCCTTGATCCCCATTATTATTTGCACCTGTGCCTCGTTTCCCCTGATTGTATTTAAACTCTTTGTTTTATTCAGTTCTTTGCTCTGTGTTTGTATGTTAGCACCCAGCCCTAGTACTCTGTGAGCTCTTGTTGATCCCGGTGGACTCTCTTGTGGAGTTCTGTTTTTTGTTCTTGTTTGTTTGTTTTTGAGTATCTTTTTGAGGCTTTTTGTGCTGTGCCTTCCACCTTGTGGATTTGCCTTTTTGTCTTGGAGGATTGCCTTTGTTCTTGTGGAATTCCTTTTGAGGTTGTGGAGTTACATGTTTTCCTGAAGAACCTCACTTTTTACTTCATTAAATACACCGTCTCAAGTTCTGCTGTGTCTGCCTCATCTTCTGGGTTCTGCTGACTATTCGTGGCTCAGTTGGTTTAGTGACTGTTTCTCACTCCGGAGACCCGGGTTCGTAACCGGGTCCTGACAGAGCCTTCCTCCAAGACAAAAAGGCAAATCCACAAGGTGGAAGGCACAGCACAAAAAGCCTCAAAAAGGCTACTCAAAAACAAACAAACAAGAACAAAAAACAGAACTCCACAAGAGAGTCCACCGGGATCAACAAGAGCTCACAGAGTACTAGGGCTGGGGTGCTAACATAAAAACACAGAGCAAAGAACTGAGTAAAACAAAGGGTTTAAATACAATCAGGGGAAACGAGGCACAGGTGCAAATAATAATGGGGATCAAGGGAAAACAAAAGGTCAAAAGCCACAATGGGGACATCTAGTGACCAAAAACCGGAACAACCCTGGCCAAATCCTGACACAACCTGTATGCTCTCGTTGGCTGGCCCTCACTTCATATTAATTACCAAACCCACTGGCTCCAGGTCATCTATAAGTCTTTGCTAGGTAAAACCCCGCCTTTTCTCAGCTCACTGGTCACCATAGCAGCACCCGCCCGTAGCACGCGCTCCACTAGATATATTTCACTGGTCATCCCCAAAGCCAACACTTACTTTGGCCGCCTTTCCTTCCAGTTCTCTGCTGCCAATGACTGGAACGAAATGCAAAAATCACTGAAGCTGATTATATCTCCTTCACTAACTTTAAGCACCAGCTGTCAGAGCAGCTTACCAATCATTGCACCTGTACACAGCCCATCTGTAAGCAGCCCACCCAACTACCTTCTCCCCATATTGTTATTTATTTTTTCTCCTTCGCACCCCAGTATCTCTACTTGCACATCATCTTCTGCACACCTACCACTCCAGTGTTAATGCTAATTGTAGTTTTTTCACCACTATGGCCTATTTATTGCCTTACCTCCCTAATCTTACTACATTTGCACACACTTTATATACATTGTTATATTGTGTTATTGACCGTAAATGTGTTTATTCCATGTGTAACTCTGTGTTGTTTGTGTCACACTGCTTTGCCTAATCTTGGCCAGGTCACAGTTGTAAATGAGAACTTGTTGTCATCTGGCTTACCTGGTTAAATAAAGGTGAAATAAACAATAAATTAAAAGGTTCAGGAATAGAGGAGGAGGAAGTGTCAGGGAGAGAGGAGGAGGAAGTGTCAGGGAGAGAGGAGGAGGAAGTGGTCAGGGAGAGAGGAGGAGGAAGTGGTCAGAGAGAGAGGAGGAAGTGGTCAGGGAGAGAGGAGGAGGAAGTGGTCAGGGAGAGAGGAGGAGGAAGTGGTCAGGGAGAGAGGAGGAGGAAGTGGTCAAGGAGAGAGGGGGAGGAAGTGGTCAGGGAGAGAGGAAGAGGAAGTGGTCAGAGAGAGAGGAGGAGGAAGTGGTCAGGGAGAGAGGAGGAGGAAGTGGTCAAGGAGAGAGGGGGAGGAAGTGGTCAGGGATACAGGAGGAGGAAGTGGTCGGGAATCAGAGATAGAAGAGGAGAAAGTGTCAGGGAGAGAAGAGGAGGAAGTGGTCAGGGATCAGAGATAGAAGAGGAGAAAGTGTCAGGGAGAGAGGAGGAGGAAGTGGTCAGGGATCAGAGATAGAAGAGGAGAAAGTGTCAGGGAGAGAGGAGGGGGAAGTGGTCAGGGATCAGAGATAGAAGAGGAGAAAGCGTCAGGCAGAGAGGAGGAGGAAGTGGTCAGGGATCAGAGATAGAAGAGGAGAAAGTGTCAGGGAGAGAGAAGGAGGAAGTGGACAGGGAGAGAGGAGGAGGAAGTGGTCGGGAATCAGAGGTAGAAGAGAGGAAAGTGTCAGGGAGAGAAGAGGAGGAAGTGGTCAGGGATCAGAGATAGAAGAGGAGAAAGTGTCAGGGAGAGAGGAGGAGGAAGTGGTCAGGGATCAGAGATAGAAGAGGAGAAAGTGTCAGGCAGAGAGGAGGAGGAAGTGGTCAGGGATCAGAGATAGAAGAGGAGAAAGTGTCAGGCAGAGAGGAGGAGGAAGTGGTCAGGGATCAGAGATAGAAGAGGAGAAAGTGTCAGGCAGAGAGGAGGAGGAAGTGGTCAGGGATCAGAGATAGAAGAGGAGAAAGTGTCAGGGAGAGAGGAGGAGGAAGTGGTCAGGGATCAGAGATAGAAGAGGAGAAAGTGTCAGGCAGAGAGGAGGAGGAAGTGGTCAGGGATCAGAGATAGAAGAGGAGAAAGTGTCAGGCAGAGAGGAGGAGGAAGTGGTCAGGGATCAGAGATAGAAGAGGAGAAAGTGTCAGGGAGAGAGGAGGAGGAAGTGGTCAGGGAGCAGAGATAGAAGAGGAGAAAGTGTCAGGCAGAGAGGAGGACGAAGTGTTCAGGGATCAGAGATAGAAGAGGAGAAATTGTCAGGGGGAGAGGAGGAAGTGGTCAGGGATCAGAGATAGAAGAGGAGAAAGTGTCAGGCAGAGAGGAGGACGAAGTGGTCAGGGATCAGAGATAGAAGAGGAGAAATTGTCAGGGGGAGAGGAGGAAGTGGTCAGGGATCAGAGATAGAAGAGGAGGAAGTATCAGGGAGAGAGGAGGAGGAAGTGGTCAGGGATCAGGGGGTGGAAAGGTAACATGAACAGGGTGACGTTCCTGACCTTTCAGGAATACTAACACTGGCACATTTGTGGATGTTGTATGGTTCTGGATCCATCTTCTGGGATCTAACCTTCCCATCAGTTGATTGGTGCTTTGTCATGGGCAGAGGGATGAAATCAGAGTGAGTGATTGGAATGTCTCCTCGGTGTCTCTCTGTCTCCGTGGAAAAGGGACAGAAGAAGGGCAGATGGCACCAATACATGAATTAGTCAAATGAATGACTTAATAAGTGATGACAGAGAGAGACTGGGACTGGAGGACATGCATGTTTTGGACGACTGCCACTGGGAACAGGGCACGGTCACATGATTGAACTGAACTTTGAGAAGACATTTTTTGATGCTTCTCTAACTCAAGGTGAAAAATCAACACGTCTATAGATATGGTTCTAAGTTATCCTCAGAATCTCTAAAAGGGACATTTTGGAAACTTGGACAATATGTTTCATTGTACAAGAGTGGATTATTGTCAGTATCCCTATTTGACACAGAACAAAAACATTTTGAGTGTCAAGTCAGCTTGCCAAAAAACATCTGTATCCTAGCCCGAGGATGTTTTTTTTGTGACATTTCTCCCTTCTGAGCCTCCAACAGAACCAGAGCTGGTACAGTAGCTACCCTCAGAGGTGGGGCATCAACTGAAGCCTGTCGTCAGCTCTTTCATGATTATATATTTTTTTACCTTTATTAACTAAGCAAGCCAGTTAAGAAGAAATGTGTAGTTACAATGACTGCCTCCCCCGGCCAAACCCTAACTTGGATGACACAGGGCCAATTGTGCAGGACCAAATGAGACCCCCACTCATGACTGGTTGTGATACAACCTGGAACTGAACCTGAGTCTGTAGTGATGCCTCTAGCACTGAGATGCAGTGACTTAGACCGCTGCACCACTCGGGAGCCCCAAATCATCTAGAGGGACATCTTGGGGTCTGTTGTGGCCAGAGCTCTGCCCAGGAACAGTGGCTTCCATCTTTATTTCTCTTATGTCATAACGATAGAACAGAGGGAAGTGGTAGAGTAGAACAAAGTAGAGTGCCACAGAGTGCAGATACAACTGTTCAGTTTAATAGCCGTGCTTCTCTTTTAAAAGTTACAAGTAAAGAAGTACCAATTCAACACAATAGAGCTGATTGTTCCTTCTCCTGCACTCTCAGCAGGTTTGATTTAACCTTTGCTTCTTCTCAGTGCTCCGTTGCTGAAGTTTTGTACCGTTATAAAAAAAGAATGTGGCATTGTTCTGTTTAAGCCCATGAGATGTTGTTTTCTTCTGTGGCTTCCACCACCACTGCCTCAGTCACAACAGCATCACATTCATTTCATCTTCTAACAAGACACCGCCACACACAAGACGCAGCCACAAGCTGTGCTTCAATAGAGTCCCAGTTTGTCAACCCAGCAATTCATTAGACAGTCAACAAAGTTGAAAATGAATCCCAGTTTTTCAACCCAGCAATTCACTATTAGACAGTCAACCAAGTACCAATGTGTCTCTGGTACTTCTGGTGGTTCTCACTCAGGGTCAGAATAGAAGGCACCTCCACACCTGGAGGCTTCCGTCCACCTCTCCATCTCAGCCTCTAACATACCACATCACTACCACTAATTAATGGTAAGCTAATCATCATAGCACAGATCAGAGGACACAGGGGGTCAAAAAATAGCTTGTGGAGAGCACCAATATAATTCCATACAACTCCCTGAGTAGAGTACAGTGGTATGTAAAGTACAATCACCACGATCAAACCATTATGCACAGGCTCTGTAGTCAAACATCAACAAAATGATGGAGTGTACTTATTTCAACCATTTTCCCAATTAGGAACATTTAGCACATTTGATTGATCAGGGTCAGAGTGTGGTCACTGGGGGATGGGGGATGTACTTTGTGTGTGCGTGTACATGTGTGTGTGTGTGTGAGCATGCACGTGTGTGTGTGCACGTGCATGGTTGCTAAGATCAAGGAATGTGACACAGATAACTCCCCCTTTGGAATTCCAACCCGTAGCCATTGCACTTACCTAGCCCCACCGCTAACACACTTCCCTAGCCCCAACGCTAACACACTCCCCTAGCCACAACGCTAACACACTTCCCTAGCCCCACCGCTAACACACTGCCCTAGCCACAACGCTAACACACTTCCCTAGCCCCACCGCTAACACACTCCCCTAGCCACAACGCTAACACACTTCCCTAGCCCCACCGCTAACACACTGCCCTAGCCACAACGCTAACACACTTCCCTAGCCCCACCGCTAACACACTCCCCTAGCCACAACGCTAACACACTTCCCTAGCCCCACCGCTAACACACTGCCCTAGCCACAACGCTAACACACTTCCCTAGCCCCACCGCTAACACACTCCCCTAGCCCCACCACTATCACACAAAGGAAGTGTGGACATTGACATGACACGGTCACGACTTCTTGTGAATTAGAAACATTACAGCTCTGGGAATATTGATCACAGTAGTATTTAACTGTCCAGAACTATTCCCCTGATCACACATTTTTCCAAATGTCACATGCAAGGCAGACTTCAAAAAGCAAAGAGCTTGTCATTTTAAGGTCAAGAAGATTGACCATTTCTGATTTGTTAATATAGAGTGTAGTGATGTCATGGGACTCTGTTGAATACAGATGAAGAAGAAAACAATTGTGTGTTGATTTGATTACACTTCCTTTGATAGGTAACTACATAAGGACTTCATAACACATTCATAACCCATACATAAAACATTCATTAACATCCTAATTGAATAAATGCTTATGCCAAGAAGTGCATATTGGATATGTATGTGCATTGGGAGTGTACCCTTAAAATACATAGACATCATTGTGTGAAATGGCAAATATTCCTCCCGGTCTTCTTCATGACTCACAGTAGACCGAGAGAACCTGTCACCTACATAGTGCAAAATACATCTGCATCACAAATGGACACATCTTGACACATTCTGACACAGCATTTCAATGAGTGTCTGTGATGTGTCCAGGGCCGATACGGACCATAGCAAGACTTTGCCACATGTCTTGACACATAAGACATCTTGACATCCCTTTTAGTTTGTGTGGAGATAGTCTGGATAATTGTGTCACTGTAAGCAGGGTGGCTATACTGCATCTCTGTATGGAGGGATTGTATTGACAGGCAACACCTCATAATATCAAAACCCCTAAGACAAAATTGTCTGTTTCAAATACCAACATCATTACCTGATCAATATAGGAACAGTTTTCAGTTTTCCTCTGTTTATTAACTTAGATAATAGAACAACATTATTTCTGCCAACACTGTGAAGACAATCACTGTTATACAGTATAATTTTAAGGCATTCCTTGTCTGTTTTACTGTCCTCTGGTGACTGGAGAATGTTTCCTGATGTGGTAGTTGGTTGCCAATAGTTACCACAAAACTCCATCTCTGCACTGTGAAATAATAAAACGGTAATCTAAAAAGCAATTTGGGAAAAAGTGGCAGCAGTTAGTTTATTTTATATCCTTTGTGAAAATTATCACATTTTGTATGTTAAGACCAACTGGATCCTGGACTTCCTGACGGGCCGCCCCCAGGTGGTGGGGGTAGGTAACAACACATCTGCCACGCTGATCCTCAACACGGGGGCCCCTCAAGGGCTCAGTCCCCTCCTGTACTCCCTGTTCACTCATGACTGCATGGCCAGGTACAACACCAACACCATCATCAAGTTTGCCGATGACATAACAACCACATTTTTTAGGACTTGTAAGTAAGCATTTCACTGTAAGGTCTAAACTTGTTGTATTCAGCATTTCACTGTAAGGTCTAAACTTGTTGTATTCAGCATTTCACTGTAAGGTCTAAACTTGTTGTATTCAGCATTTCACTGTAAGGTCTAAACTTGTTGTATTCAGCATTTCACTGTCTAAACTTGTTGGTCTAAACTAAACTTGTTGTATTCAGCATTTCACTGTAAGGTCTAAACTTGTTGTATTCAGCATTTCACTGTAAGGTCTAAACTTTGTATTCAGCATTTATGTAAGGTCTAAACATTTCAGCATTTCACTGTAAGGTCTAAACTTGTTGTATTCAGCATTTCACTGTAAGGTCTAAACTTGTTGTATTCAGCATTTCACTGTAAGGTCTAAACTTGTTGTATTCAGCATTTCACTGTAAGGTCTAAACTTGTTGTATTCAGCATTTCACTGTAAGGTCTAAACTTGTTGTATTCAGCATTTCACTGTAAGGTCTAAACTTGTTGTATTCAGCATTTCACTGTAAGGTCTAAACTTGTTGTATTCAGCATTTCACTGTAAGGTCTAAACTTGTTGTATCAGCATTTCAGTCTAAACTTGTTGTATTCAGCATTTCATGTAAGGTCTAAACTGTATTCAGCATTTCACTGTAAGGTCTAAACTTGTTGTATTCAGCATTTCACTGTAAGGTCTAAACTTGTTGTATTCAGCATTTCACTGTAAGGTCTAAACTTGTTGTATTCAGCATTTCACTGTAAGGTCTAAACTTGTTGTATTCAGCATTTCACTGTAAGGTCTAAACTTGTTGTATTCAGCATTTCACTGTAAGGTCTAAACTTGTTGTATTCAGCATTTTCACTGCATTTCAAGGTCTAAACTTGTTGTATTCAGCATTTCACTGTAAGGTCTAAACTTGTTGTATTCAGCATTTCACTGTAAGGTCTAAACTTGTTGTATTCAGCATTTCACTGTAAGGTCTAAACTTGTTGTATTCATTTCAAAGGTCTAAACTTGTTGTATTCAGCATTTCACTGTAAGGTCTAAACTTGTTGTATTCAGCATTTCACTGTAAGGTCTAAACTTGTTGTAAGCATTTCACTGTAAGGTCTAAACGTGTTGTATTCAGCATTTCACTGTAAGGTCTAAACTTGTTGTATTCAGCATTTCACTGTAAGGTCTAAACTTGTTGTATTCAGCATTTCACTGTAAGGTCTAAACTTGTTGTATTCAGCATTTCACTGTAAGGTCTAAACTTGTTGTATTCAGCATTTCACTGTAAGGTCTAAACTTGTTGTATTCAGAACATGTGACAAATAACATTTGATTTTGATTTGAGGTACTTAGTAAGTATGCGACTGTAAAGATGTTTCTACCGTAACAGCCATTTCATTGTGAATGTAAATCAAACTGCAGTATAAAGTTATCACCAAGTCTGGACTTTCTGAAATGTTGTGAACGATTAAAGGATCCTTTAAAAATGTATTATCAATTACTCATTAAAAAGTTCATTAACATAAACATCCATACATTTTCAGCATAGCACAGATTTTGACTAACACCGTGTATGCCTAAACCCATTTCAGTCCACATGGTCGGCCCAGCATGCTGGTTAGTGAGCTCTGCAAAGAGAACCCAGTCATCCGAAGACTCCCAGTCACACTTTGATAAACATCGCAGTATAATTTAATATTATTATTATATATATTATAATTGTATCCTCTCAATAGAAAAAAGGACCAAGATTTACTTACGAATAAAACCAATTTCAAATTATATTGACTTTTGAGAAATTCTGCTTTCAGAACAGAAAGGCAGACTTTTGGGCTCCACTTTCTGAACACAGATGCCGTCTAGCGTACGCCTGGCTTTAACAGCAGAATATGTTACATGCCTCAATGATGAACAGAAGCCGAGGTAATTGCACCAAAATTATACCCATGCCTTCTCTGAAACGCCGAGTATTTTCACCATCTGTCATGTAGGAAATAGCTTTTATTGTGAATCTCCTATAGCCAGCAGAGCATACATGATTAAATGAACACAAGAGAGCCCTCCAGAGCTAGAGTGTCTGTGGATGCTATGTGCCCTGGTACGGACACTGAGGTGGTGTTAGACTTGTAGCTTGATGATGTCAAGAGTTTCATTCCAAAATGATGAACACTGAGTGAACAAAACATTAAGAACACCTGCTCTTTCCATGACACAGACTGACCAGGTGAATCCAGGTGAAAGCTATGATCCCTTATGGAAGTCACTTGTTAAATTCACTTCAATCCGTGTAGATGAAGGGGAGGAGACAGGTTAAAGAAGGATTTTTAAGCCTTGAGACAATTGAGACACAGATTGTGCCAAGAACTGCAACGCTGCTGGGTTTTTCATACTCAACAGTTTCCCGTCTGTATCAAGAATGGCCCACCACCCAAAAGTCTGTGGGAACCATTGGAGTCAACAATTGCCAGCATCCCTGTGGAATGCTTTTGACACCTTGTAGAGTCCACATGGTCCAGTATCCCTGTGGAATGCTTTTGACACCTTGTAGAGTCCACATGGTCCAGTATCCCTGTGGAATGCTTTTGACACCTTGTAGAGTCCACATGGTCCAGTATCCCTGTGGAATGCTTTTGACACCTTGTAGAGTCCACATGGTCCAGCATCCCTGTGGAATGCTTTTGACACCTTGTAGAGTCCACATGGTCCAGCATCCCTGTGGAATGCTTTTGACACCTTGTAGAGTCCCTGTGGAATGCTTTTGACACCTTGTAGAGTCCCTGTGGAATGCTTTTGACACCTTGTAGAGTCTCTGTGGAATGCTTTTGACACCTTGTAGAGTCCCTGTGGAATGCTTTTGACACCTTGTAGAGTCCACGCCCCGACGAATTGAGGATGTTCTGAAAGGGGTGCAACTCAATTTTAGCAACGTGTTCCTAATGTTTGATATACTCAATGTATATCCATTTTCAGAAATGTTGGTAAATTAACTTTTATTATTTATATAAATTATTAAAGAGATTGTTGGGTTTTTTCACTATCAAATCATGTCATGGGGGTTGTTAAATGACAGACATGTATTTGTTTCAAATCACTTGATGGTTTCGTTTCAGAGAGACAAAAGTAATCTAAAAGTCAAAATTCAAAATTCTCAGAGAAATAAGTTGTACTGCTAGGTTTTACACAGTCAAATGCAACAAGTAACTACGTTCTTAAAAAACTATACAAATGATACATTTGTGACATCAATGTTTAATTTAAAAAATATATAATAATTCAAAACAGTAATATAAGATTGTTATGTAAAACACTTGTATTTGACATTTCAGTCATTTATCAGATGCTCTTATCCAGAGTGACTTACAGTAAGTACCTTCATCTTGGGATCGCTAGGTGAGACAATCACAAATCACAGTCAAATATACAGGGTATGAATATCTCATTCCAGTTAAAACAATGGATGTACAGCATTTTGCAAAAAAAAAAAAACTATTTTCAAACATATCTTAAATATATTAATAATACAAATTGAACACAGTATGATTTTAGACACATACATGAAGGTGCCCAATAAGCAAACATTTCTGATGAAAATAAAAGGTAAATTATTGGTGGAGACGCCATTTTGGAAATAAGTTCTTCATATTGACCCACACTATTATACACTCCAATAACTACACTTCCTATATAGAATCACACAGAATCACTTAATAGGACAGAAAGCATAGATGGAAATTGTCAATCAAAAATAGTTTGATCAATATGTTCCCAACTGTAATTTAAGGATTGATGACTCAATAACTGTTATTTTGCCATAACCTCCTCTTCATTCTCCCTTGAATAGTTGTTGCACTGCAGGTTCATACTGTAGCCCACCACTTGAAGTGTTTCCTTTCAATCGTGGACATATTGTTGCTGTTCCCAAGGCAATCAGGCACAGGGGATTTGATTTGGGTTATTATGGAGAATAAAATGGCCATGAAGAATTGTTTTGCTGTGTTCTTCTTTGGGTACAGCACTTAATAAAAATGTATGCATTTATAAAAATCATATGCATTTATGTTGACCCCCCCCACACACAAAAAATATATTTTAAATTGTATTTTTATTTTTTATGTCACCATTTATCAAAATATATTCATGGCTGAACTGTAAATAAGAAAAATATTCTCATATTCACACTGGCAAGGAAGATTTAAAACAATGTGTCAACCAGATAAATGTGACTCCTTCCACTACTGCTCATACGAGAGGGGGGTGACACTGGTACTGACAAACAGGGTTCAATGATACTGTGGATGGCGTTTGGCCTTTAAAGGGCAGTGATTTCTACTGAAGGGAGCCAAACTCTGAGGCTGAGCATTCTCTACAGTCATGTCTACGGTCAGTCATGTCTATGGCCAGTCATGTCTACGGCCAGTCATGTCTACGGTCAGTCATGTCTACGGTCAGTCATGTCTACGGCCAGTCATGTCTACGGCCAGTCATGTCTACGGCCAGTCATGTCTACGGTCAGTCATGTCTACGGTCAGTCATGTCTACGGCCAGTCATGTCTACGGTCAGTCATGTCTACGGTCAGTCAGGTCTACGGCCAGTCATGTCTACGGTCAGTCATGTCTACGGCCAGTCATGTCTACGGTCAGTCATGTCTACGGCCGGTCATGTCTACGGTCAGTCATGTCTACGGCCAGTCATGTCTACGGCCAGTCATGTCTACGGTCAGTCATGTCTACGGCCGGTCATGTCTACGGCCAGTCATGTCTACGGTCAGTCATGTCTACGGCCAGTCATGTCTACGGCCAGTCATGTCTATAGTCAGTATTGCGGAGTTGATCTAATCTTTGGGTGGAGGGCTGTGTGCTGTGGAATCTCCCCAGGAGACTAAATGGAGTGATTGATCACCCTGGAAGCTGAAGACTTCCATAGATGTGACCATTTTGGTCAATCCCTCGCAGGCAGGCAGGCAGGCAGGCAGGCAGGCAGGCAGGCAGGCAGGCAGGCAGGCAGGCAGGCAGGCAGGCAGGCAGGCAGGCAGGCAGGCAGGCAGGCAGGCAGGCAGGCAGGCAGGCAGGCAGGCAGGCAGGCATTTTTTGACATCATTAAGGTTGTTCGTGTTGTGTTAGAAAATAGCTTATGGCGTTACTAGAAAGAGGTAAGGAATCGATAAGATCATGTCACATCTTACATAGAGAGTATGTCCTGCCTTTTCATAATTACAATCAATGGTGTCTGACACATTACGTGGAAGTTTAGTGTCTGTACATAGTTGCTTTATCGAAAAATAGTACAAGCAAATGATTTACAAAGTTCCAATTTCCTGTCATACAAAACAGTATGATCTTGCCTTCCGTTTCAATGTACTAGTTTGAATATTGTTTGATGCTGTTTGTCTGACTCTGAGCTGCTGCTGTTGAGAATCATAAATAAATGTATTTGGCACGGTAGGGAATGATCTTATAAAAGATGTTCCAAGTGCAGGATTAGGAGTGTTGAGAATGAAACGTGGGGTGTGTTCCCAAACGGCACCCTATTCCCTTCAAAGTGCACTACTTTTGACCAGGGCCCTAAGGGATAGTCAAAAGTAGTGCACTTTTGGGGAATAGTGTGCCATTTGGTTGGGTAGGGAAAACACTGTGGTTTCCAGTCCGTGCACCCCAGCTAAAGCCTAGTTATCCATCCACTCCTCCAGTCCTGAGGCAAACAGATACGAGGGATTAGTGAATTTGATCAATTATACTCTCAGTAACCTTGCATGGAGAGGCTTCCAGATAAAATGGACACACTACATCAGCCTCGGCATTGCCAGGCCTATACCAGATATTGCAGAATCAATCCAGAACATATGTTACGGAAGAGAACATACATTATGAAGAGAACATACATTATGAAGAGAACATACATTATGAAGAGAACATACATTATGAAGAGTTGAACATACATTATGAAGAGAACATACATTATGAAGAGAACATACATTATGAAGAGAACATACATTATGAAGAGTTGAACATACATTATGAAGAGAACATACATTATGAAGAGAACATACATTATGAAGAGAACATACATTATGAAGAGAACATACATTATGAAGAGAACATACATTATGAATAGTTGAACATACATTATGAAGAGAACATACATTATGAAGAGAACATACATTATGAAGAGAACATACATTATGAAGAGAACATACATTATGAAGAGAACATACATTATGAAGAGAACATACATTATGAAGAGAACATACATTATGAAGAGAACATACATTATGAATAGTTGAACATACATTATGAAGAGAACATACATTATGAAGAGAACATACATTATGAAGAGAACATACATTATGAATAGTTGAACATACATTATGAAGAGAACATACATTATGAAGAGAACATACATTATGAAGAGTTGAACATACATTATGAAGAGAACATACATTATGAAGAGAACATACATTATGAAGAGTTGAACATACATTATGAAGAGAACATACATTATGAAGAGAACATACATTATGAAGAGAACATACATTATGAAGAGAACATACATTATGAAGAGAACATACATTATGAAGAGAACATACATTATGAAGAGAACATACATTATGAAGAGTTGAACATACATTATGAAGAGAACATACATTATGAAGAGAACATACATTATGAAGAGAACATACATTATGAAGAGAACATACATTATGAAGAGTTGAACATACATTATGAAGAGAACATACATTATGAAGAGAACATACATTATGAAGAGAACATACATTTGAAGAGAACATACATTATGAAGAGAACATACATTATGAAGAGAACATACATTATGAAGAGAACATACATTATGAAGAGTTGAACATACATTATGAAGAGAACATACATTATGAAGAGAACATACATTTGAACATACATTATGAAGAGAACATACATTATGAAGAGAACATACATTATGAAGAGAACATACATTATGAAGAGAACATACATTATGAAGAGAACATACATTATGAAGAGAACATACATTATGAAGAGAACATACATTATGAAGAGAACATACATTATGAAGAGAACATACATTATGAAGAACATACATTATGAAGAGAACATACATTTGAACATACATTATGAAGAGAACATACATTATGAAGAGAACATACATTATGAAGAGAACATACATTTGAACATACATTATGAAGAGAACATACATTATGAAGAGAACATACATTATGAACATACATTATGAAGAGAACATACATTATGAAGAGAACATACATTATGAAAGAACATACATTATGAAGAGAACATACATTATGAAGAGAACATACATTATGAAGAGAACATACATTATGAAGAGAACATACATTATGAAGAGAACATACATTATGAAGAGAACATACATTATGAAGAGAACATACATTATGAAGAGTTGAACATACATTATGAAGAGAACATACATTATGAACATACAATGAAGAGAACATACATTATTATGAAGAGAACATACATTATGAAGAGAACATACATTATGAAGAGTTGAACATACATTATGAAGAGAACATACATTATGAAGAGAACATACATTATGAAAGAACATACATTATGAACATACATTATGAAGAGA
>NC_060196.1:55374454-55459454 GCF_021184085.1 Oncorhynchus gorbuscha | reverse complement strand
ATGTTAATGTGGATGGTGATGTTAATGTGGATGGTGATGTTAATGTGGATGGTGATGTTAATGTGGATGGTGATGTTAACAGGATGGTGATGTTAATGTGGATGGTGATGTTAACAGGATGGTGATGTTAATGTGGATGGTGATGTTAATGTGGATGGTGATGTTAACAGGGATGGTGATGTTAATGTGGATGGTGATATTAACAGGATGGTGATGTTAACAGGATGGTGATGTTAATGTGGATGGTGATGTTAATGTGGATGGTGATGTTAACAGGGATGGTGATGTTAATGTGGATGGGATGGTGATGATTAAAGGATGGTGATGTTAATGTGGATGGTGATGTTAATGTGGATGGTGATGTTGGATGGTGATGTGGATGGTGATGTTAATGTTGGATGGTGATGTTAATGTGGATGGTGATGTTAATGTGGATGGTGATGTTAACAGGATGGTGATGTTAATGTGGATGGTGATGTTATGGTGATGTTGGATGGTGATGTTAATGTGGATGGTGATGTTAACAGGATGGTGATGTTAACAGGATGGTGATGGATGGTGATGTTGCGGATGGTGATGTTAATGTGGATGGTGATGTTAATGTGGATGGTGATGTTAATGTGGATGGTGGTTAATGGTGATGTTAATGTTATCAGGATGGTGATGTTAATGTGGATGGTGATGTTAACAGGGATGGTGATGTTGGATGGTGATGTTAACAGGATGGTGATGTTAATGTGGATGGTGATGTTAATGTTAACAGGATGGGATGGTGATGTTAATGTGGATGGTGATGTTATGGTGATGTGGATGGTGATGTTAATGTGGATGGTGATGTTATGGTGATGTTAATGGATGGTGATGTTAACAGGATGGTGATGTTATGTGGATGGTGTGGATGGTGATGTTAATGTGGATGGTGATGGGATGGTGATGTTATGGTGATGTTAATGTGGATGGTGATGTTAATGTGGATGGTGATGTTAATGTGGATGGTGATGTTAATGTGGATGGTGATGTTAATGTGGATGGTGATGTTAACAGGGATGGTGATGTTAACAGGATGGTGATGTTAATGTGGATGGTGATGTTAACAGGATGGTGATGTTAATGTGATGGTGATGTTAACAGGATGGTGATGTTAACAGGGATGGTGATGTTTACAGGATGGTGATGTTAATGTGGATGGTGATGTTAATGTGGATGGTGATGTTAATGTGGATGGTGATGTTAACAGGATGGTGATGTTAACAGGATGGTGTTGTTAACAGGGGTGGTGATGTTTACAGGATGGTGATGTTAATGTGGATGGTGATGTTAATGTGGATGGTGATGTTAACAGGATGGTGTTGTTAACAGGGGTGGTGATGTTTACAGGATGGTGATGTTAATGTGGATGGTGATGTTAATGTGGATGGTGATGTTAATGTGGATGGTGATGTTAACAGGGATGGTGATGTTAACAGGATGGTGATGTTAACTGGGATGGTGATGTTAATGTGGATGGTGATGTTAACAGGGATGGTGATGTTAACAGGATGGTGATGTTAATGTGGATGGTGATGTTAATGTGGATGGTGATGTTAACAGGGATGGTGATGTTAACAGGATGGTGTTGTTAACAGGGGTGGGGGACGGAGCTATCTTTACTATTTGTCTGTTCAACAGCAGCATGTATTTGTTTTGTGTGACTCAGCAACAGAGAGGATGGATGAAACGCTGCCTCTTCATTTCCTGAGTGGTTCGAGCACCACGGGATGACTAATACATAGTTGAATATGGACAGAAATGCTGCAAACTTCAGTCATTGTACTACCTCATAAAGTTAATTTGTATTTAGAATGCCAGAGCCTCTCGTTTTGGACCTTTCAGGAAGAGTAGATCCACATTCCTTACAGATTGAATGTGATGGATCTGTGAAGAAACATTGCAAACTTTCATAGCCTCTATGAAGTACACTGAATAGGCAGCCATGGCCGCTCCTTCTTCACCTCTCTGATTCAGAGGGGTTGGGTTAAACGTGTAAGCCACATTTCAGGTGAATGCATTCAGTCGTGCAACTGACTAGGTATCCCCCTTTCCTTCCTTTTGGATGTGTCCACTCTGTCATAATATAGGAATACGGTTGCTTTTAAGCACAACAACTTTCAGTCATGCATGCATACATTATATCTCACGGATGGTCTCGGGAATCAATCCCACTATCCTGGCGTTGCAAGAGCCATGCTCTACCAACTGAGCTACAGAGGACCATGGCTCATAGTGGATCATAGTATCCGTCTCTCTCCTGTCCTCTGATCTGGACTTGTTAGTACCTTGAGGCACATTGTCCATCTGGTGACGTTGACATCCTTCTGTGTTGACACATTTGTCAAATGTTCCCAGAAAACTTGCCTCATCTGATGAGACTTATGGGTGTCGAGGGGAAGACATTTTATGTGACACGCCGTCGGCATCGCCAGGACTGAGCTTCTTTCTGACACCTGCTCACATTTAGCTCAGTCACGGTATATCACATACGAATTGTGAGCTGATAGACAGGGCATGCTCTTTCTGTCCCCTCTCATTTCTCAAAGCAAAGAGCATGACAGTACTTCTGTGGGATATTCCTACGTCATATAACTTTATCTCTCTTTCACTATGTTCTCCCTCCCTCCCTCGCCTCTCTTTCTGAATATCTCTTTTCACTTTCCCTCCCTCCCTCCCTCCCTCCCTCCCTCCCTCCCTCCCTCCCTCCCTCCCTCCCTCCCCCTCCCTCCCTCCCTCCCTCCCTCCCTCCCTCCCTCCCTCCCTCCCTCCCTCCCTCCCTCCCTCCCTGAATATCTCTTTTCACTTTCCCTCCTTCCCTCCTTCCCTCCCTCGCTCCCTCGCTCCCTCCCTTGCCTCTCTTTCTGAATATCTATTTTCAGCATCCCTCCTTCCCTCCCTCCTTACCTCCTTACCTCCTTACCTCCTTCCCTCCCTCCTTCCCTCTCTTGCCTCTCTTTCTGAATATCTATTTTCAGCTTCCCTCTTTCCCTCCCTCTCAGATTGAATGTCATGTATTCCCTATACTCATTCAAATGGATTCTCAGTATGTCCTCCTAGCAGCATTTGAGTTGACATGAAAGCTACAAGACTGAGGAGTTGACATGGAAACTACAAGACCGAGGAGTTGACATGGAAACTACAAGACCGAGGAGTTGACATGGAAACTACAAGACCGAGGAGTTGACATGGAAACTACAAGACCGAGGAGTTGACATGGAAACTACAAGACCGAGGAGTTGACATGGAAACTACAAGACAGAGGAGTTGACATGGAAGCTACAAGACCGAGGAGTTGACATGGAAACTACAAGACCGAGGAGTTGACATGGAAGCTACAAGACCGAGGAGTTGACATGGAAACTACAAGACCGAGGAGTTGACATGGAAGCTACAAGACCGAGGAGTTGACATGGAAGCTATGGGACAGAGGACTGGATGGATGAAAGCTCCGCAACAGAACAGTGGATGGATGGATGCTCCGCAACAGAACAGTGGATGGATGGATGCCCCGCAACAGAACAGTGGATGGATGGACGCTCAGCAACAGAACAGTGGATGGATGAACGCTCAGCAACAGAACAGTGGATGGATGGACGCATGGATGGACGCTCAGCAACAGAACAGTGGATGGATGAACGCTCAGCAACAGAACAGTGGATGGATGAACGCTCAGCAACAGAACAGTGCATGGATGAACGCTCAGCAACAGAACAGTGGATGGATGGACGCTCAGCAACAGAACAGTGCATGGATGAACGCTCAGCAACAGAACAGTGGATGGATGGATGCTCCACAACAGAACAGTGGATGGATGGATGCTCCGCAACAGAACAGTGCATGGATGAACGCTCAGCAACAGAACAGTGGATGGATGGATGCTCCACAACAGAACAGTGGATGGATGGATGCTCCGCAACAGAACAGTGGATGGATGAACGCTCAGCAACAGAACAGTGGATGGATGAACGCTCAGCAACAGAACAGTGGATGGATGGACGCTCAGCAACAGAACAGTGGATGGATGAACGCTCAGCAACAGAACAGTGGATGGATGGACGCTCAGCAACAGAACAGTGGATGGATGAACTCTCAGCAACAGAACAGTGGATGGATGGACGCTCCGTAACAGAACAGTGGATGGATGGACGCTCCGTAACAGAACAGTGGATGGACGCTCCGCAACAGAACAGTGGATGGATGGACGCTCCGCAACAGAACAGTGGATGGATGGACGCTCCGCAACAGAACAGTGGATGGATGAACGCTCAGCAATAGAACAGTGGATGGATGGACGCTCCGCAACAGAACAGTGGATGGATGGACGCTCAGGAACAGAACAGTGGATGGATGGACGCTCAGGAACAGAACAGTGGATGGATGAACGCTCAGCAATAGAACAGTGGATGGATGGACGCTCCGCAACAGAACAGTGGATGGATGGACGCTCAGGAACAGAACAGTGGATGGATGGACGCTCAGGAACAGAACAGTGGATTGGTAAAATGGAAGATGGATCTCACTTTAGAACTGACATCACTGCTCTTTATCTGTTCTCCCATTGGTTCCTCCAGGCATGCATAGATGCATGCTGCTTTGAGATAACCAATCATACAGCTAAAATGTCTCACTGGATCTGCCCCTCTGAAGCGATCCAGTCTGTGCTCGGAATTTCCTGTGTTTCATGTATTTCAAATAAATAGAATGAGACTGGTAATTTTGTGAAAATATTATACTAGGCCTAATGTAGCTATCGCATACCTCCATACGTGGGCATACATTCAAAACGGGTCTCTATGGATGATATACATATGTAGGATCTTAATTTCCTACAGCAGGAACATTTTCATGCAGCAACAGGAAATGTGAATTCTTATGTGGATTATAATTAATGGATGATTAATGGTTGATTAATCTTTCATTAGGGCAAATCAAGTCTGAGTTTTCAAAGTGGAAATAACAAACTTTAACAAGCCTTTTTAAAATCTGAAATAAACTACAAGTTAGCAATTCCTGCTGTGCAGGAACATTTTCTGCAGTAAAATGAAAGTAATCAAATTCAGATCCAACATCTGTATTATTTTAAGACAGATTGACTTACTTCATAAATACATCCACACCTATTATTATCAATGGCTGAAAGAATGAAGACAAGATTAAAGGTCATATGGTTGGATTTAACTTGACATTTGCTGAAATTCCACAACTAATAAGAACACACTGAGAGCTGACTGGAACTTAACATATTGCGAGTAAATATCATAAATTCAGCCTGTCATATAGAAAGCTAAACCTTCAACAAAGAAACATTATTCTAATATTAACCCATAGCTACATACAGTACACATCTTATGACATCTCTATTCTGCCCATAGGCTATACAGTAGTTCATTATATACATGTACAGACACTTATAATATGGTAGCATCCTGTTATACAAAGAATAGATGGTCAAAGTCCTTCTCTACACAAGAGAGATTGATAGGGATGAAGTCTGTGCTGAGGGCTGTATGACAATCACACTTCCTGGTAGGATGGTAAAGAGGTAGACCTATCGACCTTGATCAACAGGTTCCCTGAGAGCTGTTCAGATGTTCAAGACAGCTTGATTATATCTGACTGGCTACCCTGACTGTTATTTTCTTGTGCTCTCTGATACTATGTGTCCTCTTATCCTTTAAGATGTTCTTACACTTCTATTCCCCATAATGGTTCAGAAATGAAAGTAGCCTAGTGGTTAGAGCGTTGTGCCAAGTAACCGAAAAGTTGCTGGATCGAATCCCTGAGCTGACAAGGTAAAAAATATGTTGTTTTTCCCCTGAGCAAGGCAGTTAACCCACTGTTCCCCTGAGCAAGGCAGTTAACCCACTGTTATCCTGAGCAAGGCAGTTAACCCACTGTTCCCCTGAACAAGGCAGTTAATCCACTGTTCCCCTGAACAAGACAGTTAACCCACTATTCCCCTGAACAAGGCAGTTAACCCACTGTTCCCCTGAGCAAGGCAGTTAACCCACTGTTATCCTGAGCAAGGCAGTTAACCCACTGTTCCCCTGAACAAGGCAGTTAATCCACTGTTCCCCTGAACAAGACAGTTAACCCACTGTTCCCCTGAGCAAGGCAGTTAACCCACTATTCCCCTGAGCAAGGCAGTTAACCCACTGTTCCCCTGAGCAAGGCAGTTAACCCACTGTTCCCCTGAGCAAGGCAGTTAACCCACTGTTCCCCTGAACAAGACAGTTAACCCACTGTTCCCCTGAGCAAGGCAGTTAACCCACTGTTCCCCTGAACAAGGCAGTTAACCCACTGTTCCCCTGAGCAAGGCAGTTAACCCACTGTTCCCCTGAACAAGGCAGTTAACCCACTGTTCCCCTGAACAAGGCAGTTAACCCACTCTTCCCCTGAACAAGGCAGTTAACCCACTCTTCCCCTGAACAAGGCAGTTAACCTACTGTTCCCCTGAGCAAGGCAGTTAACCCACTGTTCTCCTGAGCAAGGCAGTTAACCCACTGTTCCCCTGAGCAAGGCAGTTAACCCACTGTTCCCCTGAGCAAGGCAGTTAACCCACTGTTCCCCTGAACAAGGCAGTTAACCCACTGTTCCCCTGAACAAGGCAGTTAACCCACTGTTCCCCTGAACAAGGCAGTTAACCCACTGTTCCCTTGAACAAGGCAGTTAACCCACTGTTCCCCTGAACAAGGTAGTTAACCCACTGTTCCCCTGAACAAGGCAGTTAACCCACTGTTCCCCGGGTGCTGAAGACGTGGATGTTGGCTAAAGCAGTCCCCCCCACCTCTCTGATTCAGAGGGTTAAATGTGGGAGACACATTTCAGTTGAAGACATTCAGGTGTACAACTGACTAGGTATCCCCCTTTCCCTACAGCCAGTCTGATGAGAGATTCATGGACAGACTGTCAGTACAGCCAGTCAACTGACTAGGTATCCCCCTTTCCCTACATCCAGTCTGATGAGAGATTCATGGACAGACTGTCAGTACAGCCAGTCAACTAACTAGGTATCCCCCTTTCCCTACAGTCAGTCTGATGAGATATTAATGGACAGACTGTCAGTACAGCCAGTCAACTGACTAGGTATGCCCCTTTCCCTTCCCTAAATTGGGGTATTTCTGTCTCACCCATGCTTGATATACAGGTGTTATTGACTGATTGTCTTTAACCCCATTGGGACAGAAGGCTACAATGACACATTTGTCTTAGATTAAGTATCACATTAAACTTATGGTAGAGATATTTTTCATGTGACATATTGTGATTACCTTGGTTGGACTGACAAGAGAACAGACAGGAAACCATCTTTATTCACTTGTTTCTTCTCATCAATTCCTATTTTCCCTCTGCCAGCCATCCATCCTCTTCTTTCTGTCTCTCTGTCTGTCTGTAGCTAATAGGCAACCCCCGCACAGTGTGAAGACTCTTAATGATTGACGCTTTGCGCATCACATTCATTAGATGTGATTGGTTTGTTAGGGGCCAGGCCAGTTTCATAATGGCTTTTCTAATGAATATTCCAACCCCATTTCTTGGCTCGACGTTGCCCACTGGCGACGACACTCACTTCCACTAAGCCGGGAGGACAAAGACAAGTTGTTTAACAGATTGCAGAGCTTGGCCGGTGCACTGAATGTCATAGTGAGGAATCCACACAAACAGTGTTCGACTACTTTGGACTGAGATATCTCATTTTGTTCACATTCCCACACACAGAGAGGAAAGGGAAGTCTGGTCCACTCACTGATGTTCTAATGTTCTAATGTTCTAATGTTGTAATGTTCTAATGTTCTGATGTTCTGATGTTCTAATGTTCTGATGTTCTGATGTTCTAATGTTCTGATGTTCTAACGTTCTGACGTTCTGACGTTCTAACGTTCTAATGTTCTGATGTTCTAATGTTCTGATGTTCTGATGTTCTAATGTTCTGATGTTCTGATGTTCTGATTTTCTAACGTTCTGACGTTCTGATGTTCTGATGTTCTAATGTTCTAATGTTCTGATGTTCTGATGTTCTAATGTTCTAATGTTCTAATGTTCTGATGTTCTGATGTTCTAATGTTCTAATGTTCTAATGTTCTTCTAATGTTCTAATGTTCTGATGTTCTGATGTTCTTGCCTCCAGACATTTTTTTAATGACACCTCCTGACCGTGCAGAGCGAACTGGGGGGGGGGGTGTATTTGGGTGTCATGGGAACATGTCTGTACATGCTAACATGTGCATGCCTGTTTCCCTGTCTGCCTGTCTGTATGTCTGTCTGTCTGTTTAGGTGCATTTTGGCTAGAGGAAGTTATAAGTCTTACTTCCAGTGAAAATGTCTGTCTATCAGGAGTTCCTGTCTCTCCTAATGTCCATCCATACTGAGCAGGGAGAAACACCTGTCTCTCCTAATGTCCATCCCCACTGAGCAGGGAGAAACACCTGTCTCTCCTAATGTCCATCCCCACTGAGCAGGGAGAAACACCTGTCTCTCCTAATGTCCATCCCCACTGAGCAGGGAGAAACACCTGTCTCTCCTAATGTCCATCCCCACTGAGCAGGGAGAAACACCTGTCTCTCCTAATGTCCATCCCCACTGAGCAGGGAGAAACACCTGTCTCTCCTAATGTCCATCCCCACTGAGCAGGGAGAAACACCTGTCTCTCCTAATGTCCATCCCCACTGAGCAGGGAGAAACACCTGTCTCTCCTAATGTCCATCCCCACTGAGCAGGGAGAAACACCTGTCTCTCCTAATGTCCATCCCCACTGAGCATGGAGAAACACCTGTCTCTCCTAATGTCCATCCCCACTGAGCAGGGAGAAACACCTGTCTCTCCTAATGTCCATCCCCACTGAGCAGGGAGATACACCTGTCTCTCCTAATGTCCATCCCCACTGAGCAGGGAGATACACCTGTCTCTCCTAATGTCCATCCCCACTGAGCAGGGAGAAACACCTGTCTCTCCTAATGTCCATCCCCACTGAGCAGGGAGATACACCTGTCTCTCCTAATGTCCATCCCCACTGAGCAGGGAGAAACACCTGTCTCTCCTAATGTCCATCCCCACTGAGCAGGGAGAAACACCTGTCTCTCCTAATGTCCATCCCCACTGAGCAGGGAGAAACACCTGTCTCTCCTAATGTCCATCCCCACTGAGCAGGGAGAAACACCTGTCTCTCCTAATGTCCATCCCCACTGAGCAGGGAGAAACACCTGTCTCTCCTAATGTCCATCCCCACTGAGCAGGGAGAAACACCTGTCTCTCCTAATGTCCATCCCCACTGAGCAGGGAGAAACACCTGTCTCTCCTAATGTCCATCCCCACTGAGCAGGGAGAAACACCTGTCTCTCCTAATGTCCATCCCCACTGAGCAGGGAGACACACCTGTCTCTCCTAATGTCCATCCCCACTGAGCAGGGAGACACACCTGTCTCTCCTAATGTCCATCCCCACTGAGCAGGGAGAAACACCTGTCTCTCCTAATGTCCATCCCCACTGAGCAGTGAGATACACCTGTCTCTCCTAATGTCCATCCCCACTGAGCAGGGAGAAACACCTGTCTCTCCTAATGTCCATCCCCACTGAGCAGGGAGAAACACCTGTCTCTCCTAATGTCCATCCCCACTGCAGGGAGATACACCTGTCTCTCCTAATGTCCATCCCCACTGAGCAGGGAGAAACACCTGTCTCTCCTAATGTCCATCCCCACTGAGCAGGGAGAAACACCTGTCTCTCCTAATGTCCATCCCCACTGAGCAGGGAGAAACACCTGTCTCTCCTAATGTCCATCCCCACTGAGCAGGGAGAAACACCTGTCTCTCCTAATGTCCATCCCCACTGAGCAGGGAGAAACACCTGTCTCTCCTAATGTCCATCCCCACTGAGCAGGGAGAAACACCTGTCTCTCCTAATGTCCATCCCCACTGAGCAGGGAGAAACACCTGTCTCTCCTAATGTCCATCCCCACTGAGCAGGGAGAAACACCTGTCTCTCCTAATGTCCATCCCCACTGAGCAGGGAGAAACACCTGTCTCTCCTAATGTCCATCCCCACTGAGCAGGGAGAAACACCTGTCTCTCCTAATGTCCATCCCCACTGAGCAGGGAGAAACACCTGTCTCTCCTAATGTCCATCCCCACTGAGCAGGGAGAAACACCTGTCTCTCCTAATGTCCATCCCCACTTAGCAGGGAGAAACACCTGTCTCTCCTAATGTCCATCCCCACTGAGCAGGGAGAAACACCTGTCTCTCCTAATGTCCATCCCCACTGAGCAGGGAGAAACACCTGTCTCTCCTAATGTCCATCCCCACTGAGCAGGGAGAAACACCTGTCTCTCCTAATGTCCATCCCCACTGAGCAGGGAGAAACACCTGTCTCTCCTAATGTCCATCCCCACTTAGCAGGGAGAAACACCTGTCTCTCCTAATGTCCATCCCC
Source organism: Oncorhynchus gorbuscha (assembly GCF_021184085.1). Lineage (NCBI taxonomy): Eukaryota > Metazoa > Chordata > Actinopteri > Salmoniformes > Salmonidae > Oncorhynchus > Oncorhynchus gorbuscha. Next base: position 55,448,998 of record NC_060196.1, on the reverse strand, counting down.
ACTGAGCAGGGAGAAACACCTGTCTCTCCTAATGTCCATCCCCACTGAGCAGGGAGAAACACCTGTCTCTCCTAATGTCCATCCCCACTGAGCAGGGAGAAACACCTGTCTCTCCTAATGTCCATCCCCACTGAGCAGGGAGAAACACCTGTCTCTCCTAATGTCCATCCCCACTGAGCAGGGAGAAACACCTGTCTCTCCTAATGTCCATCCCCACTGAGCAGGGAGACACACCTGTCTCTCCTAATGTCCATCCCCACTGAGCAGGGAGACACACCTGTCTCTCCTAATGTCCATCCCCACTGAGCAGGGAGAAACACCTGTCTCTCCTAATGTCCATCCCCACTGAGCAGTGAGATACACCTGTCTCTCCTAATGTCCATCCCCACTGAGCAGGGAGAAACACCTGTCTCTCCTAATGTCCATCCCCACTGAGCAGGGAGAAACACCTGTCTCTCCTAATGTCCATCCCCACTGAGCAGGGAGATACACCTGTCTCTCCTAATGTCCATCCCCACTGAGCAGGGAGAAACACCTGTCTCTCCTAATGTCCATCCCCACTGAGCAGGGAGAAACACCTGTCTCTCCTAATGTCCATCCCCACTGAGCAGGGAGAAACACCTGTCTCTCCTAATGTCCATCCCCACTGAGCAGGGAGAAACACCTGTCTCTCCTAATGTCCATCCCCACTGAGCAGGGAGAAACACCTGTCTCTCCTAATGTCCATCCCCACTGAGCAGGGAGAAACACCTGTCTCTCCTAATGTCCATCCCCACTGAGCAGGGAGAAACACCTGTCTCTCCTAATGTCCATCCCCACTGAGCAGGGAGAAACACCTGTCTCTCCTAATGTCCATCCCCACTGAGCAGGGAGAAACACCTGTCTCTCCTAATGTCCATCCCCACTGAGCAGGGAGAAACACCTGTCTCTCCTAATGTCCATCCCCACTGAGCAGGGAGAAACACCTGTCTCTCCTAATGTCCATCCCCACTGAGCAGGGAGAAACACCTGTCTCTCCTAATGTCCATCCCCACTGAGCAGGGAGAAACACCTGTCTCTCCTAATGTCCATCCCCACTGAGCAGGGAGAAACACCTGTCTCTCCTAATGTCCATCCCCACTGAGCAGGGAGAAACACCTGTCTCTCCTAATGTCCATCCCCACTGAGCAGGAGAAACACCTGTCTCTCCTAATGTCCATCCCCACTGAGCAGGGAGAAACACCTGTCTCTCCTAATGTCCATCCCCACTGAGCAGGGAGAAACACCTGTCTCTCCTAATGTCCATCCCCACTGAGCAGGGAGAAACACCTGTCTCTCCTAATGTCCATCCCCACTTAGCAGGGAGAAACACCTGTCTCTCCTAATGTCCATCCCCACTGAGCAGGGAGAAACACCTGTCTCTCCTAATGTCCATCCCCACTGAGCAGGGAGAAACACCTGTCTCTCCTAATGTCCATCCCCACTGAGCAGGGAGAAACACCTGTCTCTCCTAATGTCCATCCCCACTGAGCAGGGAGAAACACCTGTCTCTCCTAATTTCCATCCCCACTGAGCAGGGGGAAACCATGCAAAGGAGCACAGGACTGCTGCAGGAGGTGGTGATGGAGGTGGCGGAGGAGGCTATGGTGGTAGTAGGAATGGTGGTGGTGGAGATGGTGGAAGTGGAGGTGGCGGTGGAGGGGGCGGTGGCGGTGGAGGGGGTGGCGGTGGTGGAGATGGAGATGGTGGAGGTGGAGATGGTGGTTGAGGGGTGGTGGTGGAGATGGTGGAGGGGGTGGTGGTGGAGATGGTGGAGGAGGTGGTGGAGGGGGCGGTGGTGGAGGTGGAGGTAGAGGTGGAACTGGTACTGCTGGTGGTGGGGAACTCCCACGGCTAGCACTGCATTCCAATGACATTATAACCACAGAGTAGAACAATACAAAATGTGCCCCCAGGTTACCATCATTGCCGGCAGGAGACGCGGTTGTTTTCAAGTAGCAAAACTTTAGATATGTCTTGTGAAATAATATGGCTTTCCAGAAAAGTCTGTGCAGGTCTGGGTTAAAGCTCATAGATGTTGATATAAAAAGTAATAGCATTTCGCACATTTAACTTGACAGTGCCTAATTGCTATGGGGGAAATTGTCATATTGTCACCATGGTTAATTCAGTTCATTTCTAAGACAGAGGAAGACCCAATCTGATCTATTATGCTCAATCAAGGTCAATCAAACAAAGCTGAAATATTGGAAAGAGAAGTATTTTGATGTGGTAAAAGCTCAGCACACAGCTTATCAATCAAAGCAAGTTGATGATATGTGATTGTTTCAGACAGTATACAGGTGGCATGTGGCTGTATCCAATAAGACAGTGATGAGCTAAAAACACATTTGATTATGGAGAAGATGGAGAATTTCCAGGTGCTCTCAGTGCATCTTCAAGCATGTCTGTCAGGGGTTCACTCAAAAAGGTATCATCATGAACATTGTTGCTCTGTAATGAAAGTGCTCTTTCTTGAAAACTTGCTTTCATTTATTGATCTTATTGTACCCATGGGGAAATGTTGTTGCAGTGTCATGTACACATTTAAAGTGGCATTTAAATAGAAAAACAAATTGACAATACAACTTTCAGAACAGTTACATATCAATAAAAAGAGATTTGCCTGCTGGCCTTACTGGGAGGATAGGAACATTAGTCTGCTGGCCTTACTGGGAGGATAGGAACATTAGCCTGCTGGCCTTACTGGGAGGATAGGAACATTAGCCTGCTGGCCTTACTGGGAAGATAGGAACATTAGCCTGCTGGCCTTACTGGGAGGATAGGAACATTAGCCTGCTGGCCTTACTGGGAGGATAGGAACATTAGCCTGCTGGCCTTACTGGGAGGATAGGAACATTAGCCTGCTGGCCTTACTGGGAGGATAGGAACATTAGTCTGCTGGCCTTACTGGGAGGATATGACCATTAGCCTGCTGGCCTTACTGGGAGGATAGGAACATTAGCCTGCTGGCCTTACTGGGAGGATAGGAACATTAGTCTGCTGGCCTTACTGGGTGGATAGGAGCATTAGCCTGCTGGCCTTACTGGGTGGATAGGAGCATTAGCCTGCTGGCCTTACTGGGTGGATAGGATCTTTAGCCTGCTGGCCTTATTGGGTGGATAGGAACATTAGCCTGCTGGCCTTACTGGGTGGATAGGATCATTAGCCTGCTGGCCTTACTGGGTGGATAGGAACATTATCCTGCTGGACTTACTGGGTGGATAGGATCATTAGTCTGCTGACCTCACTGGGTGGATAGGAACATTAGCCTGCTGGCCTTACTGGGAGGATAGGATAATTAGCCTGCTGGCCTTACTGGGAGGATAGGATAATTAGCCTGCTGGCCTTACTGGGTGGATAGGAGCATTAGTCTGCTGGCCTTACTGGGTGGATAGGAACATTAGCCTGCTGGCCTTACTGGGTGGATAGGATCATTAGCCTGCTGGCCTTACTGGGTGGATAGGAGCATTAGCCTGCTGGCCTTACTGGGTGGATAGGATCTTTAGCCTGCTGGCCTTACTGGGTGGATAGGAACATTAGCCTGCTTGCCTTACTGGGTGGATAGGATCATTAGCCTGCTGGCCTTACTGGGTGGATAGGAACATTATCCTGCTGGCCTTACTGGGTGGATAGGATCATTAGTCTGCTGACCTCACTGGGTGGATAGGAACATTAGCCTGCTGGCCTTACTGGGAGGATAGGATAATTAGCCTGCTGGCCTTACTGGGAGGATAGGATAATTAGCCTGCTGGCCTTACTGGGTGGATAGGAACATTATCCTGCTGGACTTACTGGGAGGATAGGAACATTAGTCTGAGCTATTTAGGAGGGATATCCCACATGGCATAAATGATTGTCTAGGTCTATTTTGTTCCTGCCGAAGGGTGCCCTATACCTGCGCCCAGAGGGGAGTAGTTCAAAGTCCAGGTACAGGGGCTGGCTTGGGTCTAAAATGATTTTGTGAGCCTTGCGGAGAGCCCTGACCTTAAAGATCTCATCCAGGCCAGTCTGTTTGACTCCAAGTACCTTGCTTGCTGTGGTGATAATCACATTCTGCAGCGATACGCCATCCCACCTGGTATGCATTTAGTGGCACTATCATTTGTTTTTCAACTGGGCAATTACCCAACACACCTCCATGCTGTGTAAGGGCTATTTGACCAAGAAGGAGAGTAACGGAGTGTTGCATCAGATGACCTGGCCTCCACAATCACCTGACCTCAACCCAATTGAGATGGTTTGGGATGAGTTGGACCGCAGAGTGAAGGAAAAGCAGCCAGCAAGTGCTCAGCATATGTGGGAACTTCTTCAAGACTGTTGGAAAAGTATTCCAGTTGAAGCTGGTTGAGAGAATGCCAAGAGTGTGCAAAGCTGTCTACTTTAAAAAATATGAAATATATTTAGATATGTTAAACACTTTTTGATACTACATGATTCCATGTGTTATGTCATAGTTTTGATGACTTCACGATAGTAGAAAATACAACAAAGCGTCATATATTCAAAAAACCACTCCAACTGACCTGCTTTCTGCTGAGGTTGCGCGTCTCCACAGCGGACATCTGACTCCAGACTCCAATTCAAATGCACTTCATATAGTTTAGCAGGTTTTTTTTCTATCATAAATGGCCCTGAGATCTTATTCAATTCAGACTTGGGGATTCTTCAAACGAGATGTAAAATGCACAATCTCACACATGTTTTATAACAGCTTGTTGTGTTATCTATTAAAAAGTGATATAAATAGGCCACCCGAGTGGCACAGCGGTCTAAGGCACTCTATTGCAGTGCGTCACTACAGACCTGGGTTCGATCCTGGGCTGTGTCATTACCGGCTGTGATTGTGAGGCCCATTGGGCTGCGCACTATTGGCCCAGCGTTGTTTGGGTTAGTGGAGGGTTTGGCCAGGGGCTCATCACTCTCTAGCGACTCTTTGTGGTGGCCAAGCACCTGCAGGCAGTCGTCAGATGGACGGTGTTTCCAACGACACATTGGAGCGGCTGGCTTCTGGGTTAAGCGGGCGGGTGTTAAGAAGTGCAGTTTGGTGGGTCATGTTTCAGAGGACGCATGACTCGACCTTTAACTCTCTGGAGTCTGTAGGGGAGTTGCAGCGATGAGACAAGATCGCAATTGGATATCATGAAATTGGGGAATAAAACGGGGTTCTTTTTTAAAATAAATTTATATCTTTTTTTACAAATTGTCATATAGATAATTGATCTGGTGTCTCACTGAAAATGTGACAGCAGAAATATTGTATGGCCTAAATATGACCTTTTGTACTGTAAACCTGCATATTTTCAAAGCTGGTATTTTCTTTTCTCAAAATACAGTATTGCAAAGTACAAAGATCTGTCCTTATCAAAATGCTTTCCCGAGTTTACCCCATATTCAATCATTGATACAGAATTCAATTTGTAGTACGTTCTTACACATAATTACCTCTGCATAGGAATTCAGTCTGGCTTTTTCCACAGTCTCATTGCCGTCCTCCCTCCGGAGCGAACAAATGAACAAATGTATGGACAACACCGTACAGCCGAATATTTCACTAATCTGATCTGTCATTTGCATAGCTGTAGGCGAGAGTGAGTTTAGACACATGAATCTGTCAACAGACTGGTCCTTTAGTGATGAGCTTGTCTAATTCTACCACTGCAGGCTTAAGGACATGTTTGGTGGCTACTGCCTAATGTGGCCTCTCAACGTCACACCCCAGAGGACATCAAACAAAGTGTTAACAGAAGGAAAGTCCTGGGATATGTTCATTAGTAGGCAAGAACAGAGGAAAATGTTTTGAAACGGAGTTAAACAGAGGAGGTAGAAAGTACTGTTTGAGGATGATCAATAAATTATCTTTTTTTTTTACAGTTTAAAATGTCATGCTACTGTTTATGATAGTATTATGCTAGATACTAACCTGATCTACCCTACAAAAGTTGAATGTAAATGCTTCACAAAACCTGCTATTGTGGGCAACAGATGTTGTGTACATTAGTTTGATCCCTACTAACACAAATGTGCCTAACCAACGCATTGCTTATCCGTTCCCTTTCATGCTTCAGTTGAACATGCTGTTAAAAATGTTACCTTTTCTAGGCAACATACAGTATATAGCTAATCAAATATCTACGACTTCAAAAATACACATCTCTATTGAATTATATAGTTTCAATAAACAGAATTCCATTGGCAGAACTCAACTCTTCTCGCCTACTGGAACTCTAACATGTATGGACATCAGTCAGAGAGGGGAGCTGGTGTTGGTTGTTTCAGGTTAGGAGACATCTCCAGAGAGGGGAGCTGGTGTTGGTCGTTTCAGGTTAGGAGACATCACCAGAGAGGGGAGCTGGTGTTGGTCGTTTCAGGTTAGGAGACATCACCAGAGAGGGGAGATGGTGTTGGTCGTTTCAGGTTAGGGGACATCACCAGAGAGGGGAGCTGCTGTTGGTCGTTTCAGGTTAGGAGACATCACCAGAGAGGGGAGCTGCTGTTGGTCGTTTCAGGTTAGTTTACATCACCAGAGAGGGGAGCTGCTGTTGGTCATTTCAGGTTAGGAGACATCACCAGAGAGGGGAGCTGGTGTTGGTCGTTTCAGGTTAGGAGACATCACCAGAGAGGGGAGCTGCTGTTGGTCGTTTCAGGTTAGGAGACATCACCAGAGAGGGGAGCTGCGGTTGGTCGTTTCAGGTTAGGGGACATCTGTATTTCTACACGTGGTATGATTATTAAATTCATCTGACAGTCTCCCCATGGCTATGGTATATGTGGCTCTCCTTCAGCTGCCCTTCAATGCATGGTTACTTGGGTCTGCTTTTATGCAATATATATATATATATATTTTTAAATAAATTATAGATTAAAAACCTAGAATGATTTAAGCCCCTTCTCGCAAAAGTGGAAAATCTAATGGGAACACACTTGCCTCCTCACTGGATTTGGAAAAGAGAGACTCGGTGGCTCTCACATAGTCTAGTCACTCAAACCATGTTCCCCCATCATAATCATCACTCATCATAATCAATGGAGCCTTTGGGTTTCTCCAAACAGCATCCATTTGCAAGACTTCAGAATTGAAGTTTGTTTTTTATCCCAGTCTGTATCCAAGTTTAATGGGTCAAACATGATAAATATGATGTACGAGGCTCCTCCAACCAAGACAACATAATAAAACTGGAAAACATCAATGTCATTCAGTGTAAAAAAGTATCAAACAGATTTATCTTCATTCCTTCCTCATTCCTTGATGCACGAGAGGACTTGTTCCCGGTGGAGTAGATTGACACACCCGTGCATCACACTGTGACCTCATTTTGAATATTGAATATCTCACTGTGTGTTTATGATAGACAATTATGGTTTATTGTAGTGGCTGCAGCTCAATCCCCTCGTTCCTCCAATATAAAGTGAGCACATATTCCATGACATGGGGCTTGTGAAAAGTGGAATTTTTTCTACATGAGAGGATCCAGACAAGAACATCTTCAAGACATCATCTCTGAAGCCCGAAACCCATGTGAGCTACAAACTAATGTCACCAATATGAAAAGGGGAGACTCTCACACACAACACTTTGGTTCTACGACATCCACAAGCTTTACAGGAGTCGACTGAACTATTTGTCATAGACGTCATTTCGAAGAGGTCTTCTCACAAAACCGACTGTCCAGACCAAACCGCTGGAGCTACTTAGGTGATAATGCCTGTGAAGCCGGTGTTTGGAGGATATATTGGCATGAGTCTGGGGCCGGCGAATCGTGACAATATAATGTATCCTCCAAACACTGGCTTAGATGATATCACTTTATACAGTGACTGACATTTCATTAAAAACTTTATTGTTATGCCATTTCATTTAACCCTTCCACAAGATATATTCCCAACACAAATCTAGGGTTGCTACCTACCCAAGCGGTCTGGGTGTTTGTTTTATCGGTTCGCTTGCCAGAGACGCGACCCAGTTGTTAAGTATTTTTGTTCTAAATCTACGGACTTGACCAAGTCATTCATTCTAAATGTTCTGCTGCAATGATGTCTGGAAACATTCTTATCCCTTGCTTGCTAGCCAGCCAACTTCAGCTAACACAGTCACGTCAAACTGTGCAGCCAGAATAACAGCAAAATAGGTCCATTTGCGATGAAGCTGTTTTCATTTGGGGGGGGATACATCCATAACAATGAGCTGATGATGTGCAATTTCTCCTTGCATAGAACATTTACTCTCTTGCCAGGACACTGTTCAGAGGAGCTAGCCAACTACACAGCTAATACAATCACTTCAAACTGACGCAGGAGTGACAGCAAACTGCATTGCATATTTTTCTATTTGTTAAGTGGAGCGACACCAGGGAACCCAAGAACAGACTCAGATGAGGAAGCAGGGATGAATGAACCAAAACATGTATTGTGACACAGAGAGATATGGAGTGCAGATCCAGGGAAGCTTGGATGAGTTGCAGAAAAACCAGATGTGGAGACTGAGGTTGGAGTTGGCTGAGTAGAACAGGGTAAAGAGGTCCTGGGGGGAATCTAAGGTAGTGGTGGTGAGTAAAATCCAGAGCAAGGTAGTTGGGTGGTGAGATGTGGAACGGGGGACAGGAGCCAGAGACAGAGCGGTAACTGCAATGAGAGGCTAAACAGTGTCAGGCAGGGAAACAAGCACAACAGAGTAACAAGATCTCGCATAATCATAAATGGCTAAACTAATAACTGACTGAGCAGAGATTACAATCTGGCAGAGTGAAAGTGGCAGGACTGAGTATTTGTAGAGGTCTTGATTATGGAATAAGTTGCAGCTGGAAGGGATTTGCAGCACACCTGTCTCCAACCACACAATCACATAGAGAGGGAGAGGGAGAGAGAGAGCGTGTAAAGGGGGAGTAACTGCAGGTTAAGAAGACACAGGAGGAACATCAGAGGGCATAGCAGGAGCGGATGTGACACTATTGGCATTTCTTTGTATTTATCCATAGAAATGACGCTGATTCATTCATTTTGACTGGCTGAGAAAATCTGTCAGACTGTCTCGTCCCGACTCCTGACACATCCATTACTATGGGACAGCTGGAAGTCCAATGTCTAAATTCAAAACAATGTTGTAAATGTCAGAGAGACAGACAGCAAGGTTTATACAAGTCTGTGCTGTTGAAAATCATATGCTAGTCTAAAATAAATGGGAGATAATGTCTAGATGCTTTTTCACAGTGGAGTTTCTAAATTGCCTGGCGGGACTGATGCGACAGTGGATTACACAGCCAGATGGAACAGAGTAAATAAGCATTTTAATGTCATAAGCGGTGGTAACTTGTGGAATATACACCGTCTGGAATGCGGTTTTAACTCATCAGCATCCAGGATTAGACATGTGTTGTGGACATTCTCATCAAGTAAGGGAGAAGAGACTTTCAATTTCTTCAAAAGATCAACCTTAAAAATCGATTAATTATTGCAATAATGGAGCTGGTCGATGACCACCCGTAGGTGATCGCTGAGAGCCCTCCAATACAGAGAACGCAAGGAGTTTATATAGAAACCCCAAAACTGCTTAGTCCTGGTTGGTTCCACCCCTCCCCGGCAGATCGGGGCATCATAAGATGTCTTGTTTTCTTCTTGTGGCTATGTGTGAGGTCATAGATCACAAGCAAGTGATAAGTTCCACAGTTCTGTTACTTCTTTTTCTACCAAGCTAGCCTCTGTTCTCCTCATATCTCCACAGAGCTGTGCCCTTGGAAGATAGTAAAATAACAGGATGGACTGAAGAACTGTGGTCACTCTCAGAGGCTCTTTGTCTTACGTCATGTGACCAAGTGACTAGAAGAAGAGACGATTGGAAACAGTAAAGGTTTATTCTGTTCCTCAAGTTTTTCTCTAACCCATGCACTTGACTACAGGCCTAGACCAGCTGAGGTGAGTGAACGTGGAAGAGAGGAACCAACCTTTCTCAGAAGCACAGCATTGGTAGAACAGAAATGTAATGCTTTTGCCAAGCACATAATTGTCAACTACCAATACTAGACGTCGACCGATTAATCGTAATGGCCTGTTATGGCTGCAATCCCGATACCGGGATCGATATGACAACTACCAGTGAAAATAGAGGGCGCCAAAATTCAAACCACAGAAATCTCATAATTACAATTCCTAAAACATACGTGTCTTAAATAATTTTAAATCTGTTTTCGTTGTTAATCCCACCAAAGTGTCCGATTTCAAATAGGCATTTTCAGCTAAAGCACTACAAACGATTATGTTAGGTCTCCACCAAACCACATTAAGCACAGCCAATTTCCAGCAAAAGCCTTCACAAAAAACAGAAATAAAGATAAAATGAATCACTAACCTTGAATTATCTTCATCAGATGACAATCATAGGACTTCATGTTACATAATACATGAATGTTTTGTTTGATAAAGTTCATATTTATATTTAAAAAATCTGAGTTTACATTGGCGCATTAGATTCACCAGTTCCAAAAACATCAAGTGATTTTGCATAGCCACATCACTCAACAGAAATACTCATCATAAATGTAGATGATAATATAGTTATGCACATGGAATTATAGATATACCTATCCTTAATGCAACCGCTGTGTCAGATTTAAAAAATAAACTTTACGGAAAAAGAAATGCATGCAATAATCTGAGACGGAGCTCAATTTAAAAACATCACAGCCACAAAGTTGGCGTCAACATCTGGATAAGAGCGTCTGCTAAACGACTTAAATGTAAATGTAAACATAAACAAGAAATGACATGATAAATATTCTCTTACCTTTGATGATCTACATCAGAAACACTCCAGGAATCCCAGGTCCACAATAAATGTTTGTTTTGTTCGAAAATGTCCGTTATTTATTGTTAAGGGAATATTTATCAATAATGACTAATTATGTATACATTTAAATCAGGACTGACTAATCAGAATACTATTATGTTACTGTATATGTACTAATCATATGTACTAATCAGAATACTATTATGTTACTGTATATGTACTAATCATATGTACTAATCAGAATACTATTATGTTACTGTATATGTATGAATTTTCTTTCTTAATCCTAGTACTGAATATAATGTGTGTAAATATAATCAAGAATTAGAACAATAACTGTCTGTTCCTTTGTAGAAATGAATGAACTATATCGCCAGACTGGCTAGAATGCGTATCTACACAGGCTGACCTTGGCTCTAGGCGAGGTGGGCAGGCTTGAGAACTATATAGCCTTTCTACCAGTGTCAAGACGAGATGGAACATTTAGAAAACGCTGACGTCATTTTCAGTTTATAACCTGTGATAAAATGTATCATGTTCAGTACTCACGAGAATAAACGCAGCTGGTTGATTTCAAAGGCTGGTCTCTGTCCATTTCATACCAATAAGGGTCTTCCAACCTCTTATGAATTGACAGAGTGATTCATTTTAATTGGTTATTAAAACAGAGGAATTTAATTCCTGTAACATTTATGTCCAAATATCTTCTTTTGTTAGAGAGTTTGGTATATATATCCATACGCATATTCTGGTCAGCGTTATATCGGACAAAAACTTTAAAAAGTGATATTACCGGTCGAAGAAACATTTCAAACTAAGTACAATCAATCAATCATTAGGATGTTTTTAACATATAGCTTCAATAAAGTTCCAACCGGAGTATTCTTTCTTGTCTTCGTGAGCAATGGAACGCAAGTGACTACCATGAGGAAAAAGCGGGATCACAAAATGGCTGCTTGATGGACAGCTGATATATTCTGCCCTCATTCACTCCCACAACAACATAGAAGCCTCATTATAATTTCTATTGATGGTTGACATCTAGTGGAACCCCTAGGCAGTGCAACATCATTCATATCTCAATGGGATTTCATTGGGTGAATACGTACAATCTCAGATTTCTGACTTCCTGTTTTGATTTCAACTCAGGATTTTGCCTGCCATATGAGTTCTGTTATACTCACAGAACATCATTCAAACAGTTTTAGAAACTTCTGAGTGTTTTCTATCCAATATTAATAATAATATGCAAATATTAGCAACTATGACTGAGGAGCAGGCCGTTTGATATGGGAACCTTTTCATCCAAGCTACACAATACTGCCTCTGCAGTCATAAAAAGTTAATCGTAATGGCCGATTCATTGGGGCCGATTTCAAGTTTACAGAACAATCGGAAATCTGTATTTTTGGAAACCGATTTGCCAGATTATCATTATTTATTTTGTAATTTTACACCTTTATTTATCCTTTATTTAACTAGGCAAGTCAGTTAAGAACACATTCTTATTTTCAATGACGGCCTATGAACGGTGGGTTAACTGCCTTGTTCAGGGGCAGAATGACAGATTTTTACCTTGTCAGCTCGGGGATACACTCTTGCAACCTTACAGTTAACTAGTCCAACGCTCTAACCACCTGAATACATTGCAGCACTGTCACGCCCTGACCATAGTTTGCTTTGTATGTTTATATGTTTTGTTTGGTCAGGGTGTGATCTGAGTGGGCATTCTATGTTGGATGTCTAGTTTGTCTGTTTCTGTGTTTGGCCTGATATGGTTCTCAATCAGAGGCAGGTGTTAGTCATTGTCTCTGATTGGGAATCATATTTAGGTAGCCTGTTTTGTCGTTGTGGGTTATTGTCTATATTATGTTGCTTGTTAGCACTGTGTTGCATTAGCGTCACGGTTGTCACTTTGTTGTTTTGTAGTGTTCAGTTTTTCCATTAAAATGATGAACACTTACCACACTGCGCTTTGGTCCTCCTCTCTATCTCCAGAAGACGATCTTGACAACCACGAGGAGACTGTTACGCAAATGTAGTAAGAAGCCAAGGTAAGTTGCTAGCTAGCAACTTCAATACACAGAAGTATATATTTTTTAAATCTGCATATTGAGCTAAAATAAATCCAGGTTAACAGGCAATATTAACTTCTTGACGCACCCATCCCGTTAGCGGGATCATTTTCGTCAACATCTGCTAAATTACAGAGCGCCAAATTAAATTATATTACTAAAAATATTAAAATTTCATGAAATCACAAGTGCAATATAGCAAAACACAGCTTAGCTTGTTGTTAATCCACCTGGCATGTCAGATTTCAAAAAAGCTTTTCGGCAAAAGCATACCTAGCGTTTATGTTTATGACATCTCTCTTAGCAGACAAAACATTACAAACAGCTAGGAGCAAAGTAGATTGCTCACGAAAGTCAGAAATGCAATAAAATGAATCGCATACCTTTGATGATCTTCGGATGTCTGCACTCACGAGACTCCCAGTTAAACAATAAATGTTCCATAAAGATAATGTTTATTTCCAAAATACCTCCATTTGGTTGGCGCGTTATGTTCAGAAATCTACATGCTCGAGCGGTCACGACGGGGCAGACGAACATTCCAAATAGTATCCCTAAAGTTTGTAGAAACATGTCAAACGTTTTTTACAATCAATCCTCAGGTTGTTGTTACAATATATAATCGATAATATCTCAACCGGACCGTAGCATTTTCAATAGGAATCAGAGAGAAAATGTGTGCTACAAACTGTTGAGCATGCAAATCGCTGCTGGCACCCAGCCATCCAATGACACGATGTGATCGTTCTCGCTCATTTTTTCAGAATAAAAGCCTGAAACTATGTCTAAAGACTGTTCAGACCATGTGGAAAGCATAGGAAAGGGAATCTGGTTGATATCCCTTTAAATGGAGGGAAGGCATGCAATGGAACAGAGAGGATTCAGGAAAAACAGCACTTCCTGGTTGGATTTTCCTCAGGTTTTCGCCTGCAATATCGGTTCTGTTATACTCACAGACAATATTTTGACAGTTTTGGAAACTTTAGAGTTTTCTATCCTAATCTGACAATTATATGCATATTCTAGATTCTGGGCCTGAGAAATAGGCAGTTTCATTGCAACCAGTTACGGTTCTGTATTTCACTGAAAGAATAAACGTCTTGTTTTTGATGATAGTTTCCAGATTCGACCATAATGATCTAAGGCTCGTATTTCTGTGTGCTATTATGTTATAATTAAGTCTATGATTTGATAGAGCAGTCTGACTGAGCGGTGGTAGGCACCAGCAGGCTCGTAAGCATTCATGAAAAACAGCACTTTTGTGCGTTTTGCCAGCAGCTCTTCGCTGTGCTTCAAGGTCTTGTTTAATGGTGGGAGATCTATAGCCCTTGATGCGTGAGGTCTTGTTTAATGGTGGGAGATCTATAGCCCTTGATGCATGAGGTCTTGTTTAATGGTGGGAGATCTATAGCCCTTGATGCGTGAGGTCTTGTTTAATGGTGGGAGATCTATAGCCCTTGATGCATGAGGTCTTGTTTAATGGTGGGAGATCTACAGCCCTTGATGCGTGAGGTCTTGTTTAATGGTGGGAGATCTACAGCCCTTGATGCATGAGGTCTTGTTTAATGGTGGGAGATCTACAGCCCTTGATGCGTGAGGTCTTGTTTAATGGTGGGAGATCTACAGCCCTTGATGCGTGAGGTCTTGTTTAATGGTGGGAGATCTATAGCTCTTGATGCATGAGGTGTTGTTTAATGGTAGGAGATCTATAGCCCTTGATGCATGAGGTCTTGTTTAATGGTAGGAGATCTACACCTCACGTCGATTGTAAATTGTAGGCAGCAGACGATTCCTTTTGGGGTCTAGTTTGGGTGAATGGAATGTCGCTTTCTTACAGAAGAGTTTGCTGCCCAAAACTTCAACATCAAACTATGAACACTGGGAAAATATATTTCAACATTCGAAAGTTGGGAATGATGAGAGATGGAACGATGAGAGATGTCAATAAAATGGTTATAAAGACATTATAATGAAAACGTTGTAACTTGAAGAGCTTTTACACTGTGTACTTCTGGTTTACATCCTTTACAATGTGTAGAAAATATCAAGGATAAAGAGAACGTTTTAGTGACATTTACATTTACATTTAAGTCATTTAGCAGACGCTCTTATCCAGAGCGACTTACAAATTGGTGCATTCACCTTATGACGATAAGATTGTGATTTTAGTTCTCTAACCAGATCATAGTCAATTATGATACCTTGCCTCGTAACTATCCACGTCCCAGGGAGCCCAGAGAGCGTGTCATTATGATGTAAATGCCCATTTTTACCCGAGGGTATAAAAAGTTTGAGTTAAGAATTTACATATTAGACTAGCAGGACCACACACTACAGTGAGGTCTACAATAGACACGACCCCGGAATGCAGCACGAGGGTGAAAAGGACAAAAGAACCTCTAACAATCCAATGCTAACGTTGAGTAGCTGTTCTAAGTACTGTATTTAAGAAGGTGAGTAGGACCATCCGGTTATTCTTTTCAAATCATCGTTGCCTAATCTGCTGTCATCACCACTCTGGGATCATCGACACGGCTGATTAGTCATCGTCAGGAGACCACTCTTCCAGAACAAGTAAGTGCAAGTAAACAGACAACTAAGAAGAAGGACATTGTGACCTCTTGTGGACAATCAGAGACTTAAAACTGGGAACGAATGAGAAGGCCATCCGAAATAAGAAGGCCCAATCGAAAACTCCTCACCAAGCACATGAAGGCCTGGGCCCAACAGAGATTCCCGACGAAGACCTTCAACACTTAAATACATTCATTACTTCTTACCCATAAGAGTGGCAGTTCGGGGAAAGGTATTAAGGTTATTGTGAGTGTAGTTCCCAAATGTATCCAAGTGTTGCTTCCCTTTCTCTCTCTCTTCAACTCTCCATCTTGTGTAACATGTGTCATATTGTGTTAGTCCACCAGGGACTTGTTGTCATCATATTAAGTTTCTAATCAATAACCTTTACCATGTTTTTTAGTATCTTATCATTTAGTTTGTTTAGTAAATAAATAATCAAATCAATTTTTGTGGTACGAAATGATTAGTAAGACTCGGGTTTGTGCAGATACACGAAGTCTGCGAAGTTCAGAATGAGACTGATATGAGGAAATTATAATCCGTGAGTGTTATCATATCTATATACTCTTGAGTTAATTCGGGAGATGGTAACTCATTAACTCTTTTCCCGTGGTGCCCCAAATTCCTAATGAATGAATTGTTACATGATTATTTTAATCTAATAACAATTAAACACATAATGTAATTATTCAATGAATAACAGTCATCACATTAATGATAGTCACGTCACGACAGCATCCTCCGTGCTGCATTGCACAGTGCACACGCTGTTTATAAACCCTTAGTGCCCTGAGGGAATGAAGTAATATATCCATTACTTATGGACCAAGATGATTTATCTTATCCCTCTGCTGTCTTTTATATTTTCCCCCAGGATATTCTCTCTCTCTCTCTCTCTCTCTCTCTCTGTCTGTCTATCTGTCTCTCTCTCCCTTTCTCTCTTCCTCTCTCTTTGTCTGTCTCTATCTCTGTGTCACTATCTCTATGTGATGGTGAGCCATGAGACGGCCATCATCACACTGGGCATGAAGCAAGCCATTCCCCCTACAAAGTACAAACTCTCTCACGTTGCTAAAGATACTTGTATACAGACAATAAATATGTGTACTTTTGAGTGTTTTGCAGCATTTGTTGCTGCTACTGTCTAGTTGGCCTAGTTGATTACATGTCGCAATGACTTTTCAAACGCAATTTGCAAATGGTCATACAAGGAATCCTGTCCAAACAGACTGAGATTTGGCAACATAACCTATTTATGTCTCAAACAACACATCCCCTGTGACTCATTAGAGTAAAATTGTTGTCGTTATTTCCCTGCCTTTGAGGCAGTTGAGTTATTTTTTCCAGTATTCAAGAAATGCATTTCTTACCTGTATCCATTCACACTGGGCACAGACGTCATTTCAACGTATAGATTTGATTTACATTTGGTTGAGTCAACTGAGATGAATTCAACGTGAAATCAAGAAGAAATGTCACCATGTCACTGGATTTAGAAAACTAAGGTAACTGAGCAAAATGACTATCGCCCTGTAGCACTCACTTCCGTCATTATGAAGTGCTTTGAGAGACTAGTCAAGGACCAAATCACCTCCACCCTGCCTGACACCCGAGACCCACTCCAATTTGCTTAACGCCCCAATAGGTCCACAGACGATGCAATCACACTGCACACCGCCCTAACCCATCTGGACAAGAGGAATACCTATGTAAGAATGCTGTTCATCGATTACAGCTCAGCATTTAACACCATAGTACCCTCCAAACTCATCATTAAGCTCGAGACCCTGGCTCTCAACCCCGCCCTGTGCGACTGGGTCCTAGACTTCCTGATGGGCCGCCCCCAGGTGGTGAGAGTAGGTGAAAACATCTCCACCCCGCTGATCCTCAACACTGGGTCTCCACAAGGGTGCGTTCTCAGCCCTCTCCTGTACTCCCTGTTCACCCACGACTGCGTGGCCATGCACGCCTCCAACTCAATCATCAGTTTGCAGACAACACTACAGTGGCAAGCTTGATTACCAACAACGACGAGACAGCCTACAGGGAGTAGGTGAGGGCCCTCGGAGTGGCCCTCGGAGTGGTGTCAGGAAAATAACCTCACACTCAATGTCAACAAAACAAAGGAGGTGATCGTGGACTTCAGGAAACAGCGGTGGGAGCAGCCCTCTATCCACATTGACAGGACAGTAGTGGAGAGGATGGAATCATGTATACATCATGGGCAAACTGAAATGGTCCACCCACACAGACAACGTGGTGAAGAAGGCGCAGCAGTGCCTCTTCACCCTTAGGAGGCTGAAGTAATTTGGCTTGTCACCAAAAACACTCACAAACTTTTACAGCTGCACAATCGAGAGCATCCTGTCGGGCTGTATCACGCCTTTTTGAAATCTGACATAGCGGCTGGATTAACAAGAAGTGTATCTTTAATCATATGTATAACACTTGTATCTTTCATCAATGTTTATGATGAGTATTTCTGTAATTTGATTTGGCTCTCTGCAATTTCAACGGATGTTATTTGAGACAATGCATTACTGAACATAAGTCGCCAATTTAAACTGAAGTTTTAGGACATAAAGAGCGACTTTATTGAACAAAACAAACATTTCTTGTGTAACACGGAGTCCTGGGAGTGCCACCAGATGAAGATCATCAAAGGTTAGTGATTAATTTAATCGCTATTTCTGACTTTTGTGAGCCCTCTCCTTGGCTGGAGAATGGCTGTATAGAATTTGCTTTTGAATTTGGCGCTCTGCCACACGGGATGTTGTCAAATCGATCCCGTTTTTAAACAATGCCACTTTATATAATGTTTACATACCCTACATTACTCATCTCATGTGCATATACTGTACTCTATACCATCTACTGCATCTTGCCTATGCTGTTCAGCCATCACTCATTCATACAGTATATTTGTACGTACTGTACATATTCTTATTCATTCCTTTACACTTGTGTGTATAAGGTAGTTGTTGTGAAATTGTTAGGTTAGATTACTTGTTAGATATTACTGCATGGTCGGAACTAGAAGCACAAGCATTTCGCTACACTCGCATTAACATCTGCTAACCATGTGTATGTGACAAATAACATTTGATTTGATTTAGGTTAAAAGTTGTGAGGGAAAAAATGTGAAATGTGACCGGTTACAGGATCTGAGGCGTTTGACGTTGGTTCCTACTACCCAGTAGTGCAGATACTTTTTATTTCATTTTTTTCTTCAGAAATGCCTTCTTGAACATGTGAACATTCAAGTGCCTTAATATTAAACAAATTATTATTAAATTATGGGATCCGTTAATATGAATAATATATTTGAATTATCAGCCCAGTTGAGCCAATGAGAAAGCTCTAAGCAAGGGACTTGGAGGGGTGTGGAGGTCGCAGTTCTGTACCCCAACCCTCAGTGAGGAGGAATGGGAGTTTAATGAGGTGTAGTCGAGATTTGTTTTTTTGGTATTTCATTAGGATCCCCATTAGCTGTTGCGAAAGCAGCAGCTACTCTTCCTGGGGTCCACACAGAACATCAAACATGACATAACACATAACATTAATAGATACTAACAGCTCAAGGACAGAACTACACACATTTTAAAACGGCACACATAGACTACATATCAATGCACACACACAAACTATCTAGGTCAAATAGGGGAGAGGTGTTGTGCAGTCAGGTGTTTCTGTATTTGTATTTTAAACCAGGTTTACTGATCATTTGAGCAATATGAGATGGAAGGGAGTTCCCTGCAATAATGGCTCTGTAAAATATAAAACTCTTTCTTGAATTTGTTCTGGATTTGGGCACTATGAAAAGACCCCTGGTGGCATGTCTGGTGGGGTAAGTGTGTGTTTCAGAGCTGTGCGTAAATTGACTATGCAAACACTTTGGAATTTTCAACACATGAATGTTCCTGATAAAAAGAAGTGATTCATCCTCTGCTGATTGTTCCCCTGTGCTCTGCTTGACGCTGACTCTGCTTTGCTATGCTCAGTGACGAAGGGAGTCGCCATGCTGAAAGGTCATTATGCTCATGGCTGGATTTTATTTTGTTGCCCTTTTCATTGTTCAGGGGGCATGGGACCACAGCATTAATCTGCGGACATGGGGCTGATGAGGAATTTGAATGACTTGGTTTGGACATGGAGGAAGGGGGAGCGGTTGGGAGGGAGGAGAGTTTTGCAGCAGCAGCAGATAGACCTGTTATGAGCAACATGCAGGCCTGTCGTAGTGTGTTAACTGTTGTAAAAACAACATGTAGGCCTGTCGTAGTGTGTTAACTATTGTCAAAACATGTAGGCCTGTCGTAGTGTGTTAACTATTGTAAAAACAACATGTAGGACTGTCGTAGTGTGTTAACTATTGTAAAAACTGTCATGCAGGTGAAAGAGGACCCAAAAGCGACTTAACAGAAACAGAGTTTATTAAAGTCCAAAACGGAATAACAGAAATCCTCTAGACTTGTAGAGGGGAAACAACTGGAGAAGCGGCCACAGACTGCAGGTCGCTTCGGGTAGGCGCAGGCCGTAGTCGACTGAGACACCTGCTCACACGCAGCATCTGATGAAGGCACAAAACACGACAGGACAGGGTGATACACAATCACGGCAAAAACACGACAGGACAGGGCGAAACGCAATCACAGCATGGTGAATACAATACAAGGAACCGACGGGACAGGAACGGAACACAAAGGAATAAATAGGGACTCTAATCAGGGGAAAGGATCGGGAACAGGTGTGGGAAGACTAAATGATGATTAGGGGAATAGGAACAGCTGGGAGCAGGAACGGAACGATAGAGAGAAGAGAGAGCGAGAGAGTGAGAGAGGGAGGGGGAGAGAGAGGGCTAGAAGGAGGAAAGAACCAAATAAGACCAGCAGAGGAAACGAATAGCATGGGAAGCACAGGGACAAGACAAGATAATAAATGACAAACATGACAGTACCCCCCACTCACCGAGCGCCTCCTGGCGCTCTCGAGGAGGAACACTGGCGGCAACGGAGGAAATCATAGATCAAACGGTCCAGCACGTCCCGAGAAAGAACCCAACTCCTCTCCTCAGGACCGTAACGAAAAACGATAAAAAGGGAAACTAGGGTACTACTCTAAAAAAAAAATGAGAACTAGGGACAGACTGAGACACAGCAAGGGCAGGGACAAGAACAGGAGAGATGCGATGGCAGGGAACAGACTGAGACCCAGCAAGACCAGGAGCAGAAGCAGAAAAAAAATTACCAGACTTCTTCTGCGCGCAGTCTGAACACGCAGCCACGAAACGGCGCGTGTCACGCTCCTGAGTCGGCCACCAAAGCGCTGGCGAATAGACGCAAGAGTGCCTCGAACACCGGGATGACCAGCTAACTTGGCAGAGTGAGCCCACTGAAGAACAGCCAGACGAGTGGAAACAGGAACGAAAAGGAGGTTACTAGGACAAGCGCGCGGCGACGCAGTGTGCGTGAGTGCTTGCTTAACCTGTCTTTCAATTCCCCAGACTGTCAACCCGACAACACGCCCATAAGGAAGAATCCCCTCGAGATCAGTAGAAGCCACAGAAGAACTAAACAGACGGGATAAGGCATCAGGCTTGGTGTTCTTGCTACCCGGACGGTAAGAAATCACAAACTCGAAACGAGCGAAAAACAACGCCCAACGAGCTTGACGGGCATTAAGTCGTTTGGCAGAACGGATGTACTCAAGGTTCTTATGGTCTGTCCAAACGACAAAAGGAACGGTCGCCCCCTCCAACCACTGTCGCCATTCGCCTAGGGCTAAGCGGATGGCGAGCAGTTCACGGTTACCCACATCATAGTTGCGCTCAGATGGCGACAGGCGATGAGAAAAATAAGCGCAAGGATGAACCTTATCGTCAGACTGGAAGCGCTGGGATAGAATGGCTCCCACGCCTACCTCTGAAGCGTCAACCTCGACAATAAATTGTCTAGTGACGTCAGGAGTAACGAGGATAGGAGCGGACGTAAAACGTTCTTTTAGAAGATCAAAAGCTCCTGGGCGGAACCGGACCACTTAAAACACGTCTTGACAGAAGTAAGAGCTGTGAGAGGGGCAGCAACTTGACCGAAATTACGAATGAAACGCCGATAGAAATTAGCGAAACCTAAAAAGCGCTGCAACTCGACACGTGACCTTGGAACGGGCCAATCACTGACAGCTTGGACCTTAGCGGAATCCATCTGAATGCCTTCAGCGGAAATAACGGAACCGAGAAAAGTAACGGAGGAGACATGAAAAGAGCACTTCTCAGCCTTTACGTAGAGACAATTCTCTAAAAGGCGCTGTAGAACACGTCGAACGTGCTGAACATGAATCTCGAGTGACGGAGAAAAAATCAGGATATCGTCAAGATAGACAAAAACAAAAATGTTCAGCATGTCTCTCAGAACATCATTAACTAATGCCTGAAAAACAGCTGGCGCATTGGCGAGACCGAACGGCAGAACCCGGTACTCAAAATGCCCTAACGGAGTGTTAAACGCCGTTTTCCACTCGTCCCCCTCTCTGATGCGCACGAGATGGTAAGCGTTACGAAGGTCCAACTTAGTAAAGCACCTGGCTCCCTGCAGAATCTCGAAGGCTGATGACATAAGGGGAAGCGGATAACGATTCTTAACCGTTATGTCATTCAGCCCTCGATAATCCACGCAGGGGCGCAGAGTACCGTCCTTCTTCTTAACAAAAAAGAACCCCGCCCCGGCCGGAGAAGAAGAAGGCACTATGGTACCGGCGTCAAGAGACACAGACAAATAATCCTCGAGAGCCTTACGTTCGGGAGCCGACAGAGAGTATAGTCTACCTCGAGGAGGCGTGGTCCCTGGAAGGAGATCAATACTACAATCATACGACCGGTGAGGAGGAAGGGAGTTGGCTCGGGACCGACTGAAGACCGTGCGCAGATCATGATATTCCTCCGGCACTCCTGTCAAATCGCCAGGTTCCTCCTGAGAAGTAGGGAGAGAAGAAACGGGAGGGATGGCAGACATTAAACACTTCACATGACAAGAAACGTTCCAGGATAGGATAGAATTACTAGACCAATTAATAGAAGGATTATGACATACTAGCCAGGGATGACCCAAAACAACAGGTGTAAACGGTGAACGGAAAATCAAAAAGAAATAGTCTCACTGTGGTTACCAGATACTGTGAGAGTTAAAGGTAGTGTCTCAAATTTGATACTGGGAAGATGACTACCATCTAAGGCAAACATGGGCGTAGGCTTGTCTAACAGTCTGAAAGGAATGTTATGTTTCCGAACCCATGCTTCGTCCATGAAACAACCCTCAGCCCCAGAGTCAATCAAGGCACTGCATGTAGCACCGAACCGGTCCAGCGTAGATGGACCGACATAGTAGTACAAGATCTAGATGAAGAGGACTGAGTAGTAGCGCTCACCAGTAGCCCTCCGCTTACTGATGGGCTCTGGCCTCTTACTGGACATGAATTAACAAAATGTCCAGCAACTCCGCAATAGAGGCACAGGCGGTTGGTGATCCTCCGTTCCCTCTCCTTATTCGAGATGCGAATCCCTCCCAGCTGCATGGGCTCAGTCTCAAAGCCAGAGGAGGGAGATGGTTGCGATGCGGAGCAGGGAAACACCGTTGATGCGAGCTCTCTTCCACGAGCCCGGTGACGAAGATCTACCCGTCGTTCTATGCGGATGGCGAGAGCAATCAAAGAGTCCACATCTGAAGGAACCTCCCGGGAGAGAATCTCATCCTTAACCACTGCGTGGAGTCCCTCCAGAAAACGAGCGAGCAGCGCCGGCTCGTTCCACTCACTAGAGGCAGCAAGAGTGCGAAACTCAATGGAATAATCCGTTATGGACCGTTCACCTTGGCATAAGGAAGCCAGGGCCCTAGAAGCCTCCCCACCAAAAACTGAACGGTCAAAAACCCGAATCATCTCCTCTTTAAAGTTCTGGAATTTGTTAGAGCAATCAGCCCTTGCCTCCCAGATAGCTGTGCCCCATTCTCGAGCCCGGCCAGTAAGGAGTGAAATGACGTAAGCAACCCGAGCTCTCTCTCTAGAGTATGTGTTGGGTTGGAGAGAGAACACAATCTCACACTGCGTGAGAAAGGAGCGGCACTCAGTGGGCTGCCCGGAGTAGCAAGGTGGGTTATTAACCCTAGGTTCTGGAGGCTCGGCAGGCCAGGAAGTAACAGGTGGCACGAGACGTAGACTCTGGAACTGTCCAGAGAGGTCGGAAACCTGAGCGGCCAGGTTCTCCACGGCATGGCGAGCAGCGGACAATTCCTGCTCGTGTCTGCCGAGCATGGCTCCTTGGATCTCGACGGCAGTGTAACGAGCGTCTGAAGTCGCTGGGTCCATTCCTCAGTCGGTTCCTTCTGTCATGCAGGTGAAAGAGGACCCAAAAGCGACTTAACAGAAACAGAGTTTATTAAAGTCCAAAACGGAATAACAGAAATCCTCTAGACTTGTAGAGGGGAAACAACTGGAGAAGCGGCCACAGACTGCAGGTCGCCGGGTAGGCGCAGGCCGTAGTCGACTGAGACACCTGCTCACACGCAGCATCTGATGAAGGCACAAAACACGACAGGACAGGGTGATACACAATCACGGCAAAAACACGACAGGACAGGGCGAAACGCAATCACAGCATGGTGAATACAATACAAGGAACCGACGGGACAGGAACGGAACACAAAGGAATAAATAGGGACTCTAATCAGGGGAAAGGATCGGGAACAGGTGTGGGAAGACTAAATGATGATTAGGGGAATAGGAACAGCTGGGAGCAGGAACGGAACGATAGAGAGAAGAGAGAGCGAGAGAGTGAGAGAGGGAGGGGGAGAGAGAGGGCTAGAAGGAGGGAAAGAACCAAATAAGACCAGCAGAGGGAAACGAATAGCATGGGAAGCACAGGGACAAGACAAGATAATAAATGACAAACATGACAAAAACAACATGTAGGCCTGTCGTAGTGTGTTAACTATTGTCAAAACAACATGTAGGCCTGTCGTAGTGTGTTAACTATTGTCAAAACAACATGTAGGCCTGTCGTAGTGTGTTAACTATTGTAAAAACAACATGCAGGCCTGTCGTAGTGTGTTAACTATTGTAAAAACAACATGTAGGCCTGTCATAGTGTGTTAACTGTTGTAAAAAAATAACATGCAGGCCTGTCATAGTGTGTTAACTGTTGTAAAAAAATAACATGCAGGCCTGTCATAGTGTGTTAACTGTTGTAAAATAACATGTAGGCCTGTCATAGTGTGTTAACTGTTGTAAAAAATAACATGCAGGCCTGTCATAGTGTGTTAACTGTTGTAAAAAATAACATGCAGGCCTGTCATAGTGTGTTAACTGTTGTAAAAAATAACATGTAGGCCTGTCATAGTGTGTTAACTATTGTAAAAACAACATGTAGGCCTGTCGTAGTGTGTTAACTATTGTAAAAACAACATGCAGGCCTGTCGTAGTGTGTTAACTATTGTAAAAACAACATGCAGGCCTGTCGTAGCGTGTTAACTGTTGTAAAAAATGACATGCATGTAACGTCGTTCGTCTGTTGAATGAAGAGAGTCAGACCGAAATGCAGCGTGTAGGTTACTCATGACTTTAATGAAAATAATCGCTGTACATGAAATAACTGTATACGAAAACAGCAAACGAAACGTGAAACCTATTACAGCCTATCTGGTGACTACAACACAGAGACAGGAACAAACACACACAAATTACAACGCGAAAGTCAGGCTGTCTAAATACGGTTCTCAATCAGAGACAACGACAAGCACCTGACTCTGATTGAGAATCGCCCCAGGCAGCCAAGCCTAACTAGACACACCCCTAATCAGCCGCAATCCCAAATAATACAAACCCCAATATGAATACAACATATAAACCCATGTCACACCCTGGCCTACCCAAACATATAACAAAAACACAAAATATAATGACCAAGGCGTGACAATGCAGGCCTGTCGTAGTGTGTTAACTGTTGTAAAAAATAACATGTAGGCATGTCGTAGTGTGTTAACTGTTGTAAAAAATAACATGCATGTCACGATGTTCGTAATAATGAATGTCGGACCAAGGTGCAGCGTACGTTGAATTCCACATAATTTATTAAAGAAGTGAAACTTTAGCAAAGACAAAACAATAAACAATAAACTAACAAACAACGAACCGTGACTACAACACTAACTCAAAACATAAACAATATCCCATAACCTACAGGTGGAAAAAATGTTACTTAAGTATGATCCCCAACGACAACGATAACCAGCTGCCTCTAATTGGGAATCATACAAATCACCAACATAGAAAATAAACCTAGAACCCCACATAGAAAATATTAACCAGAACAACTCCCCAGTCACACCCTGTCCTAATCTACCATAGAAAATAAAAGCTTTCTATGGTCAGGACGTGACAATGCAGGCCTGTCGTAGTGTGTTAACTGTTGTAAAAACAACATACACGCCTTTCAAAGTGTGTTAACTGTTGTAAAAACAACATGTAGGCCTGTCGTAGTGTGTTAACTGTTGTAAAAACAACATGTAGGCCTGTCGTAGTGTGTTAACTATTGTCAAAACAACATGTAGGCCTGTCGTAGTGTGTTAACTATTGTAAAAACAACATGCAGGCCTGTCGTAGTGTGTTAACTATTGTAAAAACAACATGCAGGCCTGTCGTAGTGTGTTAACTATTGTAAAAACAACATGCAGGCCTGTCGTAGTGTGTTAACTATTGTAAAAACTGCCAGCTGGATCTCGTCTGAGTGGTTGGCTTCTGAGCCCCCTGAAGGATATCTGGTAAAGACAAGATGGATGCTTCTCCATTCAGCATCACCACCAGACATCAGGAACACACTTCAGGTATTTACATTCGTATCTGGAATCCTACTTGATGTGGTTCTATAAGGCAAAGACATGGACACGTGTTAACAGAATGAGTGAAGTAGTAGAATACATATACGCATGAACGAATAGCAATAGAATTACACTATTACAACACAGCTATAAACAAGGCAATAAACATAGCAGCATAAACATGACCCTAAACTATAAACATCTTGCTGGTGGCGTGTCTTTACTATAGATTAAATGATATATGACATGCTTTCCTGCTTTTGTCAATAGTTGCTTGGTTCTCTCCACCTGTCCCTTCATGTCAGCCATGTCTTGCACACGTGCTTCAGCTGTACACTGTGGTATTGGACCGATGCCAATCTTTGATGGAGATACATAAGGGTTAAAGTGGAGAGAACCGTTATAAAACCTGTGTTCGATTGGTTGATTTTGGAGAGCGTTGTTCGCAATTTTGGCAGTTTTTTCGCTAAGGGCATAATTAGGGTTGGTTTTGCTGCTGAGGCCTGAGATCAATCCTTTTATGGGTGGAGGTTCACTAATTAGCAGAGGAGTGGTGACCACCCCCTCTGAACAGAGATCAATCCTTTTATGGGTGGAGGTTCACTAATTAGCAGGGGAGTGGTGACCACCCCCTCTGAACAGAGATCAATCCTTTTATGGGTGGAGGTTCACTAATTAGCAGGGGAGTGGTGACCACCCCCTCTGAACAGAGATCAATCCTTTTATGGGTGGAGGTTCACTAATTAGCAGAGGAGTGGGGACCACCCCCTCTGAACAGAGATCAATCCTTTTATGGGTGGAGGTTCACTAATTAGCAGGGGAGTGGTGACCACCCCCTCTGAACAGAGATCAATCCTTTTATGGGTGGAGGTTCACTAATTAGCAGGGGAGTGGTGACCACCCCCTCTGAACAGAGATCAATCTTTTTATGGGTGGAAGTTCACTAATTAGCAGAGGAGTGGTGACCACCCCCTCTGAAAGCTTGCACATTATTTGAAAAATTTAGAGGAAAAATGTCCCTATTTGTTTTTTAAAGTTTGGGTTTGGAATTCTTTTGAAGCTGCAAAGATAGATTTTATATTTTATTTATAGATGTTAACGATCCATCAGTACTGTAGCATTAATGTGGGAGTTGGACATGTATGAATTTGCAAAAGAAGATTTGATTAATTAATCAGTGATAATGATTAATCATACCTGGATAGGCTATCTGGGAATTCAACTTTATTTAACCTGAGAAGTTGGTTTATCTAGGTTAATATGGGAAGTTTAAGTGTCTCATTTGATTGGAAGAACCTTAAGGTATGTTCGACAATTTAACTTATTAAATTGAATGAGACGATGATATCCAATCAATGGAGATTGTCTGGATTATCAAAAGTGTAAATAGTAGTTCAAATGTTAGGATACATTCACCACGAGGTTCACTTCTCCCTAAGGCCGAAGCCACATGGGATTCCTGCTGAAGACGGAACTCCCTTCAGTACTGGGTAGTTTGTACTGAGCTTTGTACAAGCAAATGTTTATTCTTCACCAGAGGTCACTGATAGCACACACTGAAATCAAACGGAAGTACAAAGGTGGGACTTCCGTCACGCAAGGCTGAGGAATTTCAACGCAACACAGGAAAACAAAATGTCTGCTTTCCCTTTGTTAGCTTTAGCATCTAGTGCTTAGCTAATCCTATTTGTACCAGTCACACTTCCAAGCACACAATAGGGTTCCCTTCAGCCAGGGAACTGTTTTATGCAATGTTTTGCCGGAAAGCGCGGTAAACAAAGACATACACCGTTGGTCTACTCATGATACTGAGAATGTGAGGGACAGAGAGATAATTATCGCTGGTCAAGCTAATATCTTCTCAAGTTTCAGTCAGCTGCACCTGTGTCCTAGCTCGAAATTAATAATGACCGAGTCTACCTGGTTCTGAAACACGGGAGGCAGATATACCACTATGTTTGGCCAAACACTCTATTTCTCAAATGTATATAAGTAGCTGGATCGTGTCCTAGTACTAGAAATGTATAGCTAACTCTACCCACTGGCTACGTCAGAGAACAACACGGAGGCAGCCTCCAAAACAGACACACACACAGCTCACCAGTCTACAACTCCAATAATGTGTCTAATAAACTGGGTGTATTGTGTAATCTGATTTTCAATTGTATATAGGCTGAATCAAAATGAAAGCGTCATCCTATTTTAGATTCCTCACACGGTGTCACGCCCTGGTCGAAGTATAGTATGTTTGTCTTCATTTATTTGGTCAGGCCAGGGTGTGACATGGGTTTTTGTGGTGCGTTTTTGTCTTGGGGTTTTGTGGGGTGTCTAGCATAGTTTATGGATTCCCGAGGCGGTTCTCAATCAGAGTAAGGTGATTATCGTTGTCTCTGATTGGGAACCATATTTAGGCAGCCATATTCTTTGAGTTTTTCGTGGGTGATTGTTCCTGTCTCTGTGTTCGTTGTCACCAGATAGGCTGTATAGGTTTTCACGTTCCGTTTGTTGTTTTTGTATTGTTCGTGTTTTTTTTGTCTATTAAAGATGTATCGAACTAACCACGCTGCAGTTTGGTCCGACTCTCTTTCGACGGAAGAAAACCGTAACACACGCTGTGTCATGTTGTGTCTTTACTATGGATTAAATTATATATGACATGCTCTTTTATCAAATCAATTCTCTGTTATTAATATTATCTGATTAAACTAATCATGTAAATGTAATTAACTAGGAAGTTGGAGCACCACGGAAGAACGTTTATAGAGCTGTTGTCTTCCGAATAGACTCTTAAAGACCTGGTCATCTTTTAAATCAATAGCAGTCAATTATTAATTGGCACCTTATTCAGTCTCATCTGAAGGTCGTAAAATTATTGGTTATCTTCATAAACCCTGGCTAACAAGATTATTCAGCAATACAAAATTTGATTTAATTATTTATTTACTAAATACCTAGATAATCACACAGAATTACATGTAGACAGGATGGATCATACATTGATTACTAATTATTTCATAAAAGAAAACGTCCCTAGCGGACAAATCCAAAATGACGGCTGGTTACACAAAGAAAGGGGGTTGGGGTTGAAAGAAAGAGCGGGAAGATTGAGGAACAAAATGATTGGATCCCTATTGGACCTTATAAAGCTATGCTATCGTAAATACAGAGTCTTATGCATTCTAAATAACTGCCCATTCGGAAAAGGAAAATGCAAGAAATATATTAATTCTGAGCTGTGCTTCGATAGATTGGTCAAGGATGGAAGGCTGGGTTTCCTAGCAGATATCTCCCTTGTAAATGAAGAATATTTCTGGGCAGATACGTTGTAGTCCATGCATCGTGTGATAGAACGGATACATTGTAGTACCCTGTCGTTCTGAAGTGATTTTCCATCCTTTCCTAGGCCACGCCCATTTACAGCTGCTTCTGATAACTCAACATCTAGGATGTATCACTTCCTTAGTGAAAAAGAATTCAAAGTTCATACCAAGTTGCCATACTAAACTCATGCTATATACTGGCTGGTGTAGTCAAAATTCTTCCTTCCAGCGTGGCGATCATCACTTCCACGTTGAAATTAGCCCTTTTAAACATATGGACATCGGTCCTCACGTAATCCGGAACACAATGTTAATTTTGTTAGGTTGTAGTCTTTCAACCATTAGTAACCACAGCTCACGCTGGGGTTGGCTTCGTCCGCCGTGAATTGGGTCACGGGGGGCTCTTATAGAAATGTAGAAAAGGGGATGGTTCATAATTTCCAACCAATGCCTATTCACAAGGGCGTGGCCACTGAGTGAGCATATTTTGCTTATGAAAACAATTCTCTTATTTAAAAAAACTAAAGTTACACTTAATCTTTTCACCAATAGTTTCCTATTTAAATATTTAAATTGCACAACAATTCCACGTGAATCTGATAACTAGAATGTGTAGACTTTCCAAATAACAGTATGTCGTCCTATCATTAGATATAATGTCTCAGACGACAACTAATCGGACATCATAATCTTTAAGTACCAACAGACACTTTCAACTGGTTGGATTACCGAAATATTGTTCCATTCCCAACCTTTTGATGTTACCATACTCTCTCTATGTTAATTAACAACGGGCTTTCCAAGAGTCCATTCTGTAGAGTAGAGAGAGAAAAGGGGGAAAGGTATTTATGGGGGTCATAAACCTCCCCAACAGGGCCACGTCATGACACTGGAGAGAGAGAAACCAATTATTGAGATTCACAAGAGGAAGATTTATGGCACCCTCTCTCTCAGGTGATGTATTTCATTATATTATGGCACCCTCTCTCTCAGGTGATGTATTTCATTATATTATGGCACCCTCTCTCTCAGGTGATGTATTTCATTATATTATGGCACCCTCTCTCTCAGGTGATGTATTTCATTATATTATGGCACCCTCTCTCTCAGGTGATGTATTTCATTATATTATGGCACCCTCTCTCAGGTGATGTATTTCATTATATTATGGCACCCTCTCTCAGGTGATGTATTTCATTATATTATGGCACCCTCTCTCTCAGGTGATGTATTTCATTATATTATGGCACCCTCTCTCTCAGGTGATGTATTTCATTATATTATGGCACCCTCTCTCTCAGGTGATGTATTTCATTATATTATGGCACCCTCTCTCTCAGGCAGTGGTGACCCGTCATTTTGAGCCTCACATTTTTTGGGGGCATAAATACATGTCACATATCAGTGCAAACAACGTCAACATATATATAATTGAGTTGATAATGCCACATACATACAGTACATGGTCTCTTTTTTGTTTTCTTGAGTAAGGCAGCTACAAAATGCAGGTTAAATGAAGTCAAATCACATTATATCTACAGTAGCTTTGATTGGACTGATCATGTTAACATCACACTTTCAAAATCTTAGCTAGTAGCCATCATCATGAATCAAGTCAACAATCTACTGGCAAATCATTTTTAATCCTTGTCATATGAAGAGAAATAATGAAGAGAAAGTATAGATTAGACGTATCGGTGCTGAGCAGCCATTGGACATAAACATTACACAACAAGTTGGAAATTGAATTTTCAACAATGAGTGGTTTGGAAGGAATCAGTGGCTAACTGCAAGCATTGCATAGCAATCATTAGCCTAACATTCAGTGGAGTGGCTGTGTGGTCCCAAGTCTAATATTAAGGGTTCTTTTCCTAGTTTAAAATTATAAACATTCAACATTGGCCATGTAAGGGGCCTAATGGGTTGCGCAGTGGTCTAAGGCACTGCATCACAGTGCTAGCTGTGCCGCCAGAGACTCTCGGTTTAAGCCCAGGCTCCTAGAGTTGTTAGGAAGGGTTTGGCTGGTATGGATATCCTTGTCTCATTGCACACTAGTGACTCCTGTGGGGGCCGGGCACAGCGCACGCTTGGCCAGGTCGCCAGGTGCACAGTGTCTCCCCCAACACATTGGTAAGGCAAGCTTTTGGGTTGGATGCGCGCTGTGTTAAGAAGCTTGGTTGGGTTGTGTTTTGCAGGACGCATGGCTTTTGAGCTTCGTCTCTCCCGAGCCTATAGTTGTAGCGATGAGACAAGATAGTAACTACTAACAATTGGATACCATGAAATTGGGGAGAAAAAGGGGGTAAAAAAAATTGCTGCGTTTAGCAGTGGTATAGTGCAATTAATGTATTGTTCTGTGTAGTGGCTCTGCTGTCATGTATTCCACAATGTTTTATTTCCCCCTCCAAGATTTCCATGATAAAATCGCCACTGCTCTCATGTAATGGATTTGATTCTATTATGGCACCCTCTCTCTCAGGTGAATCCATCTCTTGCAGATGGCCCCCCCCAAAAAAAAAACAATGCTTATTTCCAAGATCTGTGTGCATGGGCCTTGAAAAATGTGCATTATGAATTTTGGGGGGGCAAGAGTTGTATTCAAGTGAACATACATCTCAACACAAGTAGCCTTAGACTGGAGGATGAAGGGAGCCTGTATACAGAAACCTGGGATGCTCCTACTTCTGTTTTTTTTTTAAATAACTAGGCAAGTCAATTGTGCGCCACCCTACGGGACTCCCAATCACAGCCGGTTGTGATTGAGCATGGAATCGAAACAGGGTCTGTAGTGACGCCTCTCAACACCGAGGCGCAGTGCATTAGACCGCTGCGCCACTCGGGAGCCCAACGCTATGTATGTCATGTGGCTTTGGGTTCATTAAAATGCAACGTATATCTGCGACACGAAGACAGCGGATTGCCTTACTCGATCTCCGTCTCTCCTCTTGAAACAAAACGCTCGAAATACTGATTTGTAGAATGCAGACTTCAGCACCTTGGAGAGTTCCAAGAGCCTCGCGCCTTCGAGCGTTTGACTTCACGAGTCCTTCGCAATTATACAGGGCGATTCAAAAAGACACACACAGTAGCCTATAGTGCGCAATAATGGCAAAATAGACACCAACATTTGTTTTTTGTTTATGTATAATTTGTACATTAAAGATCCAGTAATGAACAGTAGATGGCAAAGCGTGTTGGATGTGAAAACAGACACATAGTGGCTTGATAACACACATATTCAAATTGTCGGAACTTAAAAAAACGTAGGCCGTGTGTATGTGTCTGTGTGTGTGTGAGGGAGGGAGAACGAGAGAGAGACTGAACGGAGCGAAAAGAGAGAGAGCGATTCAGGGTTGTCATTGAGAATAGAATTTGACGGGGCACATAGCCTGTAGATGGCAGGAGTGGCCTTCTACACTGCTACTTAGTCCTGGAAATAACTCAACTTTAGAGTTGAAAATGGAATTTGAATCCGGGCAGATGCAATGTATCTTCTGATTCAAATGCGGTAGAATTATGCAGCTGGTTTACATCGGAATGGTGTCACCAGTATTTGAGAGAATGGCTTATGCCAGGGTAATTTCACGAAATTACGATTAAATAACTGCAATTAGTTACATAGGTTACATCGATTCTTCCATTACAATTCAACAACGAATGCCACCATTGCAATGGAAAGGAGATATTTTCTTGAATCATCATTCCTTTACCAAACAGAACTCACTTATTATTAAGTTCGGTGTCATTTTCGCATGAAAAGTGTTGTCAAAAAGTACGTCTACATGGCAACAACAACTATACATTCGATTTAGGATTTTGTGAAAGAAAATAAAAATTATTGGTTAAAGATTAGCCTATCATAGCCTAGACTCGGCACTGAGAAGATTTGATATATGTATTTACACTGAACACAAATATAAAGGTAACATGCAACCATTTTAAAGATTTTTCTGCATTACAGTCCTTCTGTAGCTCAGTTGGTAGAGCATGGCGCTTGTAACGCCAGGGTAGTGGGTTCGATTCCCGGGATCACCCATACGTGGAATGTATGCACACATGACTGTAAGTCGCTTTGGATAAAAGCGTCTGCTAAATGGCATATATTATTATTATTATTATTATTATATAAGGAAATCAGTCAATTTAAATAAATTCATATGGCCCTAATCTATGGATTTCACAGGGCCACTGCAATAGGTGGGCCTGGGAGGACATAGGCCCACCCACTTGGGAGCCAGGCCAGGCCAAGCCAATCAGAATGAGTTTTCCTCTACAAAAGGGCGTTATTACAGACAGAAATACTCCACAGCATCTTTTCTTGTTCCCAGCACAAGGTGCACCTGTGTAATGATCATGCTGTTTAATCAGTTTCTTGATATGCCACATGTCAGGTGTATGGATTATATTGACAAAGGAGAAATGCTCACTAACAGGGACATAAACAAAGTTGCGCACAACATTTGAGATAAATAATGTTTTTGCGCAGTATGGAGAATGTCAGGGATCTTTTATTTCTGCTCGTGAAACATGGGACCAGCATTTTACATGTTGCGTTTCTATTTTCGTTTCCGTGGGAATGCACTTGACTATTGTGGTTAATGATTGTTTTTATTTGATGGCTATGTCACTGTCTCTGCTCATGTGGTGAGATATTTTGACAGAAAACACTAGATATAAAAAAAACTTCAGTTTAAACAACCTACCAGCTCGCAAGGAATCGAGCTGAGAGTTTTGCCCCTGTTGGTGAGATGGTTGAGTCCTCGTCAAGGTTGCTGTGGCATCCCAGCAACGCCGTTCACTTCGATCTGTGACCGCGCACCAGCCACCACGGAAGACACACTGCTACCGGCTCAGAAACGGAGGAGATTGAGAAGAGAATAACATGATAACAGATGACATAGAGGGATATCGAATCAGGTCGATGGACTTCTTAAAGCTTTTCAAGAGAGGATGTATTAGATGCGGTCCAGAGGACTTTTTCCAAGCTAAAAAAATGAGGATTAAAACTGGAGTTATATTTTGGAATCTCGTATTTTTTACGATGGTCACGTGTGCGCGAGGTAAGGAACAATCCTTTGATGTCTTATGCAGTAATTATGTCTTAATACTTTAAAAACATTTTTTTCTGGAGGGTGGTGTCTTCTTGTACGGGAAGATTCGGCTGTGCAGTAAAAAGGCATAAAAATAGGCTAGAGCTAAGGGGACGCATTTACTTGCCAGGCTTCCCGTTCAATGCAGGCATTGAGCGAGAGCTCAATAAATATTCTTGCCGTATGCTCAAGCGAATACGTGAGTTGCCTATGCCTATTAACCGGTGTATTGTTTAGGGGAGATTACGCATATGCATCTATATGCATCTTTTCTCGGTTACCGTAGAACCATTTCAAACTCGTCATCCACCTATTTTATTAAAAATAGGATTTCTGTAAATCGTTATACTGAAACTATATTTGTTTTAAAAAATGAGAATGGTAAATGATGGAAGGTGCAAGCGCCTCTGTTTAAAAAAACGTGTGTTAGGCGCGTTAGTTACAATGTTGGAGACAGAGAAGGTTAGACATATTCCTCATCTATCTGATTACCTCGGGTTTGAGGGAGAGAATATATATAGCCCAAAGGGACATCTAGGGATGGAAATTGGCATCTATTTAATCTACAATACTATTCCTCATCCACAAAGGTTACATCATTGTGGGCGAGTGTTACGCCTACAACACCAAACAAAACGACGTCTTGATTTAAAACCTCACAACACCCTTTTTGATAGACCTTTACCGAAACGGATAGACAAGCCTTCCCTCAGCCAATAGACTGTAGGTTTTGGTGGGCTGGGATTTAACTGTTGCGCGTTCCACATTGACAAACACTGGTTGAATCAACGTTGTTTTCACGTCATTTCAAAGAAATTAGGTGGAACCAACGTGGAATGGAAGTTAAATTGACGTCTGTGCCCAGTGGGTCGGCACCAAACACAGCACGCAGATACATCATTAATTGGCAAACCATTGGATTGATTATTTGAAGCCCATTGTAATCTTCAGGGTTTCTTATAGTACAATGTTGAAAACGGTTTTAGGGCTCTATTATTTGGGAAGGTTTTATGTCTCGAATGAAGCTGAGGCAATACATTGCACCTGAGACAATATATTGATGAATCAAGATCTTAGAAGTGATTTGGACAATACTGTGTTTGCTGCATGTGTTGGTATAAGCAGTATTGGTTACAGTGATTTAGAGGGGACCCTGAACATGATACTTAGGGGGGTAGCCCCATTTTTTTAGATTTAGCCAATTTGGACATTGCAGCCGGCCAATCTAGCAGAAACCACAAAAGTGTCTCAATGGCAAAATGTGTATATTGCATCAAAATCTAGCCTTAATGGGGCCCTATGCAATATTTGGTTGCAACTCTACACATTTTGCCATTGGGTGGAGAGACATTTTTGCAGATATAAATCATATTTCCTGAAATCCAAGCAGGTTGATACTTATTATTATGAATCTTGCCTTGTAGGCAGAACTGAGCGGTTTCTGCCAGCTGCAAAGTCCAAATTGGCTAAATCTTAATAATTTATGAACACCAAAAATATATTTTTTGTCTAAATTTAAGGTCAGAGTTAGGCATTAGGATTGGCAGTGTGGTTAAGGTTTAAAATGATATTTTATTACTTTGTAGCTGTGCCAGTTAGTGACCAGTCTGCAGAGCTACCTTTAGGGCAAGATTCATGACAAGAAATGCCAGCGTGAAATTCTACACATTTTGCCATTAATTATGCCATTGATATTTAAGTGAGAGTGGCTAATAAAATCAGTGGGGGCCCCCTGGAGGTCTGGGCCCCTGGGCACGTAACCGTCATGCCTTGTCAGTAACTCAGTATTCTACTATTCTCAAAAGCATGTTGAGACACCGACTGAGTTAAAAATAAAAGAATACTAATACTTGGGGTGAAGGGCCGCCTGGAGCCGGCCCTGGGGTAGCCTACATCTGCTGTCGACCTCTGCATGTCAACATTACCTGACGCAATTCAATTTGCATAGCCTATACCACTTTCTTGATCTAATGCTATTGACACCTGATGCCCATCCCTCGTAGGCACACAACGGCAGTCATATAGGCTGTATGGTCGTCTCGTCATCATCTCTTTTCAGATCAGTAAGACATTTTCTCTGTTGATACCCACTCAGTGGACTTTGCTTGATGTCTGATTAATATGCTACTGCGCACTTTGCACCCTGGTCACCCCAAGGCCTCTGTAAACAGCATTCATTATGACAGTTCAGAAAAGAAATGAACTGCCAGTCCCTAACACATCTCCAGAGGACAACGCCGTTACCCTAACACATCTCCAGAGGACAACGCCGTTACCCTGACACATCTCCAGAGGACAACATCGTTACCCTAACACATCTCCAGAGGACAACGCCGTTACCCTAACACATCTCCAGAGGACAACGCCGTTACCCTAACACATCTCCAGAGGACAACATCGTTACCCTAACACATCTCCAGAGGACAACATCGTTACCCTAACACATCTCCAGAGGACAACATTGTTACCCTAACACATCTCCAGAGGACAACATCGTTACCCTGACACATCTCCAGAGGACAACGCCGTTACCCTGACACATCTTCAGAGGACAACATCGTTACCCTGACACATCTCAGAGGACAACGCCGTTACCCTGACACATCTCAGAGGACAACATCGTTACCCTGACACATCTCCAGAGGACAACGCCGTTACCCTAACACATCTCCAGAGGACAACGCCGTTACCCTACTGACACATCTCCAGAGGACAACGCCGTTACCCTGACACATCTTCAGAGGACAACGCCGTTACCCTGACACATCTCCAGAGGACAACGCCGTTACCCTGACACATCTCCAGAGGACAACGCCGTTACCCTGACACATCTCCAGAGGACAACGCCGTTACCCTAACACATCTCCAGAGGACAACGCCGTTACCCTAACACATCTCCAGAGGACAACGCCGTTACCCTAACACATCTCCAGAGGACAACATCGTTACCCTGACACATTTACATTTACATTTAGGTCACCCTAACACATCTCCAGAGGACAACATCGTTACCTAACACATCTCCAGAGGACAACATCGTTACCCTAACACATCTCCAGAGGACAACATCGTTACCCTAACACATCTCCAGAGGACAACATCGTTACCCTAACACATCTCCAGAGGACAACATCGTTACCCTAACACATCTCCAGAGGACAACATCGTTACCCTAACACATCTCCAGAGGACAACATCGTTACCTAACACATCTCCAGAGGACAACATCGTTACCCTGACACATCTCCAGAGGACAACATCGTTACCCTGACACATCTCCAGAGGACAACATCGTTACCCTAACACATCTCCAGAGGACAACATCGTTACCCTAACACATCTCCAGAGGACAACATCTTTCCATCACATCTCCAGAGGACAACGCCGGTGGCAGTGTGAGGAGATCCCTGACACATCTCCAGAGGACACGCCGTCTCCCTATCAACATCTCCAGAGGACAACGCCATTGAATAATTATCAGAGGAAAAATGTACCCTGACACATCTCCAGAGGACAACATCGTTACCCTGACACATCTCCAGAGGACAAATCGTTACCCTGACACATCTCCAGAGGACAACGCCGTTACCCTGACACATCTCCAGAGGACAACGCCGTTACCCTGACACTTCTCCAGAGGACAACGCCGTTACCCTGACACTTCTCCAGAGGAGAACACCTGTTTACCCTGAGGTGCTGGCTCCAGAGGACAACACCTGTTTACCCTGAGGTGCTGGCTCCAGAGGAGAACACCTGTTTACCCTGACACTTCTCCAGAGGACAACCTGTTTATTGACACTTCTCCAGAGGACAACACCTGTTTATTGACACTTCTCCAGAGGACAACACCTGTTTACCCTGAGGTGCTTCTCCAGAGGACAACACCTGTTTATAACAGGTCTCCAGAGGACAAACACCTGACACATTTACATTTACATTTAAGTCATTTAGAACACCTGTTTATCCAGACACATCTCCAGAGGACAACATCTGTTTATAACACATGCTGGCCAGAGGACAACGCTGTTTATAACACATCTGGCCAGAGGACAACACACCTGACACATTTACATTTACATTTAAGTCATTTAGCAGACGCTCTTATCCAGACACTCTCCAGAGGACAACACCTGTTACCCTAACACATCTGGCCAGAGGAGAACACCTGTTTATGACACATCTCCAGAGGACAACATCTGTTTATAACACATCTCCAGAGGAGAACACCTGTTTATAACACATCTGGCCAGAGGAGAACATGAAACGTTACCCTGACACATCTCCAGAGGACAGATGCTTACCCTAACAATCTCCAGAGGACAACGCCGTTCAACAGACTAACACATCTTCATCAGAGGACAACGGGTTTACCCTAACACATGTCAGAGGACAACACTGAGCTATTCACCTCTCCAGAGGAGAACATTGTTACACTGACACATCTCCAGAGGAGAACATGGTTACCCTAACACATCTCCAGAGGACAACATGGCCCTAACACATCTCCAGAGGAGAACATCGTTACCCTGATACATCTCCAGAGGACAACATCGTTACCGCTAGACAGTGAGGATATTTGGTGAAAAACGTAAGTTTAGGCAACTCTTTCCATCCTTGGTGCTATGGCTGGACAATAAAGTGATGCACGGTGGCAGTGTGAGGAGATCTGGACGATAATGAATGCTTTCCAACAGCACACCCCTGCCCTCTCCCTATCAACACTGGATGATTTTGAAACTCGCATTGAATAATTATCAAGGAAAAATGTATTGTGTTGGTTCAGTTCCTATGAAGACAGTCAGAGGTAATTTGTGTGTTTATTTCTTTGTCCAAACCAAATCCCTTGTGTCTGACTGCTCTGCCATGCAAAAAAAAAAATTTGAGGTGAAGAAAAAGCACACCTGTTAGGCAGGTGCTGGCTAGTCCCCAGTAGAACACCTGTTTAGGAGAGGTGCTGGCAGTGGAGTAGAACACCTGTTTGGAGAGGTGCTGGCTAGTGGAGTAGAACACCTGTTTGTGGAGAGGTGCTGGCTGGCGGAGTAGAACACCTGTTTAGGAGAGGTGCTGGCTGGCGTGGAGTAGAACACCTGTTTAGGAGAGGTGCTGGCTAGCGTCTGAGTAGAACACCTGTTTATTAGAGGTGCTGGCTAGCGGAGTAGAACACCTGTTTATTAGAGGTGCTGGCTAGCGGATTGTAAACACCTGTTTATTAGAGGTGCTGGCTAGTGGAGTAGAACACCTGTTTATTAGAGGTGCTGGCTACAGTGAGAACACCTGTTTATTAGAGGTGCTGGCTAGCGGAGTAGAACACCTGTTTATTAGAGGTGCTGGAAGTGGAGTAGTACACCTGTTTATTAGAGGTGCTGGCTTCACAGTAGAACACCTGTTTATTAGAGGTGCTGGCTAGTGGAGTAAAACACCTGTTTATTAGAGGTGCTGGCTAGTGAGTAGAACACCTGTTTATTAGAGGTGCTGGCTAGTGAGTAGAACACTTGAAACAGAAAAGGAGACCCTCACACTCTAGGAGCTCAGATGCTATAATGTAATAACCTGATAACCAACGTTTCAACAGACAAACTGTCTTCATCAAGGTATAAGGGTTTACCTTTGAATTTATGTCATTATATCACTACTGAGCTATTCACCCAGCCGTGCCCAGCCAGAACCCATTGTCCCACAGTGTTATTATCTGTGTCTATTAGCATGGTTGGACTCACACAGGCTGGCTAATAGACAAGACATGGCCATATTCAATATTTAGTATATTATGAGGTCACCAGGTGGAACCTAGAAGGATTGATTAATAAAACAGAGCAGGATTATGCCTGTGATTAGTACTTCACACACACCAGACACACAAATCACACACACACACAAACACACACACTCACTCACTCACCTACTCATCACTCACTCACTCACTCAAATCACT
The DNA here is from genome assembly GCF_021184085.1 of Oncorhynchus gorbuscha. Lineage (NCBI taxonomy): Eukaryota > Metazoa > Chordata > Actinopteri > Salmoniformes > Salmonidae > Oncorhynchus > Oncorhynchus gorbuscha. The sequence goes on along the minus strand of NC_060196.1, from coordinate 55,408,344 downwards.
TCATATCACTCATGTTTCACAATCACTGTCATCACTCACCACTCACTCACCACTCACTAGGTTTCACTCATCACTCACTCACTCACTCACCCTGTCCATGTAATCCTCACTCGTTATGATTTCACTCACTCACTGTTCCCACTCACTCACTCACTCACTCACTCACTCACTTTGTCACTCACTCACTCACCACTCACTGATTGACTCAGACTGCACTAACCTGGTGTCCATTTGGGAGGGCATTACTTTGCACTAGTCACTCATGAATCATCGTTGATCACTCTCTTTATTTCTTTGTAAAACATCCCATTGTGCTGACTGCTCTCCCTGCACATAAAAGAGCCCAGTTTGTTGTCATGGCGCAGGCAGGTGCAGAGTGCAGTGTTACATCCCCAGTCTGCATTCACTTAGATATCCCACAGTGTTGTGACATTGGAAAGGGGAAACGTGTGTGTGTGTACACGTTTTCGTGTGTGTGTGTGTACGTTTGTCCGTGTGTTTGTGTGTGTGTACGTTTGTCCGTGTGTGTGTGTTGTGTCCGTGTGTTTTGTGTGTATACGTTTGTCGTGTGTGTGTACGTTTGTCCGTGTGTGTGTACGTTTGTCCGTGTGTTTGTTGTGTGTACATTGTCTGTGTGTTTATACGTGTGTCTAGTGTGTCTGTGCGTGTGTGTGTGTGTCTGTTAGCCCCAACGTGTGTAGGTGGTTTAGGAGTGCACTAGGAGCGTATACCAGTATTTTAGCATGCCTGCAGAATAGCCTATTGTAAACATGGTGTATCAACTGATTAATGGATGGTACATTGCACAGTGAGCCTCAAGAGATGTTGCACAATCACAGTGAGGAAGATTGCTTCACAGTGAGGAAGATTGCTTCACAGTGAGGAAGATTGCTTCACAGTGAGGAAGATTGCTTCACAGTGTGGAAGATTGCTTCACAGTGTGGAAGATTGCTTCACAGTGTGGAAGATTGCTTCACAGTGTGGAAGATTGCTTCACAGTGTGGAAGATTGCTTCACAGTGAGGATTCTTTGCTTCACAGTGAGGACGATTGCTTAGACAGTGTGGACGATTGCTTTCACAGTGAGGAAGATTGCTTCCCAGTGTGGAGGATTGCTTCACAGTGTGGAAGATTGCTTCACAGTGTGGAAGATTGCTTCACAGTAATGACCATTTTCTTTTTAGCTGTTCATCTTGATATTATGGACAAAAATAAGTACCTAATGCTGTATCGTATTTCAAGGGACCAGATATATGGATTTCAAATCTTGTAGCAGGACACAAAACGCCACTTAATTATGAACTCACCTATTATTAAGTAATACTTTTGACAGGGAAGAGAGCCAAATCAATACTTTGTATATTACTGGATGTTTGCTACAATGGTATCTGTCTGTAGAATTAGAGCAGGACCTTTATTCATAAAGCCTCTCCAAGTAGGTTTACTGATCTAGGATCAGGTCTTACCATGTCCATGTAATCCTATTCTTTATGATTTAAAAAGGAATAGTGTTCCCAGGACAGGACTTTCTACATTCTGTAGAAGCTTTTGAATACAGGCCCTGATTGACCATGAAAAGAGACTGCAGATTACTAACCTGGTGTCCATTTGGGAGGGCATTACTTTGCACTTTAGTCAACATGAATCATCGTTGATCATTCGGTCAATGTCTCTTTGGGAAATCAGTCTTCTGCTTTTGACATTGTCCCCTTGAGGCAGTGATTTATACAGGTTGTCTAGTGGACGGATCTTTAGTTACAATGTAACCATCTCAACAAATGATTATCTGAAAACGCAAGGTTATTGTGGATTTTTTTATCAAGTCTGATTCTTTACATTCTCGATTCTATGGACTAGCTAGTGTATTTCTAGGATTCTTTATACAAGACTTTGAGTTCTCTAGGATTCTTTATACATTCTCTAGGATTCTTTATACATTCTCTAGGATTCTTTAGACATTCTCTAGGATTCTTTAGACATTCTCTAGGATTCTTTAGACATTCTCTAGGATTCTTTAGACATTCTCTAGGATTCTTTATACATTCTCTAGGATTCTTTATACATTCTCTAGGATTCTTTATACATTCTCTAGGATTCTTTATACATTCTCTAGGATTCTTTATACATTCTCTAGGATTCTTTATACATTCTCTAGGATTCTTTATACATTCTCTAGGATTCTTTATACATTCTCTAGGATTCTTTATACATTCTCTAGGATTCTTTATACATTCTCTAGGATTCTTTATACATTCTCTAGGATTCTTTATACATTCTCTAGGATTCTTTATACATTCTCTAGGATTCTTTATACATTCTCTAGGATTCTTTATACATTCTCTAGGATTCTTTATACATTCTCTAGGATTCTTTATACATTCTCTAGGATTCTTTATACATTCTCTAGGATTCTTTATACATTCTCTAGGATTCTTTATACATTCTCTAGGATTCTTTATACATTCTCTAGGATTCTTTATACATTCTCTAGGATTCTTTATACATTCTCTAGGATTCTTTATACATTCTCTAGGATTCTTTATACATTCTCTAGGATTCTTTATACATTCTCTAGGATTCTTTATACATTCTCTAGGATTCTTTATACATTCTCTAGGACTCTTTATACATTCTCTAGGACTCTTTGTACTTTCTCTAGGACTCTTTGTACTTTCTCCAGGACTCTTTATGGATTTCTCTAGAGTTCACCATCTCAGAGCTTTTGTATGATGAGTCATCTAATGACTAACCATACAGTGCAACCAGGATATTATGTAATGTGAGTGGACATCCACAGTGGAGTTATACCAGCAACACTGATCTGAAGGGACTACATGTGGTCAGTTTGGTAGATTGTAAGACACCAGTGAACTCTTTCTTTGTCGTGGGCTGACCTCACTCATACTGTAGGGAGGTGTTGTGTGGAGAGTTTGCCAGTTGATGTTGGAGACTGTTTGGTCATACCTCTCTAAACGACTCGGGCACAAACCTATAACACTGTCTCTCTGGTCTAGACGTCTGACTGTCTTCATGAGAATCTTGCCCAGGCTGGTGGAGGGCTTTTCCTCAACCCTACAGTTATTCAGAGCATATAATGAATTCACATTTCACATTGTTTTGTTCAATGAACATCTGCTGAAATTGTAGCTTCAAATCACATCTGCACTTTCCGTTCTCCCTTTTGGTCATGTAGGTCATTAAAGCTAATATGGGCACTGTGACTATGTTCATTATACATTTCATGTAAATGTATACTGACCATGTTAATTATACTGACCATGTTAATTATACTGACCATGTTAATTATACTGACCATGTTAATTATACGGACCATGTTAATTATACGGACCATGTTAATCATAGTGACCATGTTAATTATACGGACCATGTTAATCATAGTGACCATGTTAATTATACGGACCATGTTAATCATACTGACCATGTTAATTATCAGACTATAGACACATTAGGAACTTTCCTATTGTATTTACCCCTACAGTAAATGTCTTGTCTTTTTATTACAGTCAGTTGGTTTTCCAATTAGGGACCCATTAACTAACTGTGGTATCATCAAGTCCCTTCATGCTGTTTATGTTGTTGATAAATGACTTCCAGGATGATGTATGGAGGGTTGCTGTGGGTCTGTGTGCTTTCTAAAATGCCAGTCCTACTCAATTTACAGTCCGGTGCTTGTTCTTTGGCTCTGGTCCTCTGAACCACTGCCCTTGGTTCCTCCTTGTGACTTTCTTTCATAAAGAGGGTAATGCTCTTTATAGGTCCAGTAGCATCTGATGCCAGGGTACTTCAAGGAGAGAGCAATGGTCTGTGTGTGAGAGAGAGAGATGCTTCATCATCACCCATCAGAGCCTGCCAATGAACGCAGACAACCGAGAGGGCGGAAAGGGTACAGAGTTGACCTCTTGCCTGGGAGGGGGACATTTCCATCATGGGGTTTGGTCCTGACTTTGCCTCTGTAATTATTGGGAGAAAAACAAACGTTGAGTGCAGTTGTTGGGTGATGTATTTCCTCATTCATTGTCTTCACATGGAGCCTCTTGTTCTCTACCGCTGTGCCTGCTGTCAGCCTCATTTGAGCAGAAGCTCATGTCAAGGGTATCTGTGCACTCTCAAATCACACCTGTCTCACACGCGGGTGTTCGGAGGACCCAGTTACAGGCAGAGCTTGTTTCCCTTTTTGTCTTTGATATTTCTTTGTTTCTTTTATAAGGAAATATATATATAGCATGGAACCTGTCTGTAACACTAGCACTGAATAAAGGTGTAGCATAACAGCTCAAATCTCTACTCTCCTTCTCGGGCTCCACTCTCCTTTTCAATCTCTACTCTCCTTTTCAATCTCTACTCTCCTTTTCAATCTCTACTCTCCTTTTTAATCTCTACTCTCCTCTTCAATCTCTACTCTCCTCTTCAATCTCTACTCTCCTCTTCAATCTCTACTCTCCTCTTCAATCTCTACTCTCCTCTTCAATCTCTACTCTCCTCTTCAATCTCTACTCTCCTCTTCAATCTCTACTCTCCTCTTCAATCTCTACTCTCCTCTTCAATCTCTACTCTCCTCTTCAATCTCTACTCTCCTCTTCAATCTCTACTCTCCTCTTCAATCTCTACTCTCCTCTTCAATCTCTACTCTCCTCTTCAATCTCTACTCTCCTCTTCAATCTCTGCTCCCCTTGTAGATGTCTAGCAGGATACAGTCAATCTCTATGCTATCTGCCCCCGTGCATTGACTAATAAACTCATCTAATTTAATCTACTCTCCTTTCCATACGATTGTTACTGTTTCTGCTGATAAGTTTAAAAAATCTTAGGATCCCTACAAAGGCGCCTGTTTCTTCATGAGCCTCAGCTGGACTGTGCTCTTCAATGGCCTTTGACCTACGGTGTCTCCTCTTCAGTGAGCACAGCTGCCGGCTCCATGGTCATCTCTGAACCTCCGTTTTCAACCTCTGTGTCATTCTTTAGAATGCTAAATTACTTTCTCGACAGGGTTTTTTTGCTTGCTTTTGTACCAGTATAGAGGAAAGAGAGGGATGGAGTCTGATCTCCTTTTACTGTAATACACAGACTGGGAGGGTGGAAAAATTCTGGTAACATTCTAACTATGACTTCTGGTACTCCTGAGGATTTTGGGAGTAGAGCAGTAGAGGGCTGAACTCAGAAAGTGACAGTAATTGAGATGGGATTAGTAGTGGCTGCAATCAGGAAGTGACATGAGATGGAAGAAGTAAGTGAAATCAGGAAGTGACAGTAATTGAGATGGTAGTATTAGGGGCTGAAATCAGGAAGTGACAGTTTTGAGATAAGTTTAGGGGCTGAAATCAGGAAGTGACAGTAATTGAGATGGTAGTTTAGGGGGCTGAAATCAGGAAGTGACAGTCTGAGATGGAAGAAGTAGGGAGTGGCCTTTGACCAGTGTGAGATGGTAGTCTCCTAGGGGCTGAAATGAGCACAGCTGACAGTCCATTGAGATGGTAGTATTGGGGGCTGAAATCAGGAACCTCTGTGTCATTATTTGAGATGGTAATTAGGGGGCTGAAATCAGGAAGTGTTAATTGAGATGGTTTTGGGGCTGAAATCAGGAAGTGACAGTATTTGAGATGGGATGGGGCTGATATCAGGAAGTGACAGTAATTTAGATGGTAGTACTGGGGGGCTGATATCAGGAAGTGACAGTAATTTAGATGGTAGTATTAGGGGCTGATATCAGGAAGTGACAGTAATCTGAGATGGTAGATTAGGGGCTGATATCAGGAAGTGACAGTAATTTAGATGGTAGTATTAGGGGGCTGAAATCAGGAAGTGACAGTAATTGAGATGGTATTTAGGGGCTGAAATCAGGAAGTGACAGTAATTGAGATGGGTAGTAGGGGGCTGAAATCAGGAAGTGACAGTAATTGAGATGGTAGTATTAGGGGCTGATATCAGGAAGTGACAGTAATTTAGATGGTAGTATTAGGAGGCTGAAATCAGGAAGTGACAGTAATTGAGATGGAAGCAGTAGGGGAGTGAAATCAGGAAGTGACAGTATTTGAGATGGTAGTATTATGGGGGCTGAAATCAGGAAGTGACAGTATTTGAGATGGTAGTATTAGGGGCTGAAATCAGGAAGTGACAGTATTTGAGATGGTAGTATTAGGGGGCTGAAATCAGGAAGTGACAGTATTTGAGATGGTAGTATTAGGGGCTGAAATCAGGAAGTGACAGTAATTGAGATGGTAGTATTAGGGGGCTGAAATCAGGAAGTGACAGTATTTGAGATGGAAGATTAGGGGGCTGAAATCAGGAAGTGACAGTAATTGAGATGGTAGTATTAGGGGGCTGAAATCAGGAAGTGACAGTAATTGAGATGGAAGAAGTAGGGGAGTGAAATCAGGAAGTGACAGTAATTGAGATGGTAGTATTAGGGGGCTGAAATCAGGAAGTGACAGTAATTGAGATGGTAGTATTAGGGGGCTGAAATCAGGAAGTGACAGTAATTGAGATGGTAGTATTAGGGGGCTGAAATCAGGAAGTGACAGTAATTGAGATGGTAGTATTAGGGGCTGAAATCAGGAAGTGACAGTAATTGAGATGGTAGTATTGGGGGCTGAAATCAGGAAGTGACAGTAATTGAGATGGAAGCAGTATGGGGCTGAAATCAGGAAGTGACAGTATTTGAGATGGGAGCAGTATGGGGCTGAAATCAGGAAGTGACAGTATTTGAGATGGGAGTAGTATGGGGCTGAAATCAGGAAGTGACAGTATTTGAGATGGTAGTAGTATGGTGCTGAAATCAGGAAGTGACAGTATTTGAGATGGGAGCAGTATGGTGCTGAAATCAGGAAGTGACAGTATTTGAGATGGGAGCAGTATGGTGCTGAAATCAGGAAGCGACAGTATTTGGGATGGGAGCAGTATGGGGCTGAAATCAGGAAGTGACAGAAATTGAGAAGGAAGCAGTAGGGGGCTGAAATGTTAAATAAGGTCCTTGTTTCCCCTCCAGCAATCCACTGTGGCTCTGGGCCACATCGGTGACAACAATCAGCTTGACTCCAAAGGGTTTTGCGTACGGAGGAGGCGCCAATAAATGTCAAATCAGCAGGGGATTGGAGGGAGATGGCTGCTTTAGATAAGGTAATAGTCACAGCAGTGGATTGGAGAGTAAACACTCCAATGGACTATGTTAATTCCCCTTAGTGAATGCCAATGTTGTGCTACATAGGAACATTGTCCTACTTGCTCATCTTAATAAACCATTAGCGATCATTACGGCTTTAGTGAATGTGTGTCAGAGAGGGTACAGAGGACAACAGTTTTGAATCTTGCTTTGGTTTGGATGAGATGGAGGTGGGTTGCATATCCCATGCAATTACAGAGAGGCTCTGACATTTTGGGATGTCCCACAGGTTGCCTGAGTGTAATTATCTTGTTTGCTGAGTTGTGTCAGGGACTGAGTTTTCGTGAAAGGGACAAACTTACATTTCGTTTAAGAGCTCACAAGCCCACATTGGATATAGTTTGCTGAATTAACCTTCACAGACATTTGGTATTTTTACGAAATTACCCTGCTATTAATTCCAATAAACAGAAGTGCAATTCTTTTTGTTTCTACCCACGACACAGACGTCAATTAAACGTCTTTTCCGCAGTGGATCAACTTCATTTCATTTAAATTATGTGAGAACAACGTTGATTCCACCAGTGTGTAGCCAGTGGATAAATACCGGGTCTCTTAATCAGCTTTTCATGACTCCTACAGTTTTACAGTGAGGCTAGCTGCTCTCAAAAAGCCCCAGAAGTAAACAGCTATCCACTACAAGGAAAATAATATCCCTTTGTGTAGATACTGTCCTATTCATTCATTCATTCATTCATCAATTAACCATGTATTTGTTTGTTCATTCATTCATCCATACATTAATTCATTAATTCATCAATTCGTTAATTCATTCATCCATCCATGAATTAATCCATTTATCTTTGATTGAATACAGTAAATCCACTCACCTCGATCAAGCCTGGTTACAGTATCAGACAGTGTTAGGGGGGAGAAACCTTCTGAGCATGATGAATACTGAACTCAGTGTTAGGGGGGAGAACCCTTCTGAGCATGATGAATACTGAACTCAGTGTTAGGGGGGAGAACCCTTCTGAGCATGATGAATACTGAACTCAGTGTTAGGGGGGAGAACCCTTCTGAGCATGATGAATACTGAACTCAGTGTTAGGGGGGAGAAACCTTCTGAGCATGATGAATACTGAACTCAGTGTTAGGGGGGAGAAACCTTCTGAGCATGATGAATACTGAACTCAGTGTTAGGGGGGAGAACCCTTCTGAGCATGATGAATACTGAACTCAGTGTTAGGGGGAGAAACCTTCTGAGCATGATGAATACTGAACTCAGTGTTAGGGGGAGAAACCTTCAGTGTGAACTCAGTGGGGAGAACCCTTCTGAGCATGATGAATACTGAACTCTGAGCATGATGAATACTGAACTCAGTGTTAGGGGGAGAACCCTTCGATGAATACTGAACTCATGATGAATACTGAACTCAGTGTTAGGGGGAGAACCCTTCTGAGCATGATGAATACTGAACTCAGTGTTAGGGGGAGAACCCTTCTGAGCATGATGAATACTGAACTCAATGTTAGGGGAGAACCCTTCTGAGCATGATGAATACTGAACTCAGTGTTAGGGGGAGAACCCTTCTGAGCATGATGAATACTGAACTCAGTGTTAGGGGAGAACCCTTCTGAGCATGATGAATACTGAACTCAGTGTTAGGGGGAGAACCCTTCTGAGCATGATGAATACTGATCTCAGTGTTAGGGGGAGAACCCTTCTGAGCATGATGAATACTGAACTCAGTGTTAGGGGAGAACCCTTCTGAGCATGATGTGATTCAGTGTTAGGGGGAGAACCCTTCTCATGATGAGCAGTGTTGATGAATACTGAACTCAGTGTTAGGGGGAGAACCCTTCTGAGCACGATGAATACTGAACTCAGTGTTAGGGGGAGAACCCTTCTGAGCATGATGAATACTGAACTCAGTGTTAGGGGGGAGAACCCTTCTGAGCATGATGAATACTGAACTCAATGTTAGGGGGGAGAAACCTTCTGAGCATGATGAATACTGAACTCAATGTTAGGGGGGAGAAACCTTCTGAGCATGATGAATACTGAGCTCTTTGAACCTAAATGTCATTCCTACAGTATCAGCACACTTAAGTCTGATTCTTGGTGTGTTTTCTTCTGGCCCCCACTACAACCCCGTTCTTTCTTTCTCCCCTTCTCCCACCCCCTCCCCCTCTCTCTTTATACCTCTCTCCCCCTCTCCCCCTCCCCTCTCCCCCCCCTCTCTCCCCTCTTCCCCTCTCCCCCTCTCCCCTCTCTCCCTCTTCCCCTCTCTCCCCCTCTCTCTCTTTTTACCTCTCTCTTCCATATTATAACTTGTAGGAATTATATAGGATTGTATGTCAATTCCGTTACTTGACCTCTGTTTCCTGAAGCAGCTGTCTTCTCCAGGTGTTCTGCATACCTGGACAGTTCCAGTGTGGTCTGGCTGGTATTGATCCGTGTTGCTGGTATAATCACTGTGTCATGCTGCACTGCTTTCGTGTCAGACAACACATGCTTTTTGCACTTCATTAACCCTCATTGGGCCCTGTCAAAATGTCTGCTCCCTTTTCGCCCCCATCTCTCCCAAAGCACAAATGAACTCATTCTCAAAGGGGTGTCCTTTTCTAGTACAGTGTCAGTGTAGCGTAACAGAAGGACATCCATGATCTCAACCAAGTAGCACCATAACAGATATTCTTATTTTCTTCCTGAATTCCCTTTCAAAGCTTAAGTCATGCATTGCTCCATAATGCATTCGCTTTGTAACAGCTAGATAGATATGAAAAATACTGTTGAGTTAGATATGTCCTAATGTTAGACTGTTCCTCCTGTTCAGTTAGATATGTCCTAATGTTAGACTGTTCCTCTGTTCAGTTAGATATGTCCTAATGTTAGACTGTTCCTCTGTTCAGTTAGATATGTCCTGTTCAATGTTAGACTGTTCCTCCTGTTCAGTTAGATATGTCCTAATGTTAGACTGTTCCTCCTGTTCAGTTAGATATGTCCTTATGTTAGACTGTTCCTCCTGTTCAGTTAGATATGTCCCAATGTTAGACTGTTCCTCTGTTCAGTTAGATATGTCCTAATGTTAGACTGTTCCTCCTCTGTTCTGTTGTTCAGTTAGATATGTCCTAATGTTAGACTGTTCCTCCTAGACTGTTCCTCTGTTCAGTTAGATATGTCCCAATGTTAGACTGTTCTCCTGTTCAGTTAGATATGTCCTTATGTTAGACTGTTCCTCTGTTCAGTTAGATATGTCCAATGTTAGACTGTTCCTCTGTTCAGTTAGATATGTCCTAATGTTAAACTGTTCCTCCTGTTCAGTTAGATATGTCCTAATGTTAGACTGTTCCTCCTGTTCTGTTCAGTTAGACTGTTCCTCTGTTCAGTTAGATATGTCCTAATGTTAGACTGTTCCTCTGTTCAGTTAGATACTCCATGTTAGACTGTTCCTCCTGTTAGACTGTTCTCCTGTTCAGTTAGATATGTCCTAATGTTAGACTGTTCCTCCTGTTCAGTTAGATATGTCCTAATGTTAGACTGTTCCTCCTGTTCAGTTAGATATGTCCTAATGTTAGACTGTTCCTCCTGTTCAGTTAGATATGTCCTAATGTTAGACTGTTCCTCCTGTTCCTCCTGTTCAGTTAGATACTGTATGTCCTAATGTTAGACTGTTCCTCTGTTCAGTTAGATATGTCCTAATGTTAGACTGTTCCTCCTGTTCAGTTAGTTAGACTGTTCCTCCTGTTCCTGTATGTCCTAATGTTAGACTGTTCCTCCTGTTCAGTTAGATACTGTATGTCCTCATGTTGTTCCTCTGTTCTCCTAATGTTAGACTGTTCCTCCTGTTCAGTTAGATACTGTCCTATGTCCTCATGTTAGACTGTTCCTCTGTTCAGTTAGATATGTCCTAATGTTAGACTGTTCCTCCTGTTCAGTTAGATACTGTATGTCCTCATGTTAGACTGTTCCTCTGTTCAGTTATGTCCTAATGTTAGACTGTTCCTCCTGTTCATTTACTGTATGTCCTCATGTTATGTCCTCCTAATGTTAGATGTTAGACTGTTCCTCTGTTCAGTTAGATATATGTCCTAATGTTAGACTGTTCCTCCTGTTCAGTTAGACATGTTATGTCCATGTCTAATGTTAGACTGTTCCTCTGTTCAGTTAGATACTGTATGTCCTAATGTTAGACTGTTCCTCTGTTCAGTTAGATATGTCCTAATGTTAGACTGTTCCTCCTGTTCAGTTAGACATGTCCTAATGTTAGACTGTTCCTCCTGTTCAGTTAGATGTTGTTCCTCTGTTCAGTTAATGTCCTAATGTTAGACTGTTCCTCCTGTTCAGTTAGATACTGTATGTCCTCATGTTAGACTGACTGTTCCTCTGTTCAGTTAGATATGTTCCTCCTCATGTTAGACTGTTCCTCTGTTCAGTTAGATACTGTATGTCCTCATGTTAGACTGTTCCTCCTGTTCAGTTAGACTGTATGTCCTCATGTTAGACGGTTAATGTTAGACTGTATGTCCTCATGTTAGACTGTTCCTCCTGTTCAGTTAGATACTGTATGTCCTCATGTTAGACTGTTCCTCTGTTCAGTTAGATATGTCCTAATGTTAGACGGTTCCTCTGTTCAGTTAGATACTGTATGTCCTCATGTTAGACGGTTCCTCTGTTCAGTTAGATACTGTATGTCCTCATGTTAGACTGTTCCTCTGTTCAGTTAGATACTGTATGTCCTCACTGTTCCTCTGTTCAGTTAGATACTGTATGTCCTCATGTTAGACTGTTCCTCTGTTCAGTTAGTCCTCAGTTCCTCTGTTCAGTTGATAATGTGTAATGGGCAGATTCAGTTAGATACTGGGGCTGTTCAGTTGACAACGGTTCCTCTGCGACATGACCTCATGTGATTTCAGTTTTATATGTCCTCATGTTAGATCTGTTCCCCTAGTTTTTTAGTACAGCTCACAAGTGATTTGCTTCCAAAGCAGTTCTCCATCCAAAGAGCATGACAGAAACGTTTGCCCATATGTGTGTGTGTAGAGTTTCAAAAAGAGGGTATATTAATCAGTTTACCGGTAAACTACCCGAATTTGGGTATCTTTCAAGGGTTTTATGTAATCTGTCACAAGACATCTAGTGGATCTTTTGAGTACTTCAGATTTTCACCTGTCTGGAATTATCTCGGGCTCTCTCTCTGGCCTTATCACATGTTAAATATATGCAATAATTAAATAAGATGACTTAAAAATAAGCAATCAACTTAGTGAATACCATTTGTTTCAATATAAAAGTTTTAGCATGAAATATTATTTATTTATTATTTTTACACACTTTTATTTCTTTTACTATGTTAATATGTATTATTTTGTCAATGTTTTGGGGTCCAAACTGGTGGTAGTTGTGAAAAAAGTAAATAGTTGAAAGAGTTGCAGAAGTAATGCCATTGTTGATTAGATGCTCCCCCCCCCATTAATAAGGCTATTTACTCTTTAACAATATGGTCTCCGTACTAGAAACTCATGGACTGTCATTTTATTTGACCAGGTAAGTTGACTGTGAACACATTGCCATTTACAGCAATGACCTGGGGAATAGATCCAAGATGAGAGGAGGGGAGATGAATGAGGGTCACGTTCGCTGAAAGAAACGGACCAAGGCGCAGCGTGGTATCCGTACATTCTCTTTATTAAATGGATAAATGGATATTAAATGGATTAAACCGAACAAACTAACAAAATAACAACCGAATCGTGAAGCTATACAATATAGTGCTGACAGGCAACTACACAAGATCCCACACCAGAAAGTTGGGGGAAAAAAGGCCTGCCTAAATATGATCCCCTATGAGAGACAACGATAAACAGCTGTCTCTGACTGGGAACCATATCAGGCCAACATAGATATACAAAAACACCTAGACCTACAAAAACCCTAGACATACAAAAAACCCTTGAGTACACACCCTAGTCACACCCCGACCTAACCAAAATATATAGAAAACTGAGATATCTAAGGTCAGGGCGTGACAATGAACCAATTGGAAGGACAATATGGACACAGATATAAAAAATGAATACTATATATGAATATTGTTATAAAAAGTTATTCAATTATAAATGACCAAAATTACAATAGATTGCAATAAATGTCCTGTTAATTACCAAAATTACTGAAGAAACTAAATTACCAGTAACTTTGCAACCCTACGTGTGTGTACGTCTGTGTGTTTGTGTGTGTTTGTGTGTGTTTGTGTGTGTTTGTGTGTGTACGTGTGTGTGTGTGTGTGTGTGTGTGTGTGTGTGTGTGTGTGTGTGTGTGTGTGTGTGTGTGTGTGTGTGTGTGTGTGTGTGTGTGTGTGGAGATTGTCTTGTGATCTGGCCGACGTGCAATCGTTAGATCCCAAGAGGAAAGAGGAGCTGGCTAGGCACGGAGGAAGTACACAGGCAAAGCTGTCCATCTCACAATTGTTCAATGATGTTTAGCCACAACTTAATGGCCCTCCAATTCACTGCCTGGTGATCGATATGCTTCCAGCTGAGCGCCTGATACCCACAGTCAATTATAAGTTCAAGTCCAGATGCTCCACTGGGTACACCAGGGGAATCAACATCTGTAAAAAAAATCTCAGCACTGTCTCCCAGATACAGAGCTTTTTAAATATTTAAATGTATAGTCTTCGTAATAGTATATAGTGCATTCGGGAAAGTATTCAGACCACTTCACCTTTTCCACATTTTGTTACGTTTCAGCCTTATTCTAAAAAGGGATGAAAAAAAAATAAATCCTCATTAACTTACACACAATACCCCATAATTACAAAAATAGAATACCTTATTTACAGAAGTATTCAGACCCTTTGTTATAAGACTCGACATTGAGCTCAGGTGGATCCTGTTTCCATTGATCATCCTTGAGCTATTTCTACAACTTGATTGGAGTCCATCTGTGGTAAATTCAATTGATTAGACATGATTTGGAAAGGCATGCACCTGTCTATATAAGTCCCACAGATGAGAGTGCATGTCAGCACAATAACCAAGCCATGAGGTCGAAGGAATTATCCGTAGCTCTTCGAGACAGGATTATGTTGAGGCACAGATCTGGGGAAGGGTACTAATAAATTTCAACAGCATTGAAGGTCCCCAAGAACACTGTGGCCTCCATCATTCTTAAATGGAAGAAGTTTGGAAGACTCTTTCCTAGAGCTGGCCCGCCTGGCCAAACTAAGCAATCGGGGGAGAAGGGCCTTGGTCAGGGAAGTGACCAAGAACCCAATGGCCACTGACAGAGCTCCAGAGTTCCTTTGTGGAGATGGGAGAACCTTCCAAAAGGACAACTAACTCTACAGCACTCCACCAATCAGGCCTCCATGGTAGAGTGACCAGACGGAAGCCACTCCTCAGTAAAAGGCACATAACAGCCAAATCAAATCAAATTTTCAAATCAAATTTTATTTATATAGCCCTTCGTACATCAGCTCATATCTCAAAGTGCTGTACAGAAACCCAGCCTAAAACCCCAAACAGTAAGCAATGCAGGTGTAGAAGCACGGTGGCTAGGAAAAACTCCCTAGAAAGGTCAAAACCTAGGAAGAAACCTAGAGAGGCACCAGGCTATGTAGGGTGGCCAGTCCTCTTCTGGCTGTGCCGGGTGGAGATTATAACAGAACATGGCCAAGATGTTCAAATGTTCATAAATGACCAGCATGGTCGAATAATAACAAGGCAGAACAGTTGAAACTGGAGCAGCAGCACAGTCAGGTGGACTGGGGACAGCAAGGAGTCATCATGTCAGGTCATCCTGGGGCACGGCCCTTGGGCTCAGGTCCTCCGAGAGAGAGAAAGAAAGAGAATTAGAGAGAGCATATGTGGGGTGGCCAGTCCTCTTCTGGCTGTGCCGGGTGGAGATTATAACAGAACATGGCCAAGATGTTCAAATGTTCATAAATGACCAGCATGGTCAAATAATAGTAAGGCAGAACAGTTGAAACTGGAGCAGCAGCATGGCCAGGTGGACTGGGGACAGCAAGGAGTCATCATGTCAGATAGTCCTGGGGCATGGTCCTAGGGCTCAGGTCAGTTGAAACTGGAGCAGCAGCATGGCCAGGTGGACTGGGGACAGCAAGGAGTCATCATGTCAGGTAGTCCTGGGGCATGGTCCTAGGGCTCAGGTCCTCCGAGAGAGAGAAAGAAAGAAGGAGAGAATTAGAGAACGCACACTTAGATTCACACAGGACACCGAATAGGACAGGAGAAGTACTCCAGATATAACAAACTGACCCTAGCCCCCCGACACAAACTACTGCAGCATAAATACTGGAGGCTGAGATAGGAGGGGTCAGGAGACACCGTGGCCCCATCCGAGGACACCCCCGGACAGGGCCAAACAGGAAGGATATAACCCCACCCATTTTGCCAAAGCACAGCCCCCACATCACTAGAGGGATATCTTCAACCACCAACTTACCATCCTGAGACAAGGCTGAGTATAGCCCGCAAAGATCTCCACCACGGCACAACCCAAGGGGGGGAGGCGCCAACCCAGACAGGATGACCACAACAGTGAATCAACCCACTCAGGTGACGCACCCCCTGCAGGGACGGCATGAGAGAGCCCCAGTAAGCCAGTGACTCAGCCCCTCTAATAGGGTTAGAGGCAGAGAATCCCAGTGGAAAGAGGGGAACTGGCCAGGCAGAGACTGCAAGGGCGGTTCGTTGCTCCAGAGCCTTTCCATTCACCCTCCCACTCCTGGGCCAGACTACACTCAATCATATGACCCACTGAAGAGATGAGTCTTCAGTAAAGACTTAAAGGTTGAGACCGAGTTTGCGTCTCTGACATGGGTAGGCAGACCGTTCCATAAAAATGGAGCTCTATTGGAGAAAGCCCTGCCTCCAGCTGTTTGCTTAGAAATTCTAGGGACAATTAGGAGGCCTGCGTCTTGTGACCGTAGCGTACGTGTAGGTATGTACGGCAGGACCAAATCAGAGAGATAGGTAGGAGCAAGCCCATGTAATGCTTTGTAGGTTAGCAGTAAAACCTTGAAAGCAGCCCTTGCTTTGACAGGAAGCCAGTGTAGAGAGGCTAGCACTGGAGTAATATGATCAAATTTTGGGTTCTAGTCAGGATTCTAGCAGCCGTATTTAGCACCACTTGGAGTTTGCAATATTCTCTGGTCTGATGAAACCAAGATTGAACTCTTTGCCCTGAATGCCAAGCGTCACCTGGCCAATACCGTCCTTACGATGAACCATGGTGGTGGCAACCACCATGCTGTGGGGATGTTTTTCTGCAGCTGGGACTGGGAGACGAATGAGGGAAAGATGAACTGAGGAATTTATACAGAGATCCTCGATTAAAACCTGCTCCAGAGCGCTTAGGACCTCACACTGGGGGCAAAGGTTCACCTTCCAACAGGACAACGACCCTAAGCACACAGCCAAGACAATGCAGGAGTGACTTTGGAACAAGTCTCTGAATGTCCTTGTGTGGCCTAGGTTGGATGCTCCCCATCCAACCTGACAGCGCTTGAGAGGATCTGCAGAGGAGAATGGGAGAAACTCCCCAAATACATGTGTGCCAATCTTTTAATGTCATACCCAAAAATACTTCAGGCTGTAATCGCTGCCAAAGATGATTCAACAAAGTACTGAGTAAAGGGTCTGAATACTTATGTAAATGTGATTTCAGTTTTTTATTTGTGATACAATTGCAAAAGATCTATGCTTTGTCAATATGGGTTATTGTGTGTAGATCGATGAGCATTATGTTTTTCATTTTAGAATAATTCTTTAATGTATTTTTTTTTGGGGTGGGGGGAGTAAAGGGGTCTGAATACTTTCCAGATGCACAGTATGTCAATCTAGGAAACCAGGCAACTAAGAGCAACATTCTAACAATGTTTGGTGAATTTCTATCTTGTTAGCTAGCTAGCTAATGTTAAGTTAGCTGGCTAGACAGTTCAATTAATGGCCATATCATAGGTGACAACATCTTAACTTTAGCAAAGTTGTATTCATTATTACAGGAAAATAAACTCTCAACAAGATCATTATTTACAAGTTAATGGCAAGCTAATTACAGAAAATAGCTTACGGTTGTGAGTGTGACGAAATAAAAGCAGGGCATTCTACCTGAGCATTTTAGAACTTGGACACGGTCTCCTTGGCCTAGCGTTATATCCTAATTTGAGTTTGGTGCAGATCATGTTGTTCGTCACATTACCATCTCTGGTAAAACACACACTATATCAATTAAAATCTAAGTTTATTTGTCATGGACAGAATACAGGAGGCGTCAATGGTACAGTGAAATGGCTACTTGCATAGTGGAGTATTTGTTTAAACATATAGCTAGCTAGCTGGTCAATGAACCATAATCCCAACTCATAACATTGCTATCATGTATGAATCTGCAGGTAGCTAAAGCCAACCGACTAGGTTCAATGTTAGCTAGTTAGCTAACATTAGGCTATAACTACAATGCAAATGGCTTTCTGAGATACAAATAATATTACGACACAGATCATACACGTAATGTTAGTGAGCCAGCCAGTTAAGGTTAGCTAGCTAGCTAACAGTATGCTATAACTTGCAATGAAAACAACTTTATGACACATTTAGAAATGTATAATAACAAAAAAAAAATATAGCTAGCTAGACTCTCTTTGTAGCTAGCTAAACAGCTGTTTTACATAACAACCTTCTGTGTGTTCTCTTTTTGACTCCCTCCTAATATTTGTAATCAATCGCCAGAAATTTCTCCATCTCATTAGCTATCATACTCTGATTCCATGGGGCAATTCACTGATTTCAAAACTGGGTCAACCTCTTCCGTGACAACAACACTGTTAAGGTTTTCTTGTGTCGAAGGAGAGGAGGACCAAAATTCAGCGTGGTTATCTCGATACATCTTTAATAAAGATAATAACGAACAATACAAAACAATAACCGTACCGTGAAAACCTAAACAGCCCTATCTGGTGCAAACAAACACAGAGACAGGAACAATCACCTACGAAACACTCAGAGAATATGGCTGCCTAAATATGGTTCCCAATAATCAGAGACAACGATAAACACCTGCCTCTGATTGAGAACCACTCCAGGCAACCATAGACTTTTCTAGACAACTATACTACACCACAATCCCATAACCTACAAAAACAATCTAGACAAAACACACCACATAAATAACCCATGTCACACCCTGGCCTGACCAAAATAATAAGGAAAACACAAAATACTAAGATCAGGTTGTGACAAACACTTGCAGAAGACTCTGCAATGTCTGTTTCATTTAAAATGTTTTTACCTAAATCAGGGATTTCCTCATCGTTTGATTAATTTTCAGAGTCAGAGAGAGTCAGCACTGTCCTCCAGAAAGTGGAGAGCATTAGCAACACTTTGTGATCTCTTTCAAAAAAGCAATGTTAGAAAGGATTACCTACACATACTGAGCAGCTCATGTTATAGACAGGTCTACATGGCAGACCAATCCAAATTCATCTCTCGTCATGTCCAGCCCATCCCTTATTTCATTCAATCATTGCTAGCGGGAAGGTTCCTGTCTTTTCCGTGTGTAAACTAACAAGGCTTGTAAATTAATGGAACATTTGCGCTTATTGCCTTATTACTGCCGTGTGATCATTGCTGTGCTTATAATATGAAGAAATAGCCTAACAGCTTCTCAAAATTTTAAGCTAAACATTCTCATCTATTGCATCAGGTTCATTGCTTAATGCATACTTTTTTTATGCTAGTGATTGTATTAATATGGGATCTATTGTCACGGTCGTCATATGGAGGAGACCAGGGCGCAGCGTGGTAAGTGTACATACTTATTTAATTAAGGAAAGAACACTGAACTAAACTAACAAAACAACAAAACGAACCGTGAAGCAAATATGAGTAGTGCAGACTGGCAACTAAACATAAAATATGTTTAATAACCCACAAAATACCCAAGGAATATGGCTACCTAAATATGATCCCCAATCAGAGACAACGATAAACAGCTGCCTCTGATTGAGAACCAATTCAGGCAACCATAGACATATAAACACCTACACTTACAAAAACTCCTAGACATACAAAACCCCCTAGACAATACAAAAACTAACAAACCACCCTCGTCACACCCTGACCTAACCAATTTAATAAAGAAAACAAAGATAACTAAGGTCAGGGTGTGACATCTATCTCATCCCACAACTCTCCCAAACTAATATTTATTTCTCGCACAGAATAGAATAGGTAACCTTTTGTACTATGGGTGAAAGTAGATTGACATATGCTAGTGCTTTGCTGTTCATTAGGCCTACTCATCTTGTTGGCTGACAAAAAGGAAATGTGGACAATTCTTCCAATATATTCCATATGCTCCTCGGAATTGGATAGGAACACATGCAGTTGCATCCCTGATGTGTCTGTCTTCACTTGTAGCCTGTGAAAAAGACCTGATCAGTGATCAGGTGATGGAGAGCCATGTGTGAGAGGTGCTTCAGCATGCAGTCGGGAGAAGGGAAATATAATTATTATAGTTAACCCAAGGGCTCAACGGCCACCAGCCACAAAAGCATGGATTTTTTTAGGGCGCATTAGGGCCACACAAATCGTATGCAGCCGGGAAGTTTGATGCATTATCAACTACTTGTCAAATTGTGAATGAGCAACTGATGAAGTTGGTCCAGCCGGCGCAAAAAACAAAACAAAGCAGAGCTCATGTGTTTCATGCAACTTTTTTCAAATCATCATGACAGTCGCATCATGCATGCTTTGAATGTATTAAAAATCAAAACATATAGCCCAACATTTGTATCACAACTAAAGTTACATAAATTACTCAAAATGAAGCATATAGGAGGACCTGTTTCTTTGTTAAACCCTCAACACAGAATGTGTTCACTCCCTCAAATCATTTGGAAAAAAATGGCCTTTCTCTTTCATTCAGCTGTGTTCAATTGTATTCTTCATACTATAATATAAAATAATGCCACGGAATTCTAAGCAAATCTTGTCTTCTAAATGAACTAGTGTAGCCCACAGCCATATGGCATAGTCAGATCAGGGCCTAACATAAGGACAACTCAGAGTATACTATTCTGAAATAGACTACACTTTCTTCATATTTTCTTTAGACCAGTCTAAGATAAATAATGGTTTATTGTGAGGGTGTAGGCTATATTACGTGGATTTATTAGACTTTTTAAAATGTAGATGTTCCGAAGGTCTGCATCAGTGGCTTGTAAGGCTATGTGTGGAAGCCAGGCGATGCTAAATATGTTTATGTTAATTAACAGTCAATTACTGTAAGACCGGGAGTTATTTGCTTGGCAATCACCGGCTGACAATTTTATGACCGCCTCAGCCCTAGGATCAACGACATTACTTGTGTAGTTGTGTAGTTACTCATTACTAGCCTAAATGACAGTGTAAAGAAGGAAGCCTGTACAGAATAAAAAATATTCCTAAACATGCATTCTGTTTGCAACAAGGGACTATAATCAAATATTGCAAATTTGATTTCAGTTGAAAACATTTGGCAAAAAAAATCACTTTTAGAAAGCATTATGATTGGTGCGAACACAACACATCACTGAGTACCTCACTCTTTTTAAATATTTTTTTCTGTATATCATTCTCACAAAGACACAGTGCCAATGTTTGTCAATGTCATCCTAGAATTGTGTATAATCTTTAATCTAATGTTCATTTGCCCAGATGACCGTGTTGTCTTTACGACAGCAGTGCCTCTTAATTGTTTTGCTTTGCTTCGATCATCCAACCAAGGCTCGTCGTTGGGCAGATAAGACCAGATCGTCAGAGAGTCGATTGTTTTGACCAGACAGACACTATAACCTCCAGTTTGGCTATTAGGATACTCCCTCCCTCCCTTCTTTCCTCCTTCTTAAAGTCCTCTCCTCATGAACACAATCTCAACTTAATATAAAGAGCTGCACTTAAGCACCTTATCAGGCCAATTAGTAGTCTGTCAATGAAGCTTTGGCTGTAGTACTACCAGGCCTATGTTGGATAACACAGACCTGTGTTGGATATACAGGCCTGTGTTGGATAACACAGACCTGTGTTGGATATACAGGCCTGTGTTGGATATACAGGCCTGTGTTGGATAAGACAGGCCAGTGTTGGATAAGACAGGCCAGTGTTGGATAAGACAGGCCAGTGTTGGATAAGACAGGCCAGTCTTGGATATACAGACCTATGTTGGATATACAGGCCGATGCTGGATAACACAGGCCGATGCTGGATAACACAGGCCTGTGTTGGATAAGACAGGCCTGTGTTGGATATACAGGCCTATGTTGGATAAGACAGGCCGATGCTGGATAACACAGACCTGTGTTGGATATACAGGCTTGTGTTGGATAAGACAGACCTGTGTTGGATATAACAAGTATGTACCGTACAATATGGTTGATATAATAGAGGGATTGTTGAAAGTGGGGATGTATCGTTGACATGGCTTGTTTGGTGCACAGACTTATGGAATGAGGAATGAATCAGTTCCACATGTACAATTACGCACCCTCTCACTGTGTATCCTGCTCCAAGTAGGTCAGAGTAGACTGATAAGACTGCTATGATTCAGTGGAATGATATAGGGTACATAACATTCTGAGATTAGAATTAAAATGAATAGTGGAACACAATTGGTGATGACATAATTATGCATCGTTCACTTCCTCGCTCATTGTCTCACCCATTCTCCCCCTTTCTCGCTCATTGTCTCACCCATTCTCCCCCCTTCCTTGCTCATTATCTCACCCATTCTCCCCCTTCCTCGCTCATTATCTCACCCATTCTCCCCCCTTTCTCGCTCATTGTCTCACCCATTCTCCCCCCTTCCTTGCTCATTATCTCACCCATTCTCCCCCCTTCCTCGCTCATTATCTCACCCATTCTCCCCCCTTCCTCGCTCATTATCTCACCCATTCTCCCCCTTTCTCGCTCATTATCTCACCCATTCTCCCCTTCCTTGCTCATTATCTCACCCATTCTCCCCCTTCCTCGCTCATTATCTCACCCATTCTCCCCCCTTCCTTGCTCATTATCTCACCCATTCTCCCCCTTCCTCGCTCATTATCTCACCCATTCTCCCCCTTTCTCGCTCATTATCTCACCCATTCTCCCCCTTCCTTCCTCATTATCTCACCCATTCTCCCCCTTCCTCGCTCATTATCTCACCCATTCTCCCCCTTCCTCGCTCATTATCTCACCCATTCTCCCCCCTTTCTTGCCATTTGTTTAATCTATTTTTATATGTTCTAAATTAGTTTCGGTATGGTTTAGGTTCCGTTTCGAGGCAATTGTCAGTGTGATTAACAGCTGGGCACTGCACTTTGAACCGTTAGGAGAAGGAGGGGCAACAGGGGAAAAACATTCCCCTAAAAATGACATGCCCTCGTTAAACTGGTTATAACTCCAGTTCTGTTTGTGATATTACGATTCTAACACAGATAGTGTGTTATATCAGCTTATTTAAGAAAAGTCAAGGACAAAGCGGGGCAAGACTTAAAAAATGGCATAGTAAAACAAAACATATACAGTAGCTATTACACTGAAAGAATGCCATGCTATTGTTTGAGGAGACTGCACAGTTTTGATCTTGAAAATATTTTAATAAACACATTTAGTTGTGCAGTCTAAAATGTTGCACATACACTGCTGCCATCTAGTGGACAAAATCTGAATTGCACTTGGACTGGAATAATACATTATGGCCTTTCTCTTGCATTTCAAAGCTGATGGTACAAAAAACTACAAAACAACGTTTTAATTTTTTAATTTTTTATTATCTTTTACCAGATCAATTGTGTTATATTCTCCTACATTCCTTTCACATTTCCACAAACTTCAAAGTGTTTCCTTTCAAATGGTACCAAGATTATGCATATCCTTGCTTCAGGGCCTGAGCTACAGGCGGTTAGATTTGGGTATGTAATTTTAGGCAAAAATGGAAAAAAAATCCTTAAGAGGATCCGCCCCTTTGTATGCTTCCAGACGGAGATTGAAAAAAAACATGATTTTACAAGACGGAACGACTTCTGAAGGGTAGCCTGGAAGTGAAGAACATTTGATTTGGTGAATTTTAAATTGAATAAATGCGTGACTGCGGCTAACAGTAAGCATACTTCAGAGTCTATATTTTCATATGTTGATGCCCAGAGTATATATCATTGCATCATAGCCCACTGAATGAGACATCATGAAAACTGTTATATAAAACAACACTTGTACTTTCAATGTGCAATGTACAACTCTGTATCACCCTTCCATTTGCTTTCATGATCAGGTACATTACATTTTGTTTTGTAGCCCATATGCATTTAAAATAATACTCCTGGAATAGTGACTGAAATATGGCCTGCAAAAAAAGCATGGTTGATACTGGCTGTGAGACTAGACCGTTGTCAGAGGAGTAATCTACATCTTAGTCATTTAACAGATGCTTCTTATCCAGAGTGACTTAGAATTAGGGTTAAGTGCCTTGCTCAAGGGAACATCGGCACATTTTTTCAACATGTCAGCTGGGGGGGATTTGAACCAGTGACCTTTCGATTCTTGGCCCGTCACTTTTAACCGCTAAGCTATCTGTCGCCCCATCAATATGCTTTTCTATCTGCTGGACTTGTAAAGATACTAAAATGGCCATTGTCACTTTGTCTAAATAACACCCCTCCCTCCAGTCCCCACTCCCCAGTTACATCTGAAATGTTCTGCAGTTTACTGATAAGCTTTTGTTATTTTCATTCTCCCCCTCCTTTCTGCTAATTTCTTCTCCCTTCCTCTCATCAATCCTGCCTGTTGCTGGGGACATTCTGGAATTTTTGAGTTTCATTGAAGAGTTGTTTATTAGTTATTTGCTTTCATCGTTACTCACAGAGGCATTTTTTAAACTGTGTTTTTCCATACATTCCGTACCTTAATTCAATGCAATGATTGTTTGGACTTGGCCTAATGAGTAATAATGCTTGGCATAATGCTTATAGAACTTAATACTCTCCGTAGTCGATGTAAGACCTTTAAACAGATCAACATTCACATGGCTGCAAGGCCGGACGGATTACCAGGACGTGTACTCCAAGCATGCGCTGACCAACTGACAAGTGTCTTCACTGATATTTTCAACCTGTCCCTGGCTGAGGCTGTAATACCTACATGTTTCAAGCAGATCACCATAGTCCCTGAGCCAAAGAACACTAAGGTAACCTGCCTAAATGGCTACTGTCTGTAGCCATGAAGTGCTTTGAAAAGCTGGTCATGGCTCACATCAACACCATCATCCCAGAAACCCTAGTCCCAGCCCAATTTGCATACAGATCTACAGATGATGCAATCTCTATTGCACTCCACACTGCCCTTTCCCACCTGGACAAAAGGAACACCTATGTGAGACTGCTGTTCATTGACTACAGCTCAGTGTTCAACACCATAGTGCCCTCAAAGCTCATCACTAAGCTGTGGACCCTGGGACAAAAACCCCTCCCTCTGCAACTGGATCCTGGACTTCCTGACAGGCTGCATGGGGTGGGCAACAACACATCTGCCATGCTGATCCTCAACACAGGGGCCCCTCGGGGTGCATGCTCAGTCCCCTCCCGTACTCTCTGTTCGCCCATGACTGCATGACTCCAACACCATCAGTAAGTTTGCCGACAGCAGTGTCTCTTAATTGTAGGCCTGATCACGACAACGATGAGACAGCCTGTAGGGAGGAGGTCAGAGACCTGGCAGTGTGATACCAGGACAACAACCTCTCCCTCAACGTGATCAAGACAAAATAGATGATTATTGACTCTAGGAAAAGGAGGGCTGAGCACACCTTCATTTTAATTGACGAGGCTGTAGTGGAGCCAGTTGAGAGCTTCAAGTTCCTTGGTGTCCACATCACCAACAAACTATTATGGTCCAAACACACCAAGACTGTCATAAAGAGGGCACAACAAAGCCTATTCCCCCTCAGGGGGCTGAAAAGATTTGGCATGGGTCCTCAGATCCTCAAAAAGTGCTACAGCTGCACCATTGAGAGCATCCTGTCTGGTATGGCAACTGCTCGACCTCCGACCACAAGGCGCTACAGAGGGCAGTGTGTACGGCCCAGTACATCACTGTGGCCAAGCTTCCTGCCATCCAGGACCTCTATACCAGACGGTGTCAGAGGAAGGCTCTAAATATTGTCAAAGACTCAAGCCACCCTAGTCATAGACTCTCCGCTAATGCACGGAAAGCGGTACCGGAGCATCAAGTCTAGGTCCAAAAGGCTGCAACTTCTTGCGACTAGCAATCCCGTATCCGGGAGCGTAATCATAGCCTCAAGCGCTTTTCCTATTCATGAAAATCGCAAATGAAATGAAATAAATATATTCAAACCCAAGCTTACCCTTTTGTTAACTACACTGTCATCTCAGATTTTCAAAATATGCGTTACAGCCAACGCTAGACAAGCATTTGTGTAAGTTTATCATGGCATAATGCTATGCTAGGCTCTGCTGGCAGCAGGCAACATTTTCACGAAAATAAGAAAAGCAACCAAATTAAATAATTTACCTTTGAAGAACTTCAGATGCTTTCACTCAGGAGACTCCCAGTTGGATAGCAAATGTTTCTTTTTTCCCCAAAAATATTTTTGTTGTTTAGGATCCATCCTCAAGGTGTTTTTAACATATGTATTCGATAATATATCCGTCGAGGCAGTTGGTTTCTCATAAGAAGCGATTGGAAAAATGGCTACCTCAGTATTTTACGCAAGATTTTCTGCAGGAGACACCATGTGACCACTTGCTATATATGGTCCCTTACAGCCATTCTCCAATGGAAATGCCTTAAAAAACGTCACAATGCTGTAGACACCTTGGGGAATGAGTGGAAAACATAAGCTCATTCGTAGCTCATTCACAGCCATGGAAGGAGTCATTGTCATGAGGCGGTTTCAAAAAATGCGGCACTTCCTGACTGGATTTTTATCTGGGTTTCGCCTGTTACATCAGTTCCGTGGCACTCACAGACAATATCTTTGCAGGTTTGGAAACGTCAAGAGTGTTTTCTTTCCAAAGCTGTCAATTATATGCATAGTCGAGCATCTTTTCATGACAAAATATCTTGTTTAAAACGGGAACGTTTTTCATACAAAAATTAGAATAGCGCCCCCTATATCCAAGAGGTTATTAACAGCTTCTACCCCCAAGTCAAAAGACTGCTGAACACCTGTTGTATATTCGGCACGTGACACATTTTTAATTTATTTTATTTTAGAACTGTTAAGGTTTACGACGGCATCCTTTGTTCTGTGTAATTTCCATGGATGTTCTGTTCTTGCTTTCCCTAGCTGTGCTCTTCTCTTCTGAAATGTTTATCCGTGTTAGTTACCTGCTTTCCCTAGCTGTGCTCTTCTCTTCTGAAATGTTTATCCGTGTTAGTTACCTGCTTTCCCTAGCTGTGCTCTTCTCTTCTGAAATGTTTATCCGTGTTAGTTACCTGCTTTCCCTAGCTGTGCTCTTCTCTTCTGAAATGTTTATCCGTGTTAGTTACCTGCTTTCCCTAGCTGTGCTCTTCTCTTCTGAAATGTTTATCCGTGTTCGTTACCTGATTTCCCTAGCTGTGCTCTTCTCTTCTGAAATGTTTATCCGTGTTCGTTACCTGATTTCCCTAGCTGTGCTCTTCTCTTCTGAAATGTTTATCCCGTGTTAGTTACCAGTCTCACACGCAGTAGTTGC
Source organism: Oncorhynchus gorbuscha (assembly GCF_021184085.1). Lineage (NCBI taxonomy): Eukaryota > Metazoa > Chordata > Actinopteri > Salmoniformes > Salmonidae > Oncorhynchus > Oncorhynchus gorbuscha. The sequence continues at coordinate 55,381,486 of NC_060196.1, read as the reverse complement.
TATTTTAAAAATCTCACATGAAAATGTAGATTAGCAGCAATCAAATCAAATGTATTTATATAGCCCTTCGTACATCAGCTGATATCTCAAAGTGCTGTACAGAAACCCAGCCTAAAGCCCCAAACAGCAAGCAATGCAGGTGTAGAAGCACGGTGGCTAGGAAAAACTCCCTAGGAAGGCCAAAACCTAGGAAGAAACCAAAAGAGGAACCAGGCTATGTGGGGTGTCCAGTCCTCTTCTGGCTGTGCCGGGTGGAGATTATAACAGAACATGGCCAAGATGTTCAAATGTTCATAAATAACCAGCATGGTCAAATAATAATAATCACAGGCAGAACAGTTGAAACTGGAGCAGCAGCACGGCCAGGTAGACTGGGGACAGCAAGGACTCATCATTCCAGGTAGTCCTGAGGCATGGTCCTAGGGCTCAGGTCCTCCGAGAGAGAGAAAGGGAGAATTAGAGAGAGCATAGTTAAATTCACACAAGACACCGGATAGGACAGAAGAAGTATTCCAGATTTAACAAACTGACCCTAGCCCCCCGACACAAACTACTGCAGCATAAATACTGGAGGCTGAGACAGGAGGGGTCAGGAGACACTGTGGCCCCATCCGATGACACACCCGGACAGGGCCAAACAGGAAGGATATAACCCCACCCACTTTGCCAAAGCACAGCCCCCACACCACTAGAGAGATATCTTCATCCACCAACTTACCATCCTGAGACAAGGCCGAGTATAGCCCACAAAGATCTCCGTCACGGCACAACCCAAGGGGGAGTGCCAACCCAGACAGGAAGATCACATCAGTGACTCAACCCACTCAAGTGACGCAACCCTCCTAGGGACGGTATGAAAGAGCCCTAGTAAGCCAGTGACTCAGCCCCTGTAATAGGGTTAGAGGCAGAGAATCCCAGTGGAAAGAGGGGAACCGGCCAGGCAGAGACAGCAAGGGCAGTTCGTTACTCCAGAGCCTTTCCGTTCACCTTCACACTCCAGGGCCAGACTACACTCAATCATATGACCCCACTGAAGAGATGAGTCTTCAGTAAAGACTTAAAGGTTGAGACCGAGTTTGCCTCTCTCACATGGGTAGGCAGACCATTCCATAAAAATGGAGCTCTATAGGAGAAAGCCCTGCCTTCAGCTGTTTGCTTAGAAATTCTAGGGACAATTAGGAGGCTTGCGTCTTGTGACCGTAGCGTACGTGTAGGTACAGTATGTACGGCAGGACCAAATCAGAGAGATAGGTAGGAGCAAGCCCATGTAATACTTTGTAGGTTAGCAGTAAAACCTTGAAATCAGCCCTTTCCTTGACAGGAAGCCAGTGTAGGGGGGCTAGCACTGAAGTAATATGATCAAGGTAAAATATATAGTGAAAACAATAGTGATCCTAAAACGGAACCTCGAGGAACACCGAAATGTACAGTTAATTTGTCAGAGGACAAACCATTCACAGAGACAAACTGACATCTTTCTGACAGATAAGATCTAAACCAGGCCAGAACTTGTCCGTGTAGACCAATTTGAGTTTCCAATCTCTCCAAAAGAATGTGGTGATCGATGGTATCAAAAGCAGCACTAAGGTCTAGGAGCACGAGGACAGATGCAGAGCCTCGGTCTGATGCCATGCGATGGGAATCCTCATTAGCTATTCATAGCACCTCCCTTTATTGTGATAAAAGTGGAGACATTCCTGTGATATTGTCACTTTGTATCTAATAACCCCCAAGTAACAGTTTAAGTATAGATAATACATGTCTTGTTTCTTTTGCAAAGGACTTGTATTTATTATCTATTACAATTCATTCATCTCATTACAGTGGCCATTATTTATAAGGACATTTATTTGATGTGTTTATATCAGTACCAAATAATTTACAAGTAAGTAGGCCTACCTTACTGTAATAGATTCCCAAAAACAAAACACTAAACACTTTAGCTGGGACTGTCTGGGAGTGGTCTTAGTGGGGAGTGGTCTTAGTGGGGAGGGGTCTTAGTGGGGAGTGGTCTTAGTGGGGAGGGGTCTTAGTGGGGAGGGGGAACTGAAAACTAGCTGCTATTGGCAGAGAGGTTTGGAACTCTCTTTGAATTGGTCAATTAACCAAATTACCGCTTAGTGATGTCACCATGATATGCCGAATCTCCCGCCCATGCAAACTTGCTGCTTTGAAGGCCCTTTGTAGATTGTATATTCAAGCAGCAACTTTCTGGAAGTAACACTGATTTTAAAAAATCACACTTTTACAGTGTACATCAGCTGTTGTACAATATCATGGACAATACAGAAATACCTGAATTTTGACTGCACTGGTCCTTTAAGCAGCTACAGATGTTATAGGCTTTTGTAGTTCTATAGCTGTGGGCCAGGTAGTGCTTATTATTTAAAGAGGATTTGAAAAGAAGCACAATCTCTCACATCTCAAGCCATATGGGACTTTCCAGTCCTGCTCAGCAAAAAAAGTTTAAATTTTAAAGTCTACGTGGGAAAGTTATTCTAGGTGCCACATCTGATTGCACAGGGTCTCTCTGAGAGGAGGTGGTGTCAACACAACCGTTTTGGGGTTAAGCTCCAAGGTTACCATGTGAGTACAGACGTTTCTCTCTCAGACAGTTAAGAAAGAAAGAACTGAATAAGAAATGCCTCTGCTGCTGTGGATCCGCTCTTGATAAATGAATAAAAATGCTATAATGACGAGGCGGCAATAAGAACTAGAGCAATGATTTTCTTCTTTGGTAGTACATTGCTTCTTCTTCTGCGGAAGTCTTCGCTTCGTTTTTTTTCCAGGAGTGCAGATCAGATCATCTCTTCTGCTAGGAAGCCCTGCAGGCCCTACAGTACAGAAACTGGCACACTTTCAATGTGAGAGAACTCAAACTGGGTAAGGTGCTTCACTTGCATTAGACCAGCTTGTTCCAGCTTGGCTTGGTTATATGGTCCATCAGCATAAAATACCCATTTAGCATTATTGCAGACAACAGTGAGAACTATAATTAGTGGGATAAGCCTTAATGTGGGAGCAGTTCACTGCAGGATGAGACACAGTCACTTACCCTCCAACAGTTAGAGTAGAAAACCTGCTAGTGTGAAACATTAGGCTTCTCTCACATATGATGATTATCCCTCTTTATTGAGATGGTTAGGATGACAAACTGGTTACTGTCTGATAACTGTTCACAATGATTAGGATGACAAACTGGTTACTGTCTGATAACTGTTCACAATGGTTAGGATGACAAACTGGTTACTGCATGAATACAGTGGGGTGGGGTGAGGGTGGGGGGTGGGGGCAAGACCTTATTTGGATAACCCTACATTATATGACCCGTTAGTATGACTCTAAGCAGCTTCTCCCTGTGCTGCTCTCCTTGGTGCTGAATAACAGCAGTGCAGAAGACTACAGTACATTTGGCCTAGTTTAGGAACCTGGGACTATGAGGTGCAGCCTGCCTCTCTCTGTTATCTGAGGCCTGGGGCTGTGAGAGGACCAGCCTGGTCTCCCTGCCTGCCTCTCTCTGTTATCTGAGACCTGGGACTGTGAGGTCCAGCCTGGTCCCCCTGCCTGCCTATTTCTGTTATCTGAGACCTGGGACTGTGAGGTCCAGCCTGGTCCCCCTGCCTGCCTCTCTCTGTTATCTGAGACCTGGGACTGTGAGGTCCAGCCTGGTCCCCCTGCCTGCCTCTCTCTGTTATCTGAGACCTGGGACTGTGAGGTCCAGCCTGGTCCCCCTGCCTGCCTCTTTCTGTTATCTGAGACCAGGGACTGTGAGGTCCAGCCTGGTCCCCCTGCCTGCCTCTCTCTGTTATCTGAGACCTGGGACTGTGAGGTCCAGCCTGGTCTCCCTGCCTGCCTCTCTCTGTTATCTGAGACCAGGGACTGTGAGGTCCAGCCTGGTCTCCCTGCCTGCCTCTCTCTGTTATCTGAGACCAGGGACTGTGAGGTCCAGCCTGGTCTCCCTGCCTGCCTCTCTCTGTTATCTGAGACCAGGGACTGTGAGGTCCAGCCTGGTCTCCCTGCCTGCCTCTCTCTGTTATCTGAGACCAGGGACTGTGAGGTCCAGCCTGGTCTCCCTGCCTGCCTCTCTCTGTTATCTGAGACCAGGGACTGTGAGGTCCAGCCTGGTCTCCCTGCCTGCCTCTCTCTGTTATCTGAGACCAGGGACTATGAGGTCCAGCCTGGTCTCCCTGCCTGCCTCTCTCTGTTATCTGAGACCAGGGACTGTGAGGTCCAGCCTGGTCCCCCTGCCTGCCTCTTTCTGTTATCTGAGACCTGGGACTGTGAGGTCCAGCCTGGTCTCCCTGCCTGCCTCTCTCTGTTATCTGAGACCTGGGACTGTGAGGTCCAGCCTGGTCTCCCTGCCTGCCTCTCTCTGTTATCTGAGACCTGGGACTGTGAGGTCCAGCCTGGTCTCCCTGCCTGCCTCTCTCTGTATAATCTGATTAATGAAAATATGCACGTCTTTGTGTTTGGAGCACCAGCCAAGCAATGCCCACTGATGCTGCCCTGTCAGCAGACAGGTACTGAATGGGAATCCACAGACATAGAGTATTCTGGGTATGAGAGGTTGGTTGGAATCACTTTTCTTATGAATAACAGACCCGACAGCCTAGTTCAGGGATGGGCAACTCCTGATTGTTGTCACTCTTCCCCCTCAGCCCTATAACTAACACACCTGATTAAACTAACTGCTTTCTAAACTGAAGACAATGATTAGTTGATTATTGGAGTCAGGTGTGGTAAAGGGACTTTGGCAAAAGTGTGTCACTTTCAGGCCCCCGAGGACTGGAGTTTCCTATCCCTGGCCTAGTTAGTTGGGTTGGAGCACACAGTTGGACAACAGATGGACTAGTGGTATAAATAACGAGGGTTTTATTTGCAGTTGTAGGGTCACAGTGTAAAAACTGTACACTCCAGAATTCTAAGGCAAAAATAGATGGTGTTCAAAAAGCTTTCAAATGACAAAAGACAGGAGAAACACAAAGCAAAGTCAACAGGAAATGATCCTATAGGAGTTCTGGTAGCAACGATCCACACCAGATCAAATACGCATTTATTTTTTACATCAACACATGTAATTGTAATTGGAAATTGTACTGTAAAATGCATTTGAATTAGCACAAAATGTTATGTTACGTCACTGACATTGCAACATCTCACTAGACTCTCAAGCTGGTAAATTGCGGCAGAAATGTAACAAACTAAACAGTGGTTTTTAGGCTAAATTAACAACATAATGTCTCGGGTCTAAGCATGAATGTGAAGAAGCACTATTTCTAACACATACAAATGCCAGCTCTTATCTGGACATTAATAAATAGTAAACAGTAATTCAACACGACAGCGCGATCCAACACTCAGACATCATTTACAGTCAGCCAGGGACACACTCCAACAATCAGACATCATTTACAGTCAGCCAGGGGCACACTCCAACAATCAGACATCATTTACAGTCAGCCAGGGGCACACTCCAACAATCAGACATCATTTACAGTCAGCCAGGGGCACACTCCAACAATCAGACATCATTTACAGTCAGCCAGGGGCACACTCCAACAATCAGACATCATTTACAGTCAGCCAGGGACACACTCCAACAATCAGACATCATTTACAGTCAGCCAGGGGCACACTCCACAATCAGACATCATTTACAGTCAGCCAGGGGCACACTCCACAATCAGACATCATTTACAGTCAGCCAGGGGCACACTCCAACAATCAGACATCATTTACAGTCAGCCAGGGACACACTCCACAATCAGACATCATTTACAGTCAGCCAGGGGCACACTCCAACAATCAGACATCATTTACAGTCAGCCAGGGACACACTCCAACAATCAGACATCATTTACAGTCAGCCAGGGACACACTCCAACACTCAGACATCATTTACAGTCAGCCAGGGACACACTCCAACAATCAGACATCATTTACAGTCAGCCAGGGGCACACTCCACAATCAGACATCATTTACAGTCAGCCAGGGGCACACTCCACAATCAGACATCATTTACACTCAGCCAGGGACACACTACAACACTCAGACATCATTTACAGTCAGCCAGGGACACACTCCAACAATCAGACATCATTTACAGTCAGCCAGGGACACACTCCACAATCAGACATCATTTACACTCAGCCAGGGGCACACTCCAACAATCAGACATCATTTACAGTCAGCCAGGGACACACTCCACAATCAGACATCATTTACACTCAGCCAGGGGCACACTACAACACTCAGACATCATTTACAGTCAGCCAGGGACACACTACAACACTCAGACATCATTTTCAAACACCAGTATTTATGTTTAATGAATCCGCCACATCAGATACAGTAGGGAGGACAACCTGTTATGTTGTGCATGAATTGGACCATATTGCTGTTCTGCCTGGGCATTTGAAATGTAACGAGGAAAAATGTATGGAGTAAAAAGTACAGCAATTTCCTTAGGAATGCAGTGGAGTAAAAGTTGTCAAGAAATATAAATAGTAAAGTAAAGTACAGATACCCCAAATAAACTACTTAAGTAGTACTTTCAAGTATTTTTACTTAAGTGCTTTAAACCACTGTGCTGTTGTTACCGCACTGTAGGCTATGCATTGCTCAATGTAATTTCACTACTATATTAATCAAACCTAGGTTATTATCTATTTATATATATGATGTACTGTATAATTGATGCACTACTAAACCTATTCTGTCGTTCCTTTCCTTTCTTTGAAAGTCCCCCTGTTTAAACTCTTTTCTACCTTTTGGGTAGTTAACCCCATTTCTTTGTGCCAACGTGTTTCACGGTGTACTACTGCAACAGTCAGGACTATACAGTCAGTGGTGTTTCACGGTGTACTACTGCAACAGTCAGGACTATACAGTCAGTGGTGTTTCACAGTGTACTACTGCAACAGTCAGGACTATACAGTCAGTGGTGTTTCACGGTGTACTACTGCAACAGTCAGGACTGTACAGTCAGTGGTGTTTTACAGTGTACTACTGCAACAGTCAGGACTATACAG